>NW_026652295.1:11506777-12029592 GCF_009828535.3 Hylobates moloch | reverse complement strand
ATGTATATATATGCGTTATATATATAAAGATATATATATATAAAGCTGATTTGATTAAGTATTAACTTACATGATCACAAGGTCTCAGAATAGGCTGTCTGCAAGCTGAGGAGCAACAAGAGCCAGTCTGAGTCCCAAAACTTGGAGTCCAATGTTCGAGGGCAGGAAGCATCCAGCATGGGAGAAAGATGTAGGCTGGGAGCCTGGGCCCGTCTCATCATTTCACATTTTTCTGCCTGCCTTATATTCACTGTTGGCTGATTAGATGGTGCCTACCTGATTAACTCAAATGTTGATCTCCTTTGGCAACACCCTCACAGACACACCCAGGATCAATACTGCATTCTTCAATCCAATCAAGTTGACACTCAGTGTTAACCATCACAGATACATTTGAGGTTGTCATAACTGTGTGGAGGAGATGTTACTGGTGTCTAGGAGGCAGGGGCCAGGGTTGCCGCTGGACATCCTAAATGCACAGGACAACCTCCCATTACAAAATGTTAATCATGGTTGGTCTGATGTGTGCCTATAATCCTAGCTACTTGGGAAGCTGAAGTGGGAGGATTGCTTGAGCTCAGGAGGTCTAGGCTTCAGTGAACTATGTCCGTCGCACCCCTGCGTTCCAGCCTGGGTGACAGAGGGGGACCCTGTCTCTGAAAAAAAAAATAGTCATGCCAAGATAGAGAACCCCTACTATCCCATAGTATTCACATATAATAGTCTCAGAGTAATAATGTTGATGCTACAACCATTAGTGAGTGATGTTTACCAGAATGTCTCATTTATAATTATAATTACCAGGATGTCTAATTTATAATTATCACCAAAGCAGTTTAAAGATGTGTTTTCATATGCCAATCTGCCCATCCCCATCCCATAATGACTGTATCATGTCTACATTGTCAAATCATACTGCTATTACATACTATACACCCTCTCTCTTTTAACTCCATTTTGGTTCTACAAGTTGCTGTATATTTCATGCTGTATATTTCACTTGTCCTTATGTCAATGTCTCTGTAGTCATCTTTGTTGTTCAAAGCTTGCTTTCTATTCTTTTGGAAGAAATCATAAGAGCACTGTTTCCTTAGTCCTTTGCTAGTGGTCACAGTTTTTCTGTGCCCTTTGCCCTTGATGGTCTGTTTTGCTAGATATAAAATATCTCATTCACAATCATTTTATCTGAAAATCTAAAGTATTTTATTCCATATTTACCTGGTAAAATGCATTGCTGCCAACAAATCTTATAATGACCTGATTTAATTTCTTTTATAAATTCCTTTAAAGTTCAACAATTTTACTAGATTACATCTTAACATTGGTTGTTTTGGGTTAATATCCTCAGGTGGATTTGTGCTCTTTTAATATGTAACCTCAAATCTTTCTAAAAAAAATTTTAGGACCATCCTCTGAAATTGTAGTTTTGAGTATTTGTTTGGCTTTTTTGCTTTTGGTTTTATTTCTCTTCTTTGGAACTGTCTGTCTGTTGGATCATCTTTGGCTAGCTCCAATATTTGTCACTTTCTCCTGAGTCCCTTTTGAATGTCTTTGTTTCCTTTTGAATTTAAAAAATATTTTAATATTTTATTCTATTAAGGCATTATTTGGTGTGTTATTCCTCTTGTGTTCCTTCTAGTTTGGTCCTCATTTCTAAAATGACTTTCTTCTTTTGTTTCTAACTCTTCTGGAGTTCTATTATGCCATGTGAGTTTTTCTAATTCTGATATATGTTGATCTTTTATGTCTTATGTCATTTCCTTAATGTCTTTTAGGACATTTCACGTATGTAACCATTTTCATTTATTTATTTTTTAATCATTTTGAGATGAAGGCTCACTCTGTTGCCCAGGCTGGAGTGCAGTGGCTTGATCTCATCTCACTGTAGCCTCTGCCTCCCAGGTTCAAGTGATCCTCCCACTTCAGCCTCCTAAGTAGGTGGGATTACAAGCATGTGTCACTGTGCCTGGCTAACTTTTGTATTTTTAGTAGAGACGGGGTTTCACCATGTTGGCCTGGCTGGTCTTGAACTCCTGACCTCAAGTGATCCACCCTCCTCGGCTCCCAAAGTGGTGGGATTGCAGACGTGAGCCACCGCACCTGGCCCCATTTTGATTTATTTTTGGGACATATCTTTTGGCATGTTTTTACTCTCTACAGGATACTATTCTGCTTATTATTCTCTTTTGTCTTATAGGAACATTGTAAGAAATTTGAACTTGATCATTCTCTGTTGCTTGTTTTTGTGAAAAATTTACTTTTTCTGAACTTTTAGAAAGAGTCATTGTTCTGGTAACTTTTCTAATGTTATAAAGCACCTTTGGTTATTCTCATACAATGTTAAATGTTTTTGGTGGCATGATTTAAAATATTTCTTTTCTCTATTCCTTTCTCCTAATTTGAGCTAGACCTTTCTTTCCTATGCTCAATTTTAATTTCATTTGTCCAGTGTGGAGGCCTTTCCTATGAGGAGCTCTGAAGCTTCAGCTTCAGCTTCAGGAGTTCAGATGGGTTAAGCCACTCCAGCCTCTTGAGACCTTCCTACTGTGGGCGTCGCTCTTTTAGAAATGAAGAGCATTAGAGTGAGGAAATCCCTGTTAGTTTCAGCTGCTGTTCTCCAATTGCCCCACAGTACCTTCCAGTGAATTCCTTGGGCTAAATTGGGGTTCTGTTCTCAGATGTGTCAAGGACCTTGTTGCTCCCATCTGCCTTCTCCCGCACAGAAGCTGAAACCATGTGGCGTTTGTGACCATTGATGGCTTGTCGTCACCACCCTTGGGTTTTGGGGGGTCTTCAGGGTATCTTGTGATTGAATCTCATTCTCCATACATTTTGTTTTGTGGTTTCATTTCTCTCTCTCCCTTTATGTGGGAAATTTGGGAAGATCGAAATACTGTTCCACTGTGTGCCCTGCCACCATCTGCTAGGCATTCTTGAAACATTCTATTACCTTAATTTTTATTCCAGCAATTTCTTCTAGTCTTTCTTCTTCTTCTCTTACCACCCCCTTTCAGTTTTCTTTCCAGGCTCTTCCTTCTACCAGTCTCCTAAATGTTGGGGTTCCCTGTAGCCCTTTTGTTTTTCTAACTCTGCAATTTCTCTGTGGTCTCTCTGGGAGTTTGGATATAATCCACAGATTTCATTGCCACCTAAATTCTGATAACTCCAAGAACCTGTATTTACAGGGATGACTTGTAAATACAGATCATTCTGCCTTCTGAGCCTCAGATATATATACATATATGTGTGCATGTATATACATATATGTGTGTGTATATGTATACACACACATATATATACACATATACACACAGATATAGATATATAATCTGTGTATATGTATCTGTATACATGTGCATATATATACATATTTATGTATTGTATATATGTATCTGTATATGTGTGTGTATATATATATATTATATATCACAATTGCCTATGGGATTGTCTTATTTGGACTTCTTTTAGGCCCCTCAAACTCGACATATTCAGAACTGAATTAATCATCTCACCCCAAAATCTCCTTCTTGTTTTTCCCCTATGTCAGTAACAAGCACCATATGCATCCATTTACTCAAGCCATACATCGCTTGCTTTTTCTTTCTCATCCTAACCCAATTAATTCTTATCCTTACCTTCTAAGTAGTTTCCAAATTTGTCACTTTGTCTCTGTTCCATCCTGGAATACCACAATATTTTCCCAGTTGACGTCCTGGGTTCCAAAACTGCCTCTAGCAACATGCATTGGAGTTGCGATGGGTGATATGGAAGCGTTTCCTCCTGTTTCCCCGCCTTCTCCCACTTACTCTTGCCCTCTGGAACCCAGGACAAGACAGGTTGAAAGAAGTGCAACAAGCAGGTGGAGGTGGGGTCCTGTGGGATGGTGTCACCCACACGCCACATCTAGGCTGAGTTAGGCAAATCAGCCTAACTCAAAAAATCTCAGTCTGGATGCAGTGCCTCACGCCTGTCATCCCAGCACTTTGGGAGGCTGAGGTGAGAGGATCACTTGAAGCCAGAAGTTGAGACCAGCCTGGGCAACGGAGCAAGACACCATCTCTACAAAAATAAATAAATAAATATATATATATATATATATGAATGAATAAATAAAGAAATTAGCTGGACATGACCATGTGCACCTGTAGTCCTAGCAACTTGGGAGGCTGAAGCAGGAAGATTGCCAGAGCCTGGTAAGTTGAGGCTGCAGTGAGCTGTGATGTGTCACTGCACTCTAGCTTGGGTAACAGAGGAGACCCTCTCTCAAAAAAAGAAAAAAAAAGAAAACAAAAGAAAAGAAAGGAAAAAAGAAAAACATTCTGTGCTCAGAAGCTGTGGAGGAGAAAATAACATAAATCATCTCCGTTATATAATGGCCTAATTGCTTCTTATGACATAGAATTAAATCTGTTCAAGTCTTAAACTGATGACTAATAGAAATAAAGCAGTAGCAGTTTACTTGAGGAGCTGGTTGACATTTGGGAGACAAGAGCTTGAAGCAAGATAAGATAGTAGTATATTTACCATTACTGACGTTTATCTGATCACTTTCAGTGATTGGAATTTACCTTTTTTTCTGCTAGTAATCTCTGCCTTTAAATTTTTTTTTAAGGATAGTATTACAATGAGTTAATATCCATCAATAATTTGTTAACCAGGTTTATGTGATTTGACTATCATTTGTCTCATGTGTTTCTTTCCAACTCCTTTTTATGGAGACTGGGTCTCACAGTGTTGCCCAAGCTATTCTTAAACTCCTGGGCTCAAGCGATCCGATCCCCGCCTCAGCCTCCCAAATAGCTGGGATTACAGGCAAGCAGAACCGAAACTGACTGTTTCCTTCCAACTCTTGCACTTCCTCCATGCCTGCCCTTCCATGCACAACTTTCTTGTCTTTTGCTGTCTCTTTCTGTCCTTGTTTTCATCCCACCTGGCTGTCCCTTTTTTCTTGTCATCTCCAATCCCTTCCCAATCCCAGTTTTTATTCTCTCCTTCCCTGGTATTCCATTAAAGCCATCCTTATTGGCTTCTCTGTGGAAGTTGTATTTGTCACTTGACCACTGTCTGGTTGGTTTTCACTCTCATGTCTTCACTCCATTTCTGGGTGGATTTTCTTTAATTAATTAATTTATTTATTTATTTATTTTTGAGCTGGAGTCTCGCTCTGTCGCCCAGGCTGGAGTGCAGTGGCCCGATCTTGGCTCACTGCAACCTCCACCTCCCAGGTTCAAGCAATTCTCCTGCCTCAGCCTCCTGAGTAGCTCGGATTACGGGTACACACCACCAGGGCTGGCTAATTTTTACATTTTTGGTAATGACAGGGTCTCACCATGTTGGCCAGACTGGTCTCGAACTACTGGCCTCAGGTGATCTGCCCGCCTTGGCCTCCCAAAATGCTGGGATTACAGGCGTGAGCCACTGTGCCCATCCTCTGGGTGCATTTTCTATGGTGGCTGCATTGTTCTGACTATGGTGGCTGCATTACTTCCTCGATGGATACTCACATGAAGGCCTCATTATGTCAGACCCTCACTCTTTAGCATATTCTTTCTGCCCTCTCATGCTTGTGTGCCAGGTAAGGAAAATGGTCTTCAAAGTAGGGCTGCATTTGCAATTTTGCAAAGAAAGAAAAAATTATACTCATCCTCTTAAATGTGTGTAGAATTATATTCCATTAGAATTTCCTTATTGGACTTTCTTTTCAACAGTGCATTTCTAGCCTTTCTTAAGCCAGTTCTGGTCCCTCGGAGCTATACCAGAATTCACTGTTGAGCAGGAGACCTGTCCCCCTTTCCTAAACTGGACTCTGGGGGCCAGGAATCTGTGACTGCTGGTACCGTGGGTGGAAACTAACTCTGTACACATAGCAATCCAACCTGGGCTGCCGGTTGTTGGAAGACAGCTGGGGTTTGGCGTGTAATGGGTGTTTGTGTGTTGGGGGAAAACAATCACAGTTTAGTCTCTGCCTTGAACACATCTGTCGGTGGCAGGATTGGCTCTGTTGATCGCCTGGTGAGGAGTCTCTCCACAGCATGAGCTTGTTGTGCCAGGACCTCCTGCTGGGCACCTTGCTGCTCTTTGCTGCTCCAGCAAAGAAAACCAGAGGGATTGACATTTCTTCTTAAACACACAAGGACCTGAGCCAAGTGAAGGAAAAAAGACATCAACAAATTTCAAAGTGTCCTCTCTTGATGCCCAAGGTCTGTTAGTTTTATAGGCAACATTTTCAGTTTTTCTTAATCAGTATTTCTTAATCAGGTAACACATCTTGGCCATCCACAGTTACCACTCGCCCAGTCTGAGATCTCTGCAGTGATGGGATGTGGGCTACTGAGAAGTCAATGAATCCCCGTCAATTCCTGACAGGTGAGAAGGGTGAGCCTACAAACCAAATGGAGATGTGGAGACTGCATTCCTGAAATAGGAGGGCGTGCTGAGCATGGAGAAGGTAACTTTAGAGATGGAAGTAAAGGACTTTGAGAAACTGTCCAGGCTTCCAGTAGAGAACAGCCTTCCCCCTCACATTGTGCCTCATACCGGTTCATTTCCAGCCTCCAGGGAGCAAACAAGCAAGGTCTATGATAGACAGTACAATGGAGTCCCCAGAATTCACATCCAGGCGGCCCAGCACTCAGAGTAGTGAAAGAGAAGAAACTGTTCTGCTTAAGTCAGAGTGGACTTTTAATCCCACCTAGATCTTCATGTAGGCTCTCACCTAGGCTGAGTACGGAGGCTCATACCTGTAATCCCAGCAAAAGTGAGGTTGAGGCAGGAGGATCACTTGAGGCTAGGAGTTCAAGGCCAGGACCAGCCTGGGCAACATAGTGAGACCTCATCTCTACAAAAAATAAAAAATAAAATATAGCTATGGACGGTGGTACACACCTATAGTCCTAGCTACTCAGGAGGTTGAGGAGGGAGGACCACTTGAGTCCAGGATGTTAAGGCTGCAGTGAGCCATGATTATGCCACTGCACTCCAGCCTGGGTGACAGAGTGAGACCCTGTATCAAGGAAGGAAGGAAGGAAGGAAGAGAGGGAGGGAGGGAGGAAGGAAGGAAGGAAGGAAAAGGAGGAAAGAAATAAACAACTTTTCAGGGCTTTAAAGTCCTGCATTTCAAAGTGTATTAGTCTGTTTTCATGCTGCTGATGAAGACATACCTGAGACTGGGCAATTTACAAAAGAAAGAGGTTTAATTGGACTTACACTTCCACATGGCTGGGGAAGCCTCACGATGGTGGTGGAAGGTGAGGAGGAGCCAGTCACGTCTTATGCGGACGGCAGCAGGCAAAAAAAGAGAGCTTGTGCAGGGAAACTCCCGTTTTTAAAACCATCAGATCTCGTGAGACTTATTCACTATCATGAGAACAGCATGGGAATGACCTGCCCCCATGATTCAATCACCTCCCACCAGGTTTCTCCCATGGCACGTGGGAATTGTGGGAGTTAAAATTCAAGGTGAGATTTGGCTGGGGACACAGCCAAACCATATCACAAGGTCGATGAAATATAGTCCTAGTGACCCAAAAGTATTTCAAATCTGGCAATGGAAAACAAAAAAGTATCAGTCCCCTAGGACTGGTTTCTTCAGGCTAATATCTAAAATTCCAATCTGTCTTTTTCAATATTGAAAGAGATCTCAATGTTCATTATAAACGCTTATCAGAGAAAGCATTATCTGGAAGAAAACAGAGAAAACGACTTTTACCATTGGACATCGGTTGGTGTGAGAGCACCTGTAAATATGTCTCAAAATAGGACCGTGAGACAATGACAGCAATGTGAGGCCAGGACGGGGCAAAGTTAGTCTGAGGACATGAGAAGGCAGCAAAAACGGCACAGGCTAGGATATGAATCAAAAAGCCTTTTTATATGGCTGGTCTTTTCCTTAATTGCCTCTTTGCCTGGTTTTCATGGCAAAGTGTGTCTGTGGGAAATACCTGAGCAGAGAACCAAGGCCTAATGATTCAGCTTGACAGCAATGCTGACTGCAGAAAACTGCAAATGCACACACGGCCTGTCTATCTATTTTAATCATCTGTGCTAGACAGTTGCCTAACCATCCACATCTATTTGCCAGTTTGATCCATCTTAAGAGCACCTGCTACGGGCTGTGTCCCATTATCTGAGTGATGGCCAGAGGTCTAGGGTTAATGGATGGCTCTGAGCATTGTGGTCAGGTGCTGCTACAGGTGATTTGCACACATGGCAGTTTAAACTTTGCAGAGCTGATTCGTATGAACTCCCGATCATCTTTCACCATCCATTTGCCCTCCATCCCTCACCAACTAAGCTTCTTGAAAGAATTGACTTCACATGGCTTCTCACTTCCTCACTTCACATAGACTGCTCAGCACTCTAGGGTTTGGCTTTAGCCCCCACCACATGGACTTGTTGCCATATTTAGCAGATGCTCCTCAGTTCTTATCAGATCTGACATGACAGTTCACTTCCTCACTTGATATCGTAGCTTTTTTGGTTCTCCTCATACATCTCTGAGCATTTTAGCTCCATGTCCTGTGTGGCCCCTTTATTTGCCCCATTGCGATTGGTATCCCTGTGTTAGCTTCAGCCCAGTGGTTTTTCTCTCATCGGATAATCTCTGTACCCATATGCCCATTCTCATGTGCTCAACCACATCCTAGATAATGATGAGTCCCACATCTGCCCAGCACAGAATTCTCTCCTGAAATTCAGATTGTTTACCTAATTCCTGATAAACCTAATGACTCAGTCTCCATCTAGGCACTAGCTCCACTTCAGGTAAACTCAACTGATCCATGCTGATGGCATCATCTTTGGCTCTGTATTTACTCTAGCTTGATTCTATATCCCAGTCAACAAACTGCGAAAGCATCTGTGAATGCTTACTGCCATCCTTCTTACTCTCTCACAAAAACGTATCCCCAAAAGCCATCAATTTTTACTTTATAATTATCTCTATAATTATTTCTTCAAGCCATCACTGCCTCGTTCATCTTACGCTATCCTAGAACAGATACTCTCTGGTGGGGAATATTGTACCAGCCGCTGATTATTTTACCATTCTTTGATTGTTTTCCCATCACATTCATTTTTCACAAAGCAAATTGTGAAAAATGCCTTAAAATCCTTCACTGGCTTTCCAGGACCGGCAGAATAAACCCCAAGCTCTTTGACATGGTGTATATATATCTGACTCTGACCTGGCTTCTGCCTTCCCTCAAATTTCATTTTTTGTATTTTATGCTCTAACAACAGTAAACACTGAACATAGACCATTGTTTACTTCCCTGCCTTTGCTCATGCCATTCCTCTACTGGGAAGGTCTCTTCCACCATTTTTATTTTTTATTTTTTTTATTTTAATTTTTTATTTTTTTCTATGCATTTTGATTTTTTTTTTCTATGCATTTTTTTTTTTTTGAGACTAAGTGTTGCTCTGCCACCCAGGCTGGAGTGCAGTGACATGATCTCAGCTCAGTGCAACCTCCACCTCCCCAGTGCAAGTGATTCTTCTGCCTCAGCCTCCCAAGTAGCTGGGACTACAGGTGCATGCCACCATGCCCGGCTAATTTTTCTATTTTTAGTAGAGATGGGGTTTCGCCATGTTGGCCAGGCTGGTCTCGAACTCCTGACTTTGTGATCCGCTCCCCTCAGCCTCTCAAAGTGCTGGGATTACAGGCTTGAGCCACCATGCCCAGCCTTTTCTATGCATCTTCTAAAAATGACTTCAAGTTCGACCTCCTTAGGAAGTCTTTGCAGTTCCATCCTCCCCACTCCCCAAAGCCACTCTGGTGGATTATGGGATCTCCTGTAATCCCATAACTTGCACATTTCTCCTTGCTTGAACTTACAATAACGCGTTGCAATGTTAATGCCTCTCTCTCCCACTAGGCTTCGAATTCCTTGAAGTCAAAGTCTGATCCCTTCATCATTGTGTGTTCAAATCCAAGCACAGTTCTTGACCAAGTGAGTACTCAACTAGTGATTGTTGAATGACTTACTGAGTCTGTGAACAGCTCTGGTTCTTAGTTTCCTTTGGTAAATTAAAGTATAGGAAGGGGTAAAGAATGGGATCACTATAAAAGGAGTACACATCATTTGTAATTGTTACACCTAATTTTAAATGCAATTACTTTAAGAGAAACACTAATGGATGTGGAATTAAAAAGAAGAGATTGCATGCAGTAGGGGATGAGAAATGAGCAGGAGAGGGGTCAGAAAATACACTGAGGAGGGCCTGGAATTTAAATGGGAGGTTGAGGAGCACAGCAAGAGGTCTGGCTAGTAAAAATGGGTTCTGGAGCCCCATCTAATTAGGGCCCTTTTTGATGTGTAACAAAAGAAACAGCAGTAACAAATATACTGGGGGAAAAAAGCTAACTCCTTTTCCCATTCCAGCAGGGCTTGTGCATCAGCTGATGAAGTACAAGGTTCTTATTTAGGGTGGCACTTGGGAGACAGAATCTCCATGAGGAGAAAGAGAAAAGTGGTAGGGAAGTACCTAGGAGGAGATTCACACGCTTGGATGGCAAGATGCCCTCTCCTTTTGATTGCTAGGAAGGGAGGAATTTCACTTGGTTTAAGCCATGAGCCAGCCCGCCTTGCTCTCTGGGGAGATGGTCAGTGCTCTGCTACCTAGGAATCAGCAGGGAGCTGCCACTCATCAAAAACACAAATTAGTTTCTCTCCCGACCCACCTGTGCAGTCCTTTTAGGGTCCAAGGACTCAGACGCAACCAGCGCCTTTGGCTTATTTGTCAAAGGAGGGTAAGTTTTCGAAAAGCAGAAGTCACTGGAGAGAAAAGGAGATTTTATCCCAGGCAAGAGGAGCAGGAATATTAGGAACCTGAAAGTGGAAAAGTGTAGGGTACAAGTTATCTAACCTGTAGAGTATAGTAAAATTGGGAGCTACAACTGAAAAGCTGTAAGTGAAATGGTATATTTGAGTTTTAGAATTTTCCTTTTGTGCTATGTGAATACGTATATATGCATCTATTTTGCAGACTTGTCTGTGAATTTCCAGAGACCACAGTGGTAGATAAATGGGTGGCTGGACAGGGAGCCAGCATGAGAATCACTGCTACAATCACACCGCAGTTGTCAGGAGAAGACACTGCAAATGTCACCACTAAACAATCGATGCCACAAGTTGGGCCACCACTGCCCAGCACTGGCTTTCATGCGTGTCCGTATGAAGAGACCACCAAACAGGCTTTGTGTGAGCAACATGGCTGTTTATTTCACCTGGGTGCAGGCGGGCTGAGTCCGAAAAGAGAGTCAGTGAAGGGAGATAAGAGTGGGGCCGTTTTATAGGATTTGGGTAGATAAAGGAAAATTACAGTCAAAGGGGGGTTGTTCTCTGGTGGGCAGAGTGGGGGTCACAAGGTGCTCAGTAGGGAAGCTTTTGAGCTGGGATGAGCCAGGAGAAGGAATTTCACAAGACAATGTCATCAGTTAAGGCAGGAACAGGCCATTTTCACTTCTTTTGTGGTGGAATGTCATGAGTTAAGGCAGGAACTGGCCATCTGGATGTGTACGTGCAGGTCACAAGGGATATGATGGCTTAGCTTGAGCTCAGAGGCCTGACATTCCTGTCTTCTTATATTAATAAGAAAAATAAAATGAAATAGTGGTAATGTGTTTGGATGGTGAAAATTTTTTGGTGTGGTATGGAGAGAGAATGGGCGATGTTTCTCAGGGCTGCTTCGAGCGGGATTGGGGGCGGCGTGGGAACCTAAAGTGGAAGAGATTAAGGTGAAGGAAGATTTGGTGGTAAGGGGTGATATTGTGGGGTTGTTAGAAGAAACATTTGTCATGTAGAATTATTGGTGATGGCCTGGATACGGTTTTATATGAATTGAAAAACTAAATGGAATAAGAGAAGGAGAAAAACAGGTATTAAAGGTTTAAGAATTGGGAGGACCTAGGACATCTAATTAGAGAGTGCCTAAGGAGATTCAGCATAGTCCTGCCAGCAAAGATTATTTATTTACTTCAAGAGTTTAGAGTGGAGGTTTGGGGATAGCACCAGGAGATATCAGCTGTGATGGCTTGGAGAAACAGTGTAAACCGCAGTGTAAACAAGAGCAGGGCATGTATGAGTAGTTGAGAATGCTGAATAGGAGTATGACTAGACAGAAGATAGTAGGGATGACAAGTTTTTTTGGGGCACAGTCTAAGTTGGTCTGGTGTCTGGAATGAGACTGGGGCCTAATAAAAAGGAGTGTCTATACAGGAGCTCAAATGGGCTGTACCCTGTAGCATTCTGAGGACAGTCCTGAATTCTGAGAAGGGAAAGTGGTAAAAGTATTGTCCAGTCCTTTTTAAGTTGGTGGCTGAGCTTGGTGAGGTGTGTTTTTAAAAGACTTTTAGTCCGTTCTACTTTTCCTGAAGATGGAGGACCATGAGGGATATAAAGGTTTCACTGAATACTAAGAGCCTGAAAAACTGCTTAGCTGATTTGACTAATAAAGGCTGGTCTGTTATCAGACTGTATAGAGGTGGGAAGGCTAAACTGAGGAATTACGTCTGACAGAAGGGAAGAAATGACTGCGGTGGCCTTCTCAGACCCTGTAGGAAAGGACTCTACTTATCCAGTGAAAGTGTCTACCTAGACTAAGAGGTATTTTAGTTGTCTGACTCGGGGCATGTTGAGTAAAGCTAATTTGCCAGTCCTGGGTGGGGGCAAATCCTCTAGCTTGATGTGTAGGGAAGGGAGGGGGCCTGAATAATCCCTGAGGAGTAGTAGAATAGCAGATGGAACACTGAGAAGTTATTTCCTTGAGGATAGATTTCCACGATGGAAAGGAAATGAGAGGTTCTAAGAGGTGGGCTAGTGGCTTGTACTATAGCATAGCCTGCCTTTGCTGGTGTGTGGCGATTAGGCCTGGTGGAACTGCCATCAATAAATCAAGCATGATCAGGGTGAGGAACAGGAAAGAAGGAGATATGGGGAAATGGGATGAATCTCAGATGGATCAAAGAGATGCAGTCATGGAGGTCAGGTGTGGTATCAGGAATAATGTGGGAGGCCGGATTGAAGTCCGGGCCAGGAACAATGGTAATTGTGGGACTTAACAAAGAGTGAGTACAGCTGAAGGAGCCTGGGAGCAGAAAGTGTATGCGTTGGGTATGAGGAAGAAAATAGATTTTGGAAGTTATGAGAAATGTAGAGAGTGAGTTGAGCATAGTTTGTGATTTTGAGGGCCTCTGAAAGTATTAAAGCAGCGGCAGCTGCTGCACAGAGACATGATGGCTAGGCTAAAACAGTAAGGTCAAGTTGTTCGGACAGAAAGGCTACAGGGTGCAGTCCTGGCTCTTGTGTAAGAATTCTGACCACACTAACCATGCCTAGGAAGGAAAGGAGTTGTTGTTTTGTAAGGGATTGAGGTTTGGGAGATTAATCAGACACGCTCAGCAGGGAGAGCACGTGTGTTTTTATGAGAATTATGCCGAGATAGGTAACAGATGAGGATGAAATTTGGGCTTGACTGAAGTAATGGGGGCTGTCTGTGAAGCCTTGCGGCAGTACAGCCCAGGTAATTTGCTGAGCCTAATGGGCGTCAGGGTCAGTCTAAGTGAAAGCAAAGAGAGGCTGGGATGAAGGGTGCAAAGGAATAGTAAAGAAAGCATGTTTGAGATCCAGAACAGAATAATGGGTTACAGAGGGAGGTATTGAGGATAGGAGAGTATATGGGTTTGGCACCATGGGGTGGATAAGCAAAACAATTTGGTTGATAAGGCACAGATTCTGAACTCACCTGTAAGCCTTGTCTGGTTTTAGGACAGGTAAAATGGGGGAATGGTAAGAAGAGTTTATAGGCTTTAAAAGGCCATGCTGTAGCAGGCGAGTGATAACAGGCTTTAATCCTTTCAAAGCATGCTGTGGGATGGGATATTGGCATTGAGTGGGGTAAGAGTGATTAGGTTTTAATGGGATGGTAAGGGGTGCATGATTGGTCGCTAAGGAGGGAGTAGAGGTGTCTTATACTTGTGGGTTAAGGTGGGGAGATACAAGGGGAGGATGTGAAGGAGGCTTTGAACTGGGGGAAAAGGTGGCAATGAGGTGTGGCTGTAGCCCAGGAATAGTCAGGCAAGCAGATAATTTAGTTAAAGTGTCTCGGCCTAATAAGGGAACTGGGCAGGTGGGGATAACTAAAAAGGAGTGCTTAAAAGAGTATTGTTTAAGCTGGCAGCAGAGTTAGGGAGTTTTAAGAGGTTTAGAAGCCTGGCTGTCAATACCCACAACAGTTATGGAAGCAAGGGAAACAGGCCCTTGAAAAGAAAGTAATGTGGAGTGAGTAGCCTCCATATTGATTAAGAAGGGGACGAACTTACCCTCCACTGTGAGAGTTATCTAGAGCATCTGTGATGGTCCTGTAGGCTTCTGAGGCAATCGGGCAGTGTCAGTCTTCAGCTGCTAAGCCGAGAAGATCTGGGAAGGAGTCAGAGAGCCTTGGGCCAGAGTTCCAGGGGCTCTGGAAGTGGCTGCTAGGTGAGTTGAAAAGTCCAATTTTCACTGAGGTCCCGCACAGATGGGACACGGCTTAGGAGGAATCCTGGCTGTGGACATTCCTTGGCCCAGTGGCCAGATTTCCAGCACTTGTAGCAAGCTCCTGGGGGAGGAGGTTCTGGAGGAACCCCTGGCAGCTGCGGTTCAGGCGTTTGGAGTTCTTGTGTGCTGGAGGTGTGGCTGGGGTTTCTCTCACAGTGGAGGCAAAGAATTGCAACTTTTTTCTATTATTGTACACCTTGAAGGTGAGGTTAATGAAATCCTGTTGTGGGGTTTGAGGGCCGGAATGTAATTTTTGGAGTTTTATTTAATGTTGGGAGCAGATTGGGTAATAAAATGTATATTGAGAATAAGATGGCCTTTTGACCTTTTAGGGTCTAGGGCTATAAGCGTCTCAGGGTTGCTGCCTAATGAGCCACGAACTGGGCTGGGTTTTTCATATTTTATGAAACAGCCTAAATGCTCACTGATTTGGGAGATGTCTGATAAAGAAAAATGAGCATTAACCTTGACTATGCCTTTAGCTTCAGCCACCTTTTTAAAAGGAAATTGCTGGGCAGGTAGGGGAGGGCTACTCATGGAATGAAACTGTAAACCGGACCTAGTGTGAGGAGGGGAGGTGATAAAAAGATTATAGGGTGGAGGAGCAGAGGCTGAGGAAGAATTGGGACCTAGCTCGGCCTGGCGAGGAGCAGCCTGGGGAGGAGGGGAGAGGTCAGATGGGTCTGTAGAAAAGGAAGATTAGAAAGACTCAGCGACACTTGGCGTTGGGACGGAGGGGACAGGTGGGAGGGAAAGAAGATTTGGGACGAGTTGCACTGGGTGCAGACTAGGGAGGGACTGATGTGTAGAAGAGTGCCTGGACGTCAGGCACCTCAGACCATTTTCCTATTTTTCGACAAAAATTATTTAGGTCTTGTAGGATGGAGAAATCGAAAGTGCCGTTTTCTGGTCATTTAGAACCACTGTTGAGTTTGTATTGGGGTGAAGCGGCATTGCAGAAGAAAATAAGGCATTTAGGTTTTAGGTCAGGTGAGAGTTGAAGAGGTTTTATGTTCTTAAGAACACAGGCTAAGGGAGAAGGAGGAATGGAGGGTGGAAGATTGCCCATAGTGAAGGAGGCAAGTTTAAAGAAAAGGGAGAGTAGAGACACAGAGGGAAGCGGTGTAAAAGGAACAGTGTAAAAGTGTTTCTATTTCTCCACATCCTCTCTTGTTTCCTGACTTTTTAATGATCACCATTCTAACTGGTGTGAGATGGTATCTCATTGTGGTTTGGATTTGCATTTCGCTGATGGCCAGTGATGATGAGCATTTTTTCATGTGTTTTTTTGGCTGCATAAATGTCTTCTTTTGAGAAGTGTCTGTTCATAACCTTCGCCCACTTTTTGATGGGGTTGTTTGTTTTTTTTCTTGTAAATTTGTTTGAGTTCACAATTTTCACTTCTTTTGTGGTGGAATGTCATCAGTTAAGGCAGGAACCGGCCATCTGGATGTGTATGTGCAGGTCACAGGGGATATGATGGCTTAGCTTGGGCTCAGAGACCTGACACTGGCTGTGAGACCTCCTCTGTACTTTTGCCACTGTGGTCCCTGGAAACTCAATGCAACTGCTGCTACTGAGGTTGCCCACAACCACCAAAGCTTCCCTGTAGATTTCCTCTTTTCATCATGAACTCCTAAGTCATTCTTGACTTGGTACAACTGATGGGCCAAACCTCAGTTAGGTGCCCAAGCTGTCTTCAAGGGAGCCTGGCAAACAAGCATTTGGGAAGTGACGGTCTCTCAGCAAAGCTCATCAGGTGGAGATTTTTCCAAACATAGAAGGCACAAGACAGTTACCATAAAAATAAAATAAAAAAATTTAAAAACGGCAAATTCCTACATATGGTCATTTAAGTCAGACTGTTAAAGTTGTAATCACTCATTCCTTCACTAACAGTAATGTTAGAAATTGAAGTAATGCACTGTATCAATCACGTGATAACTCAGTAATATTATAAGCTCTTTGTGTTTTTTACAGTAAAGGTAGTTTTCAACCTTTGAATAAATTTGTTTCACAAATTCTACTTAAACATCGGTTTGAAACTCATTGTCCAAAGGAATGAAATATTTCACATGTAGTTTGTTTTCTTGGCCATGACACTTCATTTAACTCCAAATGTTATCTGAAGTATAGGAGAAAAAGGAAGGGGTATTTACATATGTGTTAATTGCTTTTCAAACACAGTTTTCTCTCTCTCCCCTCTTTTGCAATTGCTTCTTAATTCTTTTTTATGCAGTATAGCTGGCGTGTATAGTCACTGGGTCTTTTGCATCTTCCAAACTATTTGTCTGCTGTCATTATACGTGACAGAGAGCTTGAATGGATGGTCCATTTGTAGGTCATGCTCTCTTTCTTTGAGGACTTGGGGGCAGAACTCCAACTGGTTCTCACATTATGCAGAGTCTGAGACCAGTCTGGATCTTTTTCTCTTGATATTTTTACTTTCAGGTTCAATGATTCTTTATCTTTGAAGTTCAGTTATATTAACTGATACATTATCTAATGTCTGCTGCTTCAACTTCTCCATCCTCAAATTAACTTCCCTGTTTTCTTCTCCTCTCCAAGAAGAAGAGTGAAGCCCAGCCTGGGACCAGTGCTCCCACCCTATCACTTGTGCCTGCTCTTGGGCTGCACTTTTCCATCCTCCTCTCTCCTACCTGACTTGTCTTGCCTTCTTGTGGGCATCTTTTCTCTGAATAATCATGCCTGCACCCTCTCTCTCATTAAAAACAATCGATTTTTGTCTGCCCCTGCTAAACCTGAAAGCTACTACCTTTCCCCACTTGGCGTCGCCAACTTTGCACACCTCCAATCTTGCTTTTACCCTTTTTCCCCTATAGAATTGAAAGTTTATTCACTAAACTGGAGGTTCCTTCAAGCTCAGGTTCCCCATGTATTCCAGCTTCTAACACAATGCCTGGAATACTTGTGTGTGTGTGTGTGTGTGTGTGTGTGTGTGTATCTTCAAAAGATTTATTCAAATTCAGACCTACCCCAGAATTCTCTGTGGCCATCCACTTCAATGAGCTTGAAATGAGCTAAACTAATAGGCAAAGAATAAAAAACAAATATATGGGGAGGGAGACGAAGGGCCTGTTTTGCTACAAAAGCATTCTTCAGAGACTAAATTGATGAAGTCTGTTGGAGTTTATGGAAGAGAACTCAAAGAGGAACTAGTTATTAATAAATGAAGACTCCCAGCACCATCGCACCTTATCTTTGTTTTCTTTTCTATTTTTCCTTAAAGGCAAATAAATCCCCAGAGCTTCCGTTGTCAACTCTGTCTGGCCCCATGACTCCTGACCCTGGGGTTGCATCTGCACTACACACCTTCTCCACTACTTGTATGACATCCTCACCTGGGGTTCTTAAATCTCAGTATATTGAAATCCCAACCTCAAACTCCCACCTAAACAGTTTCTATTTTCCTCTTGAGGCCTCAATTTTCCCGGCTGATTTCATTGGCCTCTTGACTGCCCAAGCTCAAGACTTAATTGCCCTCTGACTTCTTCCAACTTGTCCCTCCATGCAATCCCATGCCAGGTTATTTTATTCTACTTTTGTAATATCCATGGATTCCTCCTTTCTATTCCCACATGCACTGTGTTGCTTTAGCTCCTTTTTTTTCTTGGCTCACATGTTAAAACAGGCTTCTACTGCACCTCTTGTCTATTCATCTTCCCAGCCATTGTATGCACACTGCTGCCAGAATTAATATTCTGCTGAAACCCATTCGGTCCTCTCAATTGCCACCAAGTATAGAAGAAGGAAAAAGAAAACAAAAACATCAACAAAATAAACACTTCTTTCTGTGTCCAAAGGGATTCTGCAATATGATCTCATCTTAAAGCAAACTGTATTCAGTATTCCTGCCCTTCCCCTGGGCACAGTGTCTGTGCTGGGAATGCACTTTATAGAACGTTCATTTCTGATAAAACATAACTCAGTGCTTAATACAGACATCACCCCCTTAGCAAAACCTTTCATGCTCCCCACACCTGGTTATGACACCTTTTGTGATAAGCTGCTTTAGCCCATTGTCAGAACTCTTCTTGGGACATTTCTCTTCAGAGAATATTGTGGTAACTAATGAACCTGTGATATCTCCCATAGGCTGCTAACATGTTAACACCACATCTGATGTATACCTGTGTCTGTCATGGTACTAATCCTAGAGATTCACACCAGGGGTCTACTTTTTTTAGATTGTATCCTTCCATTATATTTAAAAAACATGTTCTAGCAAATATCACTGTCGTGGGTTGAATATGGTGAAATCCTGAACCCCATTACTTGTGACCGTGACCTTCATTGGAAACAGGGTTTTTGCAAATACATTCAAGTTAAGAAGTCATGCTGGATTAGAGCAGGTTATAAATCCAATGACTATTGTCCTCATCATGAGGAGGAGATTTGGAGGCCCAGAGACATGCAGGGGAAGAAGCCTTATGAAGATGGAGGCAGGGATTGGAGTGATGCAGCTGCAATGCAAGCCAAGGACCACCATGAATTGCTGGCAAACACTAGAAGCTAGGAAGAGGAGAGGAAGTGTTCTTCCCTGGGGCCTTCTGAGGGTGTGTAGCCCAGTTGACACATTTGGGTTTGAACTTCTAGCCCCTTCTCTTCTTCCCTGGGGAACCTTCTGTTCTTCCCTGGGGCCTTCTGAGGGTGTGTAGAACCTTCTGCTCTTCCCTGGGGAACCTTCTGTTCTTCCCTGGGGCCTTCTGAGGGTGTGTAGCCCAGCTGACACCTTAGGGTTTGAACTTCTAGCCCCTTGAATTGTGAGAATAAATTTCTGCTGTTTTAAGCCATCCAGTTTATGGCAATTTGTTATGGCAGCCCTAGGAAATTAATATAACCACCTCTATGGAAATTAATATAACCACATATATAGGTATATATGTATATATACCTATATATACACATATATATGTGTGTGTATAATTTATATACATATGTGTGTATATAATTTTATGTGTATATTATATGCTTGAGATACTATACTAATATATACATTATAAAGCACATAAAAACACAGAGGTTTTTAAAGAACAAGATAAAAATAAATTATGATTTTTTGTGTTCGATGGGCATCACTGAGTACTCTGAGTGTATTCAAGGACAGCAGCTTAGTAGATGCCTAATAAATGTCTGTTGCATTTAATGAGCCTGTGAAAACTAGATATAACTATTTGGACCTTTCAGATCAAACTTCCTTTAGATTTTGCTTTCTAATTTTATGGCGTTACAATCTGAAAATATAATCTGTATGATATTGATTTTTTAGAATTTTTTAAACTTTCGTTTTTGCCTAACTCATGTCAATTACTATGACTATTGACATGTGTTTGAAAGGAATGTGTATTTTCTGATATGTAAGTACCTGTCTATGTCTACATCTATATCTGTATCTGTACCTCTATCTGCCTATCTATATTTATAAGTTGTGTTGTTAAGTCTTTCTTGTGTGTGTGTGCATCATCTATCTAATCTATTTTGGAGCAGGGGCCATTAAAATCTTCAAATCCAAGCAGATGAATCTATATTAAGTTTTCCTTTATGTATTTAAGGCTATATTGTTGTATGCAATTACATTCCAGATCAGTTTGGGGCCTCACTGAATTTTTTTTTTTTTTTTTTGAGATGGAGTCTCACTCTGTCACCCAGGCTGGAGTGCAGTGGCATGATCTTGGCTCACTGCAACCTCCGCCTCCTGGGTTCAAGCCATACTCCTACCTCAGCCTCCTGAGTAGCTGGGACTACAGGTGCCCACCAGCACACCTGGTTAATTTTTGTATTTTTAGTAGAGATGGGGTTTCACCATGTTGGTCAGGCTGGCCTCGAACTCCTGACCTCGTGATTCTCCTGTCTCGACCTCCCAAAGTGCTGGGATTACAGGCATGAACTACCATGCCTGGCCAAATTATCCTTCTTATAGTAAATGATGCATCTCTTTGATCCTTAATTTTTTGTCTTAAATTTTATTTTGACTAGTGATAAAATAGTTACAATATGTTATTTTAACTTGTATTTATCTGATATTCCCATATTTTAAATCTTAGATATCCTTTTATGGCCGGAATTGGTGGGTTCTTGGTCTCACCGACTACAAGAATGAAGCCGCGGACCCTCGCAGTGAGTGTTACAGCTCTTAAGGTGGCGCGTCTGGAGTTGTTCGTTCCTTCTGGTGTTGGGATGTGTTAGGAGTTTCTTCCTTCTTGTGGGTTCGTGGTCTCGCTGGCTCAGGAGTGAAGCTGCAGACCTTCGTGGTGAGTGTTACAGCTCTTAAGGTGGCGCGTCTGGAGTTGTTCGTTCCTCCCAGTGGGCTCGTGGTCTCCCTAGCTTCAGGACTGAAGCTGCAGACCTTCGCGGTGAGTGTTACAGCTCATAAAAGCAGTGTGGACCCAAAGAGTGAGCAGTAGCAAGATTTATTGCAAAGAGCAAAAGAACAAAGCTTCCACGGTGTGCAAGGGGACCCGAGCGGGTTGCCACTGCTGGCTCGGGCAGCCTGCTTTTATTCTCTTATTTGGCCCCACCTATGTCCTGCTGATTAGTAGAGCTGAGTGGTCTGTTTTGACAGGGCGCTGATTGGTGCGTTTACAATCTCTGAGCTAGACACAAAGGTTCTCCAAGGCCCCACCAGAGTAGCTAGATACAGAGTGTCAATTGGTGCATTCACAAACCCTGAGCTAGACACAGGGTGCTGATTGGTGTGTTTACAAACCTTGAGCTAGATACAGAGTGACGATTGGTGTATTTACAATCCCTGAGCTAGACACAGAGGTTCTCCACGTCCCACCAGAGTAGCTAGATACAGAGTGTCGATTGGTGCATTCACAAACCCTGAGCTAGACACAGGGTGCTGATTGATGTGTTTACAAACCTTGAGCTAGATACAGAGTGTTGATTGGTGTATTTACAATCCTTGAGCTAGACATAAAGGTTCTCCACATCCCCACCAGACTCAGGAGCCCAGCTAGCTTCACCTGGTGGATCCCAAACCAGGGCTGCAGGTGGAGCTGCCTACCAGTCCTGTGCCGTGCGTCCGCACTCCTCAGCCCTTGGGTGGTCGATGGGACTGGGTGCTGTGGAGCAGGGGGCGGCACTCGTCAGGGAGGCTCGGGCTGCACAGGAGCCCATGGAGGGGGTGGGAGGCTCAGGCATGGTGGGCTGCAGGTCCTGAGCCCTGCCCCGCGGGAAGGCAGCTAAGGCCCGGCGAGAAATCGAGCACAGCGCCAGTGGGCTGGCACTGCTAGGGGACCCAGTACACCCCCTGCAGCCGCTGGCCCGGGTGCTAAGCCCCTCGTTGCCCGGAGCCGGCAGTGCCAGCTGGCTGCTCCGAGTGCAGGGCCCGCCAAGCCCACGCCCACCCGGAACTCCAGCTGGCCCGCAAGCGCCACACGCAGCCCTGGTTCCCGCTCGCGCCTCTCCCTCCACACCTCCCTGCAAGCTGAGGGAGTCCGCTCTGGCCTTGGCCAACCCAGAAAGGGGCTCCCACAGTGCAGCGGTGAGCTGAAGGGCTCCTCAAGTGCCGCCAGAGTGGGAGCCCAGGCAGAGGAGGCACCAACAGCGAGCGAGGGCTGTGAGGACTGCCAGCACGCTGTCACCTCTCACTTTTATTATGAATATGTCTCACAGACTATATTGTTGGCTTATATTATTTTGTTTGTATTGTTTTTAATCCAGTCTAAGATGCTTTATTCTTTGATCTTAATTTACACCGCTTACACTTGTTGTGAATACTTCTTCCTGTCATTTTTTATTTACTGTATTTATTTTTAAAAAATATTCTCATTTCTACTTTCCCTCCATTAAATTATGTATATTTTTTCTTCTCCCTCTGGGACTTCTGTATTATACAGATGTTTACTTTTTTCTACTTCTTGCATACATTAAATTTTTCCTCCCTCTCTAGGACTCATATTAAATAGGCTTTTTTCACTTTCTCCTTTTCTCTATATCTCTTAACTTTTCTACTTTTTGTCTCTTATTCATGTCTTCTTGAAGAGTTTCTGGACCTAATATTACAATTTAGTAATTGTTTTTCACTCTACCCGTTTTGCAAATTCACCACCTTTTAAAGTCTTTACATAGCTATAAAATTTTTCATGTCCGTTTTCACCAAATGCTGCTTAATTATAATTGCTGACCTCAGCTCTATGTTTGTGATATTCTCCCTTATGGAAAATACAATGGAAAATTGTCATTACGCTTATTTTAAATTATTGTTCTCTGTGCTTGTTAATTCTGCTGACTTTAGCATAGGTTTTCCATATGCGATCTAAATTCTGTGCCGCTTGCGTTTGCCAGATACCTCCTTATTTTCCCTGGGAGCTCATATCCTTTTGGATCTATTAACCCATGTTGGCTGGTGCTGTGTACACAGTGGGAGGGACAAATGCCTCAGCCCTAGCTTCTACCCCCTGGTTGGTTAGGAAAAGGAGCATATGCTCAGAGTGGAGAGCCTCTGATGGCACAGTCCGAGTTACTCCACGCCCATCCCATACCAGGAAGCGACTTTGCCTCTTAAGAATTCCCCTCCCTGAGCACCTCTGTTCCAGAAATCACTTATTTTGGAAAGCCTTCAAATTCTCAGTTATATTTATCTAGCCAAGAGGGGAATTGGGATGAGAGGGGGGCAGAGGGAATGTATAGAGGGCTGGCCAGTTTATCGCCCCTGTTTTTATACTCTTTCCTCCCAAAGCCTATTTCAGAGATTCTCTGATGTTACCATTCCTCTCCCTGACAATGAGCTGTAGCTGTAGTTTTTCCACTCCGTAGTGACAGCAGATAAAATAATGGAGAAGAGGCCAGGCGCAGTGGCTCAAGCCTGTAATCCAAAACTTTGGGAGGCCAAGGCAGGTGGATCACCTAAGGCCAGGAGTTCAAGACCAGCCTGGCCAACATGGTGAAACCCCGTCTCCACTAAAAATACAAAAAGTAGCTGGGCGTGATGGCGGGTGCCTGTAATCCCAGCTACTCGGCAGGCTGTGGCAGGAGAATCGCTTGAACCCGGGAGGCGGAGGTTGCAGTGAGCGAGATCGTGCCCCGCTGCACTCCAGCCTGGGCGACAGAGTGAGACTCCGTCTGAAAAAAAAAAAGGAGAGAAAAGGATACCGCTAACATATGCTCCCCACCTGGCTCCCATTCTCCCTCCTCTCCTGACTCCTTAGTGCCACTTCTGCCACATGCACCGCAACAAAGACGGAGCAACTTCTCTCTCCGCGGGGATTTCCTCTGCTTCTTTGTTAGGTTCTAGGATCTATCAGCCTCGCCTCTCCTGTGGCATCTACCTCTTTGGGCACGTGGGAAGGAGCCAGCAGCCTTTATTAGCTCTTGCCTTTAATATTTGTATGATTGAAAGATACCAATATCCTGGACATCCCCCCAGAAAAATCAACTCTGTCACAATACATGCATCTTCCACAGTTGCTATTCAATAGTTGAGTAAAGGATCTCACAAATAAGCTTGGGTTGCTTAAAACTTCAATAAAACCATCTGAAGAGAATCTATATATAAAGGGGTCATTAAAACTGGGGTTAGATCTCACCACGAGGTGACATTAAGGCAGATAGCCTGGTGAAGCATTTGAAAAATCAGAAAAATCCTCAAGTGGAAACTAAACATTAACAAAGTATCGCGGCCTGGCACGGGGGCTGACGCCTGTAATCCCAGCACTTTGGGAGGCCGAGACGGGCGGATCACGAGGTCAGGAGATTGAGACCATCCTGGCTAACACGGTGAAAACCCGTCTTTACTAAAAATACAAAAAAAAATTAACCGGGTGTGGTGGCGGGCACCTGTAGTCCCAGCTACTCTGGAGATTGAGGCAGGAGAATGGCGTGAACCCGGGAGGCAGAGCTTGCAGTGAGCCGAGATCACGCCACTATAGTACAGCCCGGGTGACACAGCGAGACTCCGTCTCAAAACAAAAGCAAAGTATTACTAGTGAGCTTTAATATCTCCAACAAACAGACAAGCCCGCCTCACATCATCTGTAGCAGGGAAAACACAGTAAAGGCAAATGTTCTGGGAGCCCAGTTTCAAGGAAGAATGAAGTACAATGAAGACATGCCTCAGTGAAGCTTGTACATGTGTGTGGGTGCCAGAGCCAAAGAGAGAAAACATATATCTTTCCTCAATCCCCTTTTCGAAAAATGAAACTGCTGCATTAGCAAGGTCATTTGAAAAAGATTATTACCTATTCTATTTTTTTTTTTTTTTTTTTTTTTTGAGACCTAATCTCACTGTGTTGCCCAGGCTGGAGTGCAGTGGTGCGGTCTCAGCTCACTGCAACCTCCGCCACCTGGGTTCAAGCGATTCTCCTGCCTCAGCCTCCTGAGTAGTTGGGATTGCAGGAGTTCGCTACCACGCCCAGCTAATTTTTGTATTTTTAGTAGAGACGGGGTTACACTGTGTTGGCCAGGCTGGTCTCAAACTCCTGACCTCAAGTGATCTGCCCGCCTTGGCCTCCCAAAGTGCTGGCATTACAGGCCAGAGCCACCACGCCTGACCTGTTACCTATTCTTTTAAGAAGGTTGTCCCAAATAGTTTTCTTTGAGAGTTACTCTGCTTATTTAAGGCTGGTTTGTTTGTTTTTACCTTCTTCTCCTTGAGCTGTGAAACCAAAAGACGAGTGGAATGGAGAAAACCAACGCAAGGTAACTCAGCCAACACTGACAGCTGTCGGTCACTGGAGTTCTTGAAAGAGGAAGCACTTGTTTTCCATTGCAGCCGAAAAGAAAATAATATAAGCAAGCTTGATAGCAAGGTTCTGCTACCTTACTAAAAATGGAAATGTTGTCTGGGCGTGGTGGCTCAGGCCTGTAATCCCAGCACTTTGGGAGGCTGAGTTGGGCAGATTGCCTGAGGTCAGGAGTTCCAGACCAGCCTGGGCAACATGGTGAAACCCTGTATCTACTAAAAATACAAAAAATTAGCCTAGCATGGTGGCGGGTGCCTGTAATCACAGCTACTCAGGAGGCTGAGGCAAGAGAATCGCTTGAGCCCAGGAGGCAGAGGTTGCAGTGAGCCGAGATGTGCCCCTGCACTCCAGCGTGGGTGACAGAGTAAGACTCTGTCTCAAAAAAAAAAAAAAAAGGGAAATGTTTTTTCTTTGCTTTATTTCAAGATTGTGTTAAGAATAGTGAGGTCATTTGAAAAGAAAATGAACAAAAAAGTCTATAATTGTTTGAAAATAAAATAATTTAGAAATGTTTATTTAGTTACTGATATTAAGGATAGTAAGGGAATTTATCAATAATCAGTTGCCCTGAAAATAAATATGCTTCTCACATATCCAGAAAAGAGCAAATATTCTCAGTTTTCATTTTAGTAAAATTAGAGTACCATTTGGATAAATAAAAAATTGTTCTAAGAAAAATACAGTGAGGTGCTAAGTGCTTCCCCTGAGTATAATTTTTATGCACATTCATTCACATTGTGTTTATTAAGCAGGCACAGGTGATTTATATGCATACTTAAGGGTTTTCTAATCTATATTGGGTAAAAACTGTATTTAAACAAATGTATCTTTTTTTACAATATTTTATTATTTAGTATAGTATATTTGATATTATAACGTAACAGAAAATTTTACACATACAGAAAAATTAAAAGAATTTTAGAGCAAACACTGAATATACACCAAGATTCTACCATTACCATTTTGCTATACTCACTTTACCACAGAGGTATCCACCCCACTAACCATGTAGAAATTACCATCCTTGCAGAAGCTCTCTCATGCCTTTCTCCACCAATCCCCACCCCTTCCTCCCAAAGGCAAAGACTCTAGATTGTCATCCACCTTAGATTTAAAACTCAAATTTAAATGCCACTAATGACTTCCCAAATGCTTATATCATTTTGAAATAGTTGGAAATTTACATAATCCTTTTAATTTGTAAAGTAATCTATCTAATGGGTGTTGTCCTTTCTGGTCAAACAAATCGGAGCCCACAGTTCAGGAAGAATCATCAGTCCTTAAGTACAGCATCACTTTGGGTGACAGTTGATCGGTGGGACTCAGTTCTTCATTTGTAAAATGGAGATATCTATACCGGCCTCAGACTCACCTCTGGCATGTTGTAGGTAAGAAAAAGAAGAAGGAGTTAAAGCTTCTACAAAAATGCAAAATGTTTTCCTTAGATGTAGTGATTAGGCAAATTGAATTATTAATGGTACACTGCAGGTACAGCCTTGGCAATCACACATTTTGCTAAATAAACATTGTGAGCTTTATTTCCTGGAAAATTTGGTAGAATTACGTAATTGGCTCAGTGTGCTATAGTTCCACTTTTCTCATTAAGGACATTTAAATTCTTGCTCTAACAAAGCGTGTAAGAACACTCTTTGCAATAGTGGTATGTAATCATAATACGCTTATTTTCTGTCCACTCTAATAATTCAAATAATTTTATTTATTTCATCTTTGTTATTTATTAAATAAGCATTTAAGTATAAAATAAAAGAACATTGAGGCCTTTTCTCTACATACTAATGGTAGATCGTTTTTAAATTGTTGCCTAAACCACTGCAAAAAAAAAAAAAAAAATTGACAGCTGATCATTGTGAACCAAAGAAATTTCTAGCTAAATTGCTCCAGGTCTCAAGCACATGAAACATTTCAGATACAAGTCAATTTGAAAATGAGGTTGAAAATCAGTACCCTGAAGAGGCAACGCAGAACATTTAAATCACATGGCCTTTGGTTTCCAAATTTGATGTGTAAATGTTACTGCCTTTAGATGTGGCTTTAGAGAAGGCAGTTTCCATCTCTGAATTGTGGCTTTGTAGGTTCTGGAACATTTATTTGTCCGGGGTATGGTTTGTGGTGAGGAGTGTGGGTGAGTTCTTCCTGTGAATCTGTTTACTTCTCAGCCCAGGGCACTCCTTTGTGGTATGTGGGGTCTTTTCCATTGAACGTGTGTGATTCTCTAACTTTGATACAGTTCTCATTTAACCCCAGCAGAGCACAGAGAGATAGGATCATGATGTTCTTAAGCCAGTGATTCTCATGCTTTAATGCATCGAAGGATCCCCTAGGATGTTGATAAAAGTAAGGCTGATGTGGGATTCAAGCTTCTGCATTTCTAATAAGCTTCCTGGTGAGACCTATGCTGCTGTTTCCCAAACCCACTTAGAGTAGCAAGGTCTTTAGAGAAGGATCGAGAATGACGTGTTCCCTAAGCAGACTAGTCCATGAAAACAATCTTGCCACAGCTGGTCAAATTCATCTAATTGAGCAGCAACAGGTCAACATATAATCAATTCCTTTCTTGTCGTTCAACTTGCCCTAGAGCATTATTTTTCCCTCTCAGGCAAAATGACTCAGTGCTGAAAGGCTTCTGCTGTCTTAAATCTCAAAGTGAGTAATCAAAGCCAGGTTTTAGGCAATCATCAGCAAAGAAAAAAACATAGTGGAAAAAACCCAAACACTCACACATCCGCCAATACCATGAGTGGAGTAATCAGGGTACCTCTCTGAGGGACAAGTAAAAATGCATCTTTCACCTTTACTATTCCCCAATTGAATATACAAATTCTAATTAAGTTAATAAAGTGCTTATGGTTAATAATTGAATCAGCACTAAAAGCAATAAAGAATAGAGTGAAAATTATCTAAACTCCCAGCATTCAGATATAACCACTGCCAATAGTTATAGAAAGCATGCTTCTACGTCTGTCTCTAAATATACACACACATAAAACATATTTAATTTTACATAATTAAAATGCACTTTTAATGTTGTATCAAAAAGTGGCTGTTTTTACAAAAATAAGGTTACCCATCAGTAAGTCTTACCAACAATGTTACTTTAAATAGCTGCTTAAAATTTCATGGCATAGGTGGAAGAGCACCACTTTTTTTTCCTAAAAATTTGAAGACATGCATTTAATATTTTATTAATTTTATATATTATACAATTATAAAAGTTAAAACAGCATAGATAATTACAGAGCAGAGAGCAAAACGTCACCCCCAATTTTAACTCTCAGAAGTACATTGTAATGTTAGCTGAGCCGCATTCCTGACATTTTCCTATGCATATATATAGTTGGAAATATAACTAGACAAAAGAAATCATTTTTATAAAATTGAATTTTTGCCATATATGTTATTTTAAGTAAAATGTTTCAAATTTAATTATAATTGAACATAATAGAGAGGGAAATAAAGTCAAATTTTGTAGAATTGTTTCTGTACATGAAAAAGTACTACCTCCAGGATCCATCACTTAAACTTTCTATGGGAACTTGAGCAAATTACTTAACATTTCTGTGCTTTGGAATTCTGATCTGTAAAATGAGATTTAAAGTATCTAAATCATAGGGTGTTGTGAGGAGTAAAAAGATATAAGGTAGAGCATTGAGAATAGCACCTGGAATACAATGATTCATGCATGCTATTTCTTTTTATATTAGCTCGATTATATAGATTCATTTTAAAGAAAATGAATTATGAAAAACAACAGAGGTGGGAATCATGTTTTTGGGTTGAGTCTATTTTTGAAAAAAATTTGGACAGTTTTATTTGGTTTTCTGCTATGAAAGGTGGAGAAATTTATCATGGTTTCTCTCCCTCCCTCCTACTTCCTTCCCAATCACATCCTGACTTCTATTTTATTATTTTTATTTAGCTAAGAATATTAACATTTGCATTCTGCTCTCTACCTATCATTCTGATAGTTGTTTCATCATGATTTCACATTGAAATTAATGCAATACTCAATACTCATTGAGGTCAGTGTCCACTTTTCTGAGACCTTTTTTTGACTCATCTTTTGATGGATTTCACATGGATTTCACTTTGGAGTCACTGCTTTCATCAAGGGCTCATGGGTACGCTCTCCTCTGATTGTTTCCTGACCAAGAATGTCTGTTAATTTAGTACCTGAGCAATAATTTAAGGTGAATATGACACTCTTCAGTAATACTTTTCCACAGATTTTTATATATGTTTTTGTATTACTTCCTGGAATTTAATGGCAGTTATTTTTCCTTTCTGTAAGTGAATTGCATTTCCCTTGGATAAGTAAAGATTTCTTTTCTCTCATTACACTTAATGTTCAGTAACCTCTTTATGACATGTCTTCATGCAGATCTGCTATTAATAGAAATCTTCCACAGAACACAAAATGTCCTTGTGTTCTGTAGATTTAGTGCTACCTATATTTAGGTAAATTTTCTTCTGTTAGATCTTTTCAAAAATTAATTGTGAAAGATATATACAGCTGCAGTTTAGGGGTCTCTAAGGCCACCTTCAGGTTCAGTGATTCACCAGAAGGACTCACAGAAAGAACTCAACAAAGCTGTTATACTCACAATTACAGTTTATTATGGCAAAAGGATACAGACTGAATTCAGCAAAGGGAAGGGGCATGTGAGGCAGCGTTCCAGACACCAGGGGTGGGCTTCCAGTTGTCTTCCTCTGTGGGAGCTGTGCAGACACGGCTCACCTGTCCCAGCAATGACGTGTGTCAACATGCATGGGTACTGCTAAACAGGCAGTTCAACCAGGCTCTGCTGCCCAGGGTTTATGCGCTTGTGTCCAGAGACATACACAGGCATGGTCGACCCCCACATGGCTGACCTTCAGCTCCAGCTCCTCCAGAGGTCAAGCTGCTATCTCCAGCCCTGGGCTACCACCATAAGTCACATTGTTAGCATGGACTGTCTGGTCTGGGCCTAGGCCTGGGTAGAAAAACATATTCTTCCCAGGCAGGACATTTTAAGGATTAGAGGTTACCTACCTCTCGGGAGCTGCTCAAGGGCCAGGCCTTTTTAGGGGCAAGGTTAGTAAAGCACAACAGGAAACTGCATAAAAAACACACGTAGATTAGATAGATCGGTAGATAGGTAGATAGATAGATAGATGATAGGTAGATAGGTAGGTAGATAGATGATAGGTAGGTAGGTACGTAGATAAATAGATCATAGGTAGATAGATATATGATAGGTGTGTAGGTAGATAGGTAGGTAGATAAATGATTGAGAGGTAGGTAGATAGATGATAGGCGAGTGGATAGGTAGGTAGGTACATAGATAGGTAGGTAGATAGGTAGGTAGATGACAGATAGATTTCAGAACATTTGTAGAAAAAACAACCCTCCATTCATTCCCTACTACCAAGGTTAAGAAATAGACTCTATTACCAGAACTTTTGCCAGTTGTATCATTTCCCCTCTCCACCAGAGGCAACCACTGCTCTGACTTTTGTGTTAGCCTTTCTTTGCTTTTAAAAACAGTTTTTTAATCCATGTATGAATTTCCAGTCCCTCTCTCTCCCTTTTTCTTCTCTGTCTCCTATCTGCCCTTAGTTTAAAAAATCTAAGTAGCAAGGACGAGCCTAGTTATGTTAGGAAAGGCCCACACTGCATGAAGGAAACATAGCTGAATATTCTCTGGGTCATATTCTGGCTTCAGCTTCCCTTGGAATTAACAGCAGCCTCCTCTGAGGAAGTAAGTGGGCGAGATCATCACTGAGTCCTGGGAAACTCAGGGCTTGCCAAGGTAGGGCGTCTGGCAGAGATGAACTGTGGGCCACATTCTGGGTATCTGACAAAAATATGAGGAATTGGGCTGCTCGGTATTTTCTGCTTCTCAGCTTGTGCAGCAGAGATATAGATTGCTCGCCATATGTTCATGTGGTCTGCCACATTTCCTAGAGCCCTTGCAGTTAGTTCGGGCCATGTTTCTGGTTCTTGCTGTTGTGCTGGGAGTGCAGGAGATGTATTGTCAATTCTGAGTAAAAGATCACAAGCTGATGCTAGGCTAACTCTCTCTCTCTCTTTTTCTTTGTTGGGGAACAAGATCTTGCTCTGTCTCTCAGGCCGTAGTGCAGTGGCGTGATCATGGCTCACTACAGCCTCAACCTCCTGAGCTCAAGCATTCCTCCCACCTCAACCCCCCAAGTAGCTAGGACTACAGGTACATCATTACGCCCAGCTACTGTTTGTTTTTTTTTTTTTTAATAGAGATGGTGTTTCACCATGTTGCTTTGCCATGTTGCCCAGGCTGGGCTCGAATTCCTGAGTTCAATGCCTGAGCCACTGTGCCCGGTCCACTGGCTAACTCTCTTCTAAACTGCCACAGCAATCGTGGAAACAGCACATTAAGAATAAGCATGCTTGGCCTGGTGCAGTGGCTCACTCCTCTATTCCCAGAACTTTGAGAGGCTGAGGCTGGCAGATCGCTTGAGCTCAGGTGTTTGAGACCAGCCTGGGCAACATGGCGAGACCCCATCTCTACAACAAGATACAAAAAATTAGCCAGCCATGCACCCCAGCCTGGGCGACAGAGCAAGAACCTGTTTCCAAAAAACAAAAAAGAAGAAGAATTAGCATGCTCATCAGCCTGGGTGCCTCAGAGACTTTGGATGTGCAGTGTGAGTGAAAGGTCGCTGAGGTTTCGAGTTAATTTGTCACACAGCATAAGCATGGATACTCTGGTGAAAACACCTCATCATGGCATACTTTTAGCTCCCAGGTAAAGGTGAATGAAGCTCCCTTTTGTGGTTTGAAATGAGAGTCTTTAGATGTGTCAAAACATGACTCAGCATTGAGCTTGGAGGAGACAGCAGGAATTTATGCAGCATGTGGGGAAACAACCCAAGGCACAGAATCTGGCGCGGGCTCACCCAGGTGTTCTGGGTTGAAGGCCGTAGAGATCTCGGTGAAGAAAGATTTCTGTATATTTGTTTGGGACATACTACTTCAGACTGGACTGTTGCTTTCTAATCTAGAGCATAACTATCATTCTGAGATTTTCCCTCTTCCTTGGAATTCCCTGGGAATTCTCTCTGTCTCTCTCCTGCATTGGGTGATCTATTTTCCATGTCCCTATGTCTTCCTCTTTCTTGGTTTACGCACTCACTTCAAGGAGCACATCCTCCTGCAGCTTCTTGTCAAAGGGTGCACAAAGTTAATTTTTTAAGACTTTACATGCCTGAAATGTCTTCATCTTACTCTCTCATACTGGATTTACAGCTTGGCTAATAATTGAATTCTAGATTAGAGATATTTTTATTCAGGTTATTGATGGAATTGCTGTATTTTCTTCATGCTTATAATTGCTGTTGGAAAGTCTGATGCCATTCAGATTTCCGATTCAAAACAGATGTTGAACCTGTTTTTCTCCCTTTGGAAGTCTACAAAATCTAGTCTTTGTCTTTGGTATTTTGAAATGGGGACAACAATGAAGGTTGGTTGCATCTGTTTTCATCCATTATTCTGGAAAATCAACAAATCATTTTTTTTTCTTCTAATAGTTTTTAAAATTTTTTTAAAATTATGCTTGAAGTTCTGGGATACATGCGCGGAACCTGCTGGTTTGTTACATAGGTATACGTGTGCCATGGTGGTTTAAAAAAGAACAACTTAAATGAAATATAATTCACATGCTATACAATTCACTTAAAGTACAATGAGATGATTTTTAATACGTTCAAACGGTTGTGAAACTGTCACCACTATTAAATTTGGAATATTTTCATGGCCACAAAAAGAAAGCCCATACCTATTAGCACTAAGTTCTTATTTTCCCAACCCCTACCCCCACCACAACCTCCAGCCCTAAGAGCCCACTAATCTACCTTCTGTTTCTGTGGATTTGTCTATTCTGGCCATTTCATATAAATGGAAACGTACAATCTGTAACCTTTTGTGACTGGCTTCTTTTACAAGCATGACACTTTCTAGGTTTATCCATGTTGTAGCATGTACCAGTACTTTATTCCTTTTTCTTGCCATTACCACATTTTGCTTATCCATTTATCAATTGATGGACATTGGGTTTCCATATTTTGAGTATTGTGAATAATGTATTATTTGTGTACAAATTTTGTGTGGACATATACTTTCAATTTTCTTGGATATATACCTAGGAGTGGAATTGCTGGGTCATAAAATAACTATTTTTGACTTTTGATGAACTGCCAGACTGTTTTCCAAAGCAGCTGTACTATTTTACATTCCCATCAACAATGTATAAGGGTTCCAATTTCTTTATATCCTCTTGGACGCCTGGTATTGTCTGTCTTTTCGACTATATACATCTAAGTGGTGTGAAGTGGTATCTAATTGTGGTTTTTGATTTGCATTTCCCTGACGGCTGCTAATGTTGAGTCTCTTTTCTTGTGATTGTTGACCATTTGTATATGTTCTTTGCAAACAACTCTGTCAGTCATCCTCTTGATTTTGGCACCTCTTCCATTTTGCCTCCAATTCTAGAGGGATGTGAGGCTGCCACTTCATGCACCTTGTGGGAATTTTGTGAAGTAAACTGTGTTGAACCTCACCTCTGCCAGTTGCAGCCTTAAGTTCTGTATTTCTGGTACTTGCCAAATTAGTTATCATTGATCCATTTGCTTTTCAGCTTCTGAAATTTTGTTTCATTTTTCTCATCTTTGTTCCCTCTGTCATAGCATTATTATTACTGAATAATAATAATAATAGTTGTTATTATTCTGTGATTATAGTGGGGCATTAGGCTGAAAAAAATTATTTGCTTGTATTCAAAAAAATTATTTGCCTGTATTTAAATATACCTTTAAACATATTTTTGTTGTATTTTGTTTGTTGTTTTCTACTTAGGGATAGGAACTATCTTGATGATAGATTGTGTTTGTCTGTCTTTTATATCTCTTATCATTTTTCTAGTTCTTGCCTTATCTGTTTGCCTGTTTCCTTAGCATTCATTATGTTCAAAGGCTTTCCCCTTCACCAGGAATTTAATTTGCAGTCAAACGCAATCTATTCCTTAACATTTTTAATTTATTTATTTATTTGCCAGGTAAGGGTAAACTTTTTGGCTCTCAATTTGTTTTATCGGGGAAAGAGCATTCATATTTCCTCTTACTATATGGTGTTATTATTTTAACTCTGAGTAGTTAACATATTAAATGCATATTCTTCTAGAACTTTTCTATGGCATGAGGCACCCACTAGGAATTTTTGTCTGTTCTTTGGTTTGTGCTTTCTTTTCTTATTGTTCTTTTCTTTCCTTTTCTTTTCTTTTCTTTTCTTTTGTTCATGTTAAGGTGGGCCACTCTGTCTATGCTTGAATTTTTCTAATACAGTATGAATTAACACTTACTAATGATACTTCTAATTTATCTGATAGCAGTGTAAGAATGTGTCTTCCCCTTGACTCACACTTTGAAGCAGGGGGATTTTGGTTTGATTTCCTTTTCTGAGTTTGTGGACACTAGATGGGGGACAAACACTGGAAGTGATGGAGAGACTTCTACTGCAGACTTTATTAAATGGCAAAGACTCTCTTCTCACTTCTAAGATTGTCTCAAGTGTCCTGTTTCAGAGTTTACTCCTTCTATGTGGGGGATGTTCTCAGTTATCTTCATAGGTTCTCAGGGATACTTCATTAAGCATGTAGCGCCCACAGATAAGTGATGATGATTTTTCTTGTCTTTGTAGAGATCCTGTTATCTTAGATGGTTTCATTTATGATTGTTTTTCCTTGAATTTTTTTTGAGTTGAAGATTAGTCAGAAGAAAATATCCGGACCAAAGCACAAAAAACTAAAAGGATAGAAAACACAGAAAAGAGTAAGATACATGGAACATGGTGAAAAAGTCTAAAATATGTGTAATCACTGTGACAGAGGAGAAAGAAAGAGACAGGGATGATAGTTGAAGAGGTAATGGTTGAGAATTTTCCAAAATTGATGAAAGACATCAAGCTACAGATTCAAGAACTGCTAAGATCTCTAAGCAGATGAAATACAAAACACATTATACCTAGGCCTGTCATACTAAAACTATCGAAAACAAAGAGGAAATGTAAAATCATGCCAGAAAAACAAAAAAGTAATTCTTGCTTGTTTAAAAAAGATGACAATATTGAAATGCAAAATCTCTTTTCCAAGTATGTTCCTCAGCTTTACTTTTCCTTAATTTTTAAAAGAAAAATAAGATGATGCTACATATACCATTAAGAAACTTGCATTTTCTTTTTGGAACAATTTATCTTTTAATGTCAGCAAATGTAAACCTAGATTGTTCTTTTTGATTGCTGAAGGGTGTTCTGATATATCAATGTCCAAAATTGATTGAACAAATCTTCTATTGAAGGAGATAAAAAAAAAGAACAAAATAAATTTCACCAATAACAAAACACTACATATTAATTTAACACTTACTATAGTTGGCACTGTTCAGTTCAGCAAGTATCAATTGTTATTTAAGTTAAAGGTTATTTGTAATTTTTTTTTTTTTTTTTTTGAGACGGAGTCTCGCTCTGTCGCCCAGGCTGGAGTGCAGTGGCGCGTTCTCGGCTCACTGCAAGCTCCGCCTCCCAGGTTCACGCCATTCTCCTGCCTCAGCCTCTCCGAGTAGCTGGGACTACAGGCGCCTGCCACTACGCCCGGCTAATTTTTTTGTATTTTTAGTAGAGACGGGGTTTCACCGTGGTCTCGATCTCCTGACCTCGTGATCCGCCCGCCTCGGCCTCCCAAAGTGCTGGGATTACAAGCGTGAGCCACCGCGCCCGGCCTTGTAATTTTTTATTAATAATGCTGGTATGAATATATGTATTTCCAGAGAAGTGTGCAAAGATATGCAAATGCACATACATATGCACACATAGAAATACTTCCATAAGTACTTAACACAGACAGAAATATCTTTGCATAGTATTTCTAGAAGTATTTTATGGCCTAAATTCCTAGAGGAAATGTTACACTGTGTTAGACTTTTGCATTTAAGTTTTGGCAGATACTCATCATCATTGGTGAGGTGGATCTGCTTCTCATATACTTATGCTATTTTTGTTTGTGACTTAATGATTGATATCTGTTATTTATTTTCTACCTGCTTGCCTTTAGGGTCTAGCAAACACTTGAGCTTTCAGGAATACCCAATCTCTGTCTCTTTTCTCTTTATGTATTTCTGAACTGCACTAAGCATATGGTCATTTCACTGTTCATTAACACCTCTACCAGAGAGTAGGTTGAAGAAGGAAGAGAAGATGAACCCCTAGCCATCCATCTGTGGTTTTGATGCACGAATCTTACCTCCCTCGCATATATTGCTAGAGCATTGTTGAATTCATGGTGTAAAGTAGAATTGCTTTTCACTGAGAAATCATTCTTACACAACTCAAGAATCAAACTCATGGGAAGAGAATAGAGACCAGAAGTAAAATAACATTCCTCTGCAAAGTAAACAAAAAGAGTGTGCACAGTGTGTTTATCATAGCTACAGGCATGTTTAAAACCTATTCAGTGTTTTATTGTGGTGTTTTCTAGTACCACTAGCTATTTGAAATAATTATATAAGATTTGTACAATCACAGAGACAAATTACTTTGCAATCAGTATAAATTGTAAAGTTGATAACTGTTATATATTTACAGCTCTTTTTTGTTTTCTATCAATTAGTTGATGATATGCATGATATATTATGCATAGTACTAAGTTACAATTTAAAACCCAACTTTTTACTTAGTAGTGCTTGTTCTGTGCCCTGCCTAAATTCTACTAGTCTTCTTAGCACCAACCAACAGAAGACCAGCCCTCGGTCTGGGCACAGTGGCTCATGTCTATAATCCCAGCATTTTGGGAGGTTAAAACAGGGAGGTTGCTTGAGCTCAGTAATTTGAGACCAGCCTGGGAAACAGTGAGATCTTATCTCTACTGAAAAAACAAAAACAACAACAACAACAAAAAAAACTAACCAGGTGTGGTGGTGTGCACCTGTAGTCTCAGCTACTTGGGAGGCTAAGGTGGGAAGATCACTTGAGCCTGGGAGGTTGAGGCTGGAGTGAGCCGTAATAGCACCACTGCACCCCAGCATGGGAGACAGAGTGAGATCCTGTCTAAAATAAATAAAAATACAAATAAAAAAAACACTAGCCTTCAAGCAAGTCTTAATTTATCGCAAGGTTTTCTCCACACCTATTTTCGACATTCTCTCAACAGTGTTTCCTTACTATAAAAATTAATTTTAGTTGTTAAAAAAATCTATATTCACATCTATATTCATCTATCTGTCCATCTGACAGTCATTTATTATTTGTTCTGATAAACAGACTATTTTTCCCATTACATGTATAAGAATATGGTTGTTTGAAGTTGCATAAATATCTATAAGCTGGTATATATAAATATATAAAATAAATATATGTTTTTATTGTATGTATTACATATATAATTTTATATATATTATATATCTCCAAATATTAAATAACAATTCTCCCAAATTATCACCCAATAAAAAGGGCATTGCCTTATATTCAAGTCCTTTCAAATTTATCTGCTAAATATCATTTCTTCATATTTTGAATACCAAAGTGTTGGTTGGGTAAAGGTGTATTTTTTCCAGATGATTTCAATCAATACCTAATTATATATATTGAAATGCTGTGCTGGATGTTTGATGTCAACTGATTTTCGTGTACGGTTTAATCAGCTACCTTATATGACTTTAAAACTTTGAATAATTTTATTGATATTCTTGAATACTTTACATTGAAAATTGTATTACTTTCAAATAGTGATAAATGTATTTTTTCTGATATCTTTCTTTTGTTTGTTTTATCATATGATTTCTCACTTCTAGATGATTGATAAATAATGGTGCTATCATTATACAATTTGCTTATCTATTTCTGATCTAAGTGTGACAGAACAAGTATTTCCTCATGAAGTATGATGTGGCTTCTGGTTTCAGACTAAAAGCTGTTCGTTTATGAAATATAGTGTTAAGCCTAGCTCACTAAGAGTTTTTGAGAAATATTTTCTGTTTGACATAATATTTTAAAAGTAATTTGATGCTTTTGGTTTAACCTTTTTATACATTTCTGGTGTTAATGTGTAAGATAGGAGAAAACAGCGTGTATAATTTAATTTCTTAAAATTTATTGATTCATTTTCTTTGCAGACTAGTGTATTATCCTTTTAAAAGTCTTTCAAGGGCATATACACACACATAGATACACATGCCTACACACATATTAATGAATCCAAGTTTATTGGATGAATGGATTTCACTTAGAAATTGATTTTAGAGACTCTAAAAATAAGCCTGACAGCATTTGAAGATAGCCATGTCTGCTTTGTGTTTTATAGACTCACACCTGACAGATTGTGCAGTCTATTTGTAACAATGGTTGTGATCACACTTACAGAAGAAGTCTGTTTGCAAGCTAGGGCGCCCAAGGTTCTAATGACATGCAAAGAAACAAAAGCAGTTCAGGGAGTATTTTCAATGTGTTTAAAAGTGTGATGGGTATATTACATCATCTGCAGGAAAGCTCACAAGAAAATTGTACCAGTTACTTATTGTCAAACAGCCACATCACAACAAACAGCCATCTAGCTCTGTTATTTCATAGAGATGTGTTTACCCTATGGAGTCAGCCTTAGGTTAACCAGGAGTCTTGCTCATCTTGTCCGAGCTCACTCATGCACTGGGAGTTGGCTGGTCAAGGCTTGCCGTGACTGAGATAATAGGCAACTCAGGTGTGGTGGATAGGTCTCTAATCTTCCAGAGGACTAGCATGGGTGTATTAGTCCATTATTGTATTGCTATAAAGAACTGCCTGAGGCTGGGTAATTTATAAAGATAAGAGGTTTAATTGACTGGCAGTTCCATACGCTGTATTGGTAGCATGGCTGGGGAGGCCTCAGGAAACTTACAATCATGGTGGAAGGCAAAAGGGAAACAAGGACATTTTACGTGGCAGGAGCTGGAGAAAGAGAGAAAGCTAAGAGGGAGGTGCTACACACTTTCAAAAAACCAGATCTCCTGAGAACTCTATTAGGAGACAGCACTGGGGAATGCTGCTAAACCATCAGAAACTAACCCCATGATCCGATCACCTCCAACCAGGCCCCAACTCCAACACTAGGGATCACAATTCAAGGTGAAATTTGACTGTGGACACAGAGCCAAACCGTATCAGTGGGCATGTTCTTATATTGATGGCAGGGATACAAGAGACAGCAAGCAAACACTTGCAAAGCCCCTGCAGTACCAGGCATAGAACTAGCCCACTGCCATGTCCACTTATTCCAGAGGTCAAAGCAAGGCACATGGGATGGAGAAATACTCCATCTTTACAGGAGGAGGTCCAAAGTCACTTGACAAAGTGTGTGGTTTCAAGGAGAGGTAAAGAATTGGGGTCATAGTGCAATTAATTGCATTGTTCTTACTTATGAACTAAGATATGAGCTAGGAGGAATTCTATCAATTTAACCTCTGAAGCCAATCAGAAGCTCTGACCATCACTTATAAAGGTCCTCGATGCATACAAAATGGTATAATAAATTATTATTTAATATTTTGTGTTGTATTGATATATTATTTCAAAATACAGTGAGAACACATGATAAAAGAGGAGCTTCACTGTGAAGAGCTTGTGTGCAATGGATGCATTTGATGCTAATTAATATGCATCAAGCTATGAAGTAATAAATACAGTGATGCTATAGTTTTTCTGTATTTTAAAGTTTCTATTTGTAATCTGATTTCCTATACCATGGCCTAATTTCTCTCCAGCCTTGGACCTGTGGGACCTAGTTAATTCTGTTTGCAGGGGAAAAAATGTACCACTTTTCTTCAAGCTATTTTATCTCTTTATTTGTATTATTCTGGAGCAAGGCACTTAGTGCCTCTGGAGTTGGAAGATTGTTTTTTTCACTTGCAGAGATGACAAAAAAAAGTAAACTTTGATTCTCCTTTTATTTTGGTATTTAAATTCATGATCTATTCATAGGCTATTTTGGCTTGAGAAGCTGTGAATTTTTTTTTGATGTAAGTTTTCAAGTGTTCTACTGAGTTCTTGCAAGCTTTCCACAGAATCACGAACCTGCAGAGCTAGAAGGGATTTTGCAGCCCCTCTAGACAAATTACCTATTGCAGGAATCTTTTATTATTATTATTATTGCTGTACGTTAAGTTCTGGGATACGTGTGCAGAACATGCAGGTTTGTTACATAGGTATGCACATACCATGGTGGTTTGCTGCGCCCATCAACTTCTCATCTACATTTGATATTTCTCCTAACGCTGTCCCTCCCCTAGCCCCCTACTCCCTGACAGGCCCTGATGTATGATGTTTCCGTCCCTGTGTCTGTGTGTTCTCTCTGTTCAACTCCCACTTATGAGTGAGAACATGCAGTGTTTGGTTTTCTGTTCCTATGTTAGTTTGCTGAGAATGATGGTTTCTAGCTTCATCCATGTCCCTGCAAAGGACATGAACTCATCCTTTTTATGACTGCATAGTATTCCACGGTGTTTATGCACCACATTTTCTTTATCCAGTCTATCACTGATGGGCATTTGGGTTGGTTCTAAGTCTTTGCTATTGTGAACAGCGCTGCAGTAAACATACCTGTGCATGTGTCTTTATAGTAGAATGATTTATAATCCTTTGGGTATATACCCAGTAATGGGATTGCTTGGTCAAATGGTATTTCTGGTGCTAGATCCTTGAGGAGTTGCCACACTGTCTTTCACAATAGTTGAACTAATTTACACTCCCTCCAACAGTGTAAAAGCGTTCCTGTTTCTCTACATCCTCTCCAGCATCTGTTGTTTCTTGACTTTTTAATGATCACCATTCTAACTGGCATGAGATGGTATCTCATTGTGGCTATGATTTGCATTTTTCTAATGACCAGTGATGATGAGCATGTTTTCATATGTTTGTTGGCCGCATAAATGTCTTCTGTTGAGAAGTGTCTGTTCATATCCTTTGCCCACTTTTTGATGGGGTTGTTTTTTATTTGCAGATTTGTTTAAGTTCTTTGTAGATTCTGGATATTAGCCCTTTGTCAGATGGGTAGATTGCAAAAATTTCCTCCCATTCTGTAGGTTGCCTGTTCACTCTGATGACAGTTTCTTTTGCTGTGTAGAAGCTCTTTAGTTTAATTGGATCCCATTTGTCAATTTTGGCTTTTGTTGCCATTGCTTTTGGTGTTTTAGTCATGAAGTCTTTGCCCATGCCTATGTCCTGAATGGTATTGCCTAGGTTTTCTTCTAGGGTTTTTATGGTTTGGGGTTTGGCATTTAAGTCTTTAATCCATCTCGAGTTAATTTTTGTATAAGGTGTAAGGAAGGGGTCCAGTTTCAGTTTTCTGCATATGGATAGCTAGTTTTCCCAACACAATTTATTAAATAGGGAATCCTTTCCCCATTGCTTGTTTTTGTCAGGTTTCTCGAAGATCAGATGGTTGTAGATGTGCAGCTTTATTTCTGAGGTCTCTGTTCTGTTCCATTGGTCTATATATCTGTTATGATACCAGTACCATGCTGTTTTGGTTACTGTAGCCTTGTAGTATAGTTTGAAGTCAGGTAGTGTGATGCCTCCAGCTTTGTTCTTTTTGCTTAGGATTGTCTTGGCTATACGGGCTCTTTTTTCATTCCATATGAAATTTAAAGTAGTTTTTTGTAATTCTGTGAAGAGAGTCAGTGGTAGCTTGATGGGCATAGCACTGAATCTATAAATTACTTTGGGCAATATGGTCATTTTCATGATATTGTTTCTTCCTATCCATGAACATGGAATGTTCTTCCATTTGTTTGTGTCCTCTTTTATTTCATTGAGCAGTGGTTTGTAGTTCTCCTTAAAGAGGTTCTTCACATCCCTTGTAAGTTGTATTCCCATGTTTATTTTATTCTCTCTGTAGCAATTATGAATGGGAGTTCACTCATGATATGGCTCTCTGTTTGTCTATTATTGGTATATAGGAATGCTTGTGATTTTTGCCCACTGATTTTGTATCCTGAGAGTTCATTGAAGTTGCTTATCAGCTTAAGGAGATTTTGGGCTGAGATGATGGGGTTTTCTAAATATACAATCATGTCATCTGCAAATAGAGACATGCCATCTGCAAACAGAGACAAGGACTCTTTTACAGAACACTATTGCTAAATGATGATCTGACATTGGCTTGAACACTTCCAGCGATGGGAGCTCACTGCTGTAAAGAGAGGACTATTCCATAAATACAGTCAATAGATGAATGTGCATTACAACAATCTGTCCCTTCCCCCAATAATATTCTCTGCTTGGTTCTAATAGTATCATCTGGAGCAAGTAATCTGTTCACTTTTCCAATGTGACAGCCAAAATTTGAAGCTTATTAGAGTTGATGATTCCTTCTGTAAGGATAAATATATAGGTCAATACAACAAAATAGCCAATCAAGAAGTGGACTGTTCAGGAAACAACAGATGCTGGAGAGTATGTGAAGGAATAGGAATGCGTTTACACTGTTGGTGGGAGTGTAAATTAGTTCAACTGTGGAAGACAGTGTGGTGATTCCTCAAGATCTAGAAGTAAAAATACCGTTTCACCCAGCAATCCCATTACTGGGTATATACCAAAAGGATTATAAATCATTCTACTGTAAAGACACATGCATACGTATGTTTATTGCAGCACTGTTCACAATAGCAAAGACTTAGAACCAACCCAAATGCCCATCAATGATAGATTGGATAAAGAAAATGTGACACATAAATACCATGGAATACTATGCAGCCATAAAAAAGGATGAGTTCATGTCCTTTGCAGGGACATGGATGAAGCTGGAAACCATCATTCTCAGCAAACTAACACAAGAACAGAAAACCAAAAATGGCATGTTCTCACTCATAAGTGGGAGTTGAACAATGAGAAATCATGGACACAGGTAGGGGAACATCACACACCAGGGCTTGTCGGGGGGTGGGGGGTGGGGGGTGGAGCAGTGGATAGCAATAGGAGAAATATCTGATGTAAATGACAGGTTGATGGGTGCAGCAAACCACCATGGCATATGTATACCTATGTAACAAACTGGCACAATCTGCACATGTGCCCCAGAACTTGAAGTATAATTTTAAAAAATGAAAAACTCTTGTTCAATAAAATATAAAAATTAAAAAAAAAAAGAAAGAAAAAGAAAAAATTAAGTGGACTGTTACATTCACAGGTGGTTTTTTTTTTTTTTTTTTAAATGGAATCTCACTCTGTCGCCAGGCTGGAGTGCAGTGGTGCAGTCTCGGGTCACTGCAACCTCCGACTCCCGGGTTCATGCCATTCTGCTGCCTCGGCCTCCCAAGTAGTTGGGATTACAGGCATGCGCCACCATGCCCAGCTAATTTTTGTATTTTTTTTAGTAGAGATGGAGTTTCACCACATTGGCCAGAATGGTCTCGATCTCCTGACCTCATGATCCACCCACCTTGGCCTCCCAAAATGCTGGGATTACAGGCATGAGCCACTGTGCCCTGCCAGGTGGTTGACTTTTAACAAACATTTCAGGATAATTAACTGGTGAAAAACTTGTCTTTTCAACAAATGGTGCCAGAACAGTTAGATATCCACATAAAAAATTGAATCTTCAAGTCACCTCACAATATGTATATAAAAATGAACAGAAATAGACATTCACATAAACATAAAAGCTGAAAGTATGATACTTTAAAAAGAAAGCATAGAAGTATATTTTCTTCCCTTGTAGGAAGAAGATATTTCTTAAAATGATACCAAAAACATAAACTATAAAAGAAAGAATTAATAAATTACATGACATTAAAGTTCAAAAATGCTCTTCAAAAAACGACTGTTAAGAAAATGAAAAGTCAAGTCATATACTAGGAAAAAAGTCACAATACATATATCTGACAAAGGACTTTAGAACTTACGATGTACTCTTACGACTCAATAAAAAGTTTTTGAACATACTAGGTACAAATAGGGAAAAGATTTGAGCAGACTCTTCACCAAAAAAAGTGTATACAGATGGTCAATAAGCACATGAAAAGATGCTCAACATCATTAGTCATCAGGGAAATAAAAATTAAGAGATCCCATTCCTCACCACCAGGATAGCTAAAATTAAAAAGACTGACAATACCAAGTGTTGGTGAGAATGTGGAACATCTGAAACTCTCATGCATTGCTGTTGGGAAGGTAAATTGGTATAATTACATTGGAACACAATTTGATGCTTTGTTATAAATTTAAATATTGTCTTACAGTGCTAGCCAGAAATTTTACTCCACTGTATGTACCTAAGACAAACTAAAGCATAAGTTTACAGGAAGGATTTTACACAAATGTAATTAGAAGCTTTATTTATAATTACTCCAAATAGCAAACAACCCAAATGTCCATCATCAGTTGATTAGATAAACAAATTGTTACTTATGTTAAAATCAACACTTCTCAACAATAAAAAGGAACAAACTATTAACCTATGCATCATCCTATTTAAATCTCAAAAACATTATGCTGCGGGAAAGAAGATAAGCAAAAAAGATTACATATTGTATAATTTCATTTACATTAAATTTTAGGAAAATCTAAACTGGTCTATAGTGACAGAATATTGCCCATGTGTTGACGGGGTTTGAAGTGCTGAAATTTGACTGCAAATATTCTATATCTCGATTGTGATGGGTGCTAGGTGATTGTTACATCAGGATATCATTTGTCAAAAGTCACTACATTCTACACTTAGATTGTATAGATTTTGTTGTAAGATAATTATGACTCAAGTTGATTTTTGAAATTTTTTTCTGATTGTAAAAGTAATACAATCTTTTTTACAAAGTATGAGAAACAAAATGTAAAATTAAAAACAAAAACTGTAACCCAATACCCAGAGAAAACAAATACAGAAGATATATTTTCATTTCCTTTTCCTTCTGATATATATGTACATTAAAGATTATGTGGCATTATTGCATATTCGGTGGCATATAATTTATTGTTAGAATAAAGAATGCCAGAATAAACTTTTCGTATATATTCTTTGACTAAGGTTCCAATAATTTCCAGAGCCATATTGCTAGTCAAAGGGTATTAAATTTTTTTTATTATACTTTAAGTTCTGGGGTACATGTGCAGTACATGCAGGTTTGTTACATAGGTATATACATGCCATGATGGTTTGCTGCACCCATCAACCCGTCATTTACATTAGGTATTTCTCCTAATGCTATCCCTCCCCTAGACCCCCACCCCCTGACAGGCCCTGGTGTGTGATGTTCCCCTCCCTGTCTCCTTGCTGTGGTTTGTAAAAATTTTTTCCTAGAATGATGATCTATTTCTACTAACTATATGTAAAGCGCTACTTTGATCTTTGCCATATCCTAAGCATAATTGCTAATTACTGAATTAGTCTGTGCTAATTAGAGCAAAGTTCTTTTTTAATTTGCATTTTTTTCTATAAGTAATTAGATTACATTTTTTTCTTAAAATATGTTTATAGTTACTTATGTTTCTGTAAATTCTGTTCAGGCACCATGTCCATTTTTTTTCTGTTTTAATTTTATTTATTTTGAGACAGAATCTGGGTCTGTCACCCAAGGTGGAGTGCAGTGGCACAGTCGGGGTTCACTGTAGCCTTGACCTTCTGGGTTCAAGAGATCCTCCCATTTGTGCCTCCCAAAGTGCTGGAATTACAAGCATGAGCCACCATGCCTGACCCAGTATTTTGTTTTTAATAGATATATGTGCTACCTTATCTCTTAAGGACATCACTTTTTTTGGGTCATATTGGTTTTAAATATTGTTCTCAGATTTTTTTTCCTGGTATTTTGGTTGTTCAGACCAAATTTAACAATTAAAATACTGAAAATTTCTATTTTTGGATAGTCGATTTTTAATTTGAATTCTGTTTTCAAGATGTTAGCAACCAAACTATACGGGAATTTGAAAATTTTCTGTGTTAAGCACAAGACAGTATGATTATTCCATATATGAAACCATAAAAGAAAAATAGGCTGGACTCTACTAGAAAGGAAAACATGGAGAAACTTTTACCTGCTTCAGCCTGGCAACAAATAACATATATTATCTACCTTAAAATAAGAAATACGTAATAGTTGAAGGAAGGTAAAATACAGAAAAGAGAGAGCATGAGGTCGTGTTTTGGCCTATGCCACTTGTTATAGGCAAGGAGTATAGATATGAAGTTGGTGGTTAAGGTTGTGATACATGTTTAAGATTGGATACTTAAAAACTTACCTGCCTGGGTCCTGGGGAGCTATTGGTAGTGTGTATACATGGACCTCACTCATAGTCAAGAATATTTGGACATTGCTCACATGACTCTTCCTAAGATATTGGTATAAGAATAAGAACCTGAATTTCAGAACGTATTGACTAAACCATAATGTAAGGTTCGAGCAATCAGGCGGTTTTCACAGGCCACGTAGTGTTGTCCAAGGATTTGAGGTGATGTGAATGAAGTTTTTTGCGTTAGAGAATCAGTGACCACAGTGGTCTTTCTAATCTGTGTGTGAGCACCGCCTGCTGGCCACCATAGGGAAAATTGACCCTGGGAAGCTGTTTTACAGAGAAGCATTGGTGCCTAGACAGGGTATCATAGTCTTTAAAGAAGTTTGGCTATATGGAAATTACAGTGATGACTCACTATGGAAAGAGATTTTTTGCTTTCAAAGTGTCTTGGAATGTGAGACTTTAAGAATTATCTTTCTAAAGGGAGCGAGTGTGGAAAAGTTATTCTAATGTACTATTTGTAGAGTAGGTTGGTTTAATCTTCAGGAAGTGCATTTTGGCAGTGTGTGTCAAAAAATTAAATTGAACTCCCAAATCCCACTTTTAGGAATTTATCCTAAACAAGTAGTAAAAAAATTAGCGAAGATAATTGCAAAGGTTCTTTGTTTTTTCCAAAGTAATATTATAGTGGCAAAAAAAAATGTATTCCATTATGAAGAAACTGTTTGTGTAAACTATGGTTTGGCCACCTAATGGAATACTATGTTGCCATAAAAAGGATATATGTATTTTGATATATATCACTATGGCAACGTATCTATTGTATATTGTTAGGTGATAAATGCATGTCCATTAAACCGCATGTGGTGTATCATGAGCTCTGGAGTCAAATGGCCTTGTTTCAAATTCTGGCTTCTCCACTTGCTATCATATGAGTTTGGGCAATCTGACCTTTTCTGTCCTCAATTTTTTTATCTCTAAATAGGAAATTTATTGATAGTACATACTTTATAAAGTGGCTTTAAATATGAAAAAGGAATTCAAATAAAGGGCTAAAGCTCACTATACCTAAAAAAAAGCCAATTCTTTTGATTGTATCTTTGTGCTCATAAAATATATTCCCACTTATGTTTCTATCCAGGAACAGAAGTAAAGAATATATCAACATAATGGGGCTATTTTTCTCATAGTGTTGTAATTAAAGGTAATTTTAAAAATATTTTCTTTATACCATTTTATATATTTTAGTTTATACTTTTAATACGCATTGCATATGAAACTTAAAGCTATTTTCTATACAAAAAAGAAAAGCAGCAGGAACAGTAGGGCATCAGTAACAACATACCTTTTGAACTGAAAATGAATTGAATTTGAAATTCCAGATCATAATCGGTTTGGCCAGGTGGTGTTAGTAGTCACTGAAATTTACAGATGAAAGCATGAATCCTGAATACCCAGATAGAGTTCAAATTTTTCTCAGATGAAATATCTATAAAAGCTGGGAAACAAACTAAATTCCCCAAAGGAATGCTTTTCTCATAATCTCCATGATTTAAGCAAAAGTAGGGCATGTACTATTGATGTGCATATAATCATAATAATGAGTATGAAATCTCATTTAATGCTACAGAATGTTCCTCTGTTGTCATATATCATCCATGGAGAGGAAAAGATAAAGGGAGAGAAGGAAAGAGGCCATATATGATCGTTTTCGAAGTGCTACCTAAATTATCTGATTTTTATTCTTAATGGATTCTTATTCGAAGTTTGATGTCAGTGAATGTTGAAATAAGAAATTATCTTAAAGTGACATTTCCAAATTTCCATTTGTGTTTCTCTACAGGGTTCTATTTCATGATACTTGTTTGCAAATCTCAGTGTATGCACATTGCCCCATACTCAAAATAGATAGCAGGGGACAATTTCTTTCAGGATTGCCCTTTCTAAAATCTTTGTGTTGTTACAGCCAGAAGAACAACCCAGCCATAAAAATATTGACCAACTGATGTATAAGTTTCACAGTTAGGCTTATATGAGTATTAAAGTTCATGGTGGAACATGGACATTTAACCACGTGCAAGGATTTATTTTGTTTCAGATCAAGAAAATTATCTTGACTTTTCAGATTAGATGGCAAGATGACTACAACACTGACATCTAATACTCTTTTTCCCCAAATTCCTTCAAAATAAGGAAGAGAAAACCCTCATGGCCATTGGAAAGTAGGAAAGGCACTATCGAATTTGCACTAGCTTTGGAGAATTTATTGGAGAGGTGTTGAGATGAACCCAGATTGATGAAAGTTCTAGAGTGACTCACAGCACTCCTCCTGTATAAGAGCTGTGCTCCTGGAAAGGAGGGGAGGAGATTCTGCCAGACCCAGGCTAACATCCAAAACTAATCAAGCAAGAGCTGGAGATAAGCAAGGCCTGTTTTGTAAGATTTGGACCCCACTAGTTAAGCTCCATTGTGGAATGTGAAATGTCAAAGAGACATCAACTCACATGTCAACAGCAGTTGATTTATACTGACTACATGCTTGTGTTGAGAAGAATTTAATGCTGTGACTGGGCTGAGCAGTAGGGTTGCCAGATAAAATACAAAATGCCCAGACAAATTTGAATTTCAAATAAACAACCATACTTGTTTAAGTATATGTTATGTCCCGAGTATTACACAGGACATGCTAGAATTAAAAACCTATTTGTTGTTTCTTCAACTTTAACTAGGTACCTTGTATTTTTATTTATCAAATTTGGCAATCGTGTAGCAGTGAAGAATATGCTGACTATTGGTTTTGTCTGCCATGATTACTGAAAAGAGAAATGGCTCCACAGTCCCAAGGAGAAATGGAGTCAATTCTACTGTCCAGCATCCACAATCTCATGTGAAAATGACAGGTGCAATATTCACCACAGAGAATATTTATAGCTCTGCCTTCTTCCCCACTGCCCAGTATTCAGAGATGCTCAAATAACAATGTAAATTTATCTCAAGAAAAACACTCTCTCACACCTCCCTAACTCATTTTATGAAAGCAGCATCATCCTGATACCAAAACTGGGAAGAGACACAACAAAAGAAGAAAACTTCAGGCCAATATCCCTGATGAACATTGATGTGAAAATCCTCAATAAAATACAGGCAAACCGAATCTAGCAGCATGTCAATAAACTTATCCACCACGATCAAGTTGGCTTTATCCCTGGGATGCAAGGCTGGTTCAACATACACAGATCAATAAATGTAATCCATCACAGAAACAGAACCACATGATTATCTCAATAGATACATAAAAAGCCTTTGATAAAATTCAACATCCCTTCATGTTAAAAACTCTCAATAGACTAGGTATTGATGGATCATATCACAAAATAATAAGAGCTATTTATGACAAACCCACAGCCAATATCATATTGAATGGGCAAAAGCTGGAAGCATTTCCTTTGAAAACCCATACAAAACAAGGGCGCCCTCTCTCACCACTCCTATTCAACATAGTATTGGAAGTTCTGCCCATGGCAATCAGGCAAGAGAAAGAAATAAAGGGTATTCAAACAGGAAGAAAGGAAGTCAAGTTGTCTGCAGATGACAGGATTTTATATTTAGAAAACCCCATCATCTAAGCCCCAAAACTCCATAAGCTGATAAGCAACTTCAGCAAAGTCTCAGGATACAAAATCAATGTGCAAAAATCACAAGCATTCCTTTACACCAACAATAGACAGCAGAGAGCCATATCATGAATGAACTCCCACTCACAATCGTTACAAAGAGAATAGAATACCTAGGAATACAGCTAACAAGGAGTGTGAAGGACCTCATCAAGGAGAACTACAAACCATTGCTCCAGGAAATAAGAGAGGATGCAAACAAAGGGAAAAACATTCCATGCTCATGGATAGGAAGAATCAATATTGTGAAAATGGCCATACTGCCCAAAGCAATTTATAGATTCAATGCTATTCCCATCGAACTACCATTGACATTCTTCAGAGAATTAGAAAAGTCTATTTTAAATTTCATGTGGAATCAACAAAGACCCCGCATAGCCAAGACAATCCTAAGCAAAAAGATAAAAGCCAGAGGCATCATGCTACTTGACTTCAAACTATACTACAAGGCTACAGTAACCAAAACAGCATGGCACTGGTACCAAAATAGATATACACACCAATGCAGCAGAACAGAGACCTCAGAAATAACACCACATCTACAACCGTCTGATCTTCAACAATCCTGACAAAAACAAGCAATGGGGAAAGGATCTCCCATTCAGTAAATGATGCTGGGAAAACTGGCTAGCCATATGTAGAAAACTAAAACTGGACCCCTTCCTTATACCTTATACTAAAATTAACTCGAAATGGATGGAAGACTTAGATGTCAAGCCCAAAATAAAAATGCTGGAAGAAAACCTAGGCAATACCATTCAGGACATAGACATGGGCAAAGTGTTCATGACAAAAACACCAAAAGGAAGTGCAACAGAAGCCAAAATTGAGAAGTGGGATCTAATTAAACCAAAGAGCTTCTGCACAGCAAAAAGAAACTATCATCAGAGTGAACAGGCAACCTACAGAATGGGAGAAAAATTTTGCAATCTACCCATTTGACAAAGGTCTAATATCCAGAATTTACGAGGAACTCAAATAAATTTACAAGAAAAAACAAACAACCCCATCAAAAAGTGGGCAAAGCATATGAACAGACACTTCTCAAAAGAAGATATTTATGTGGCCAACAAACATATGAAAAAAAGCTCATCATCACTGGTCATTAGAGAAATGCAAATAAAACCACAATGAAATGCCATCTCATGCCAGTCAGAATGGCAATTATTAAAAAGTCAGGAAACAATAGATGCTGGCAAGGCTGTGGAGAAATAGGAATGCTTTTACACTGTTGGTGGGAATGTAAATTAGTTCAACCACTGTGTAAGACAGTATGGTGATTCCTCAAGGATCTAGAACCAGAAATACCATTTAACCGAGCAATCCCATTATTTGGGCATATACCCAAAGCAATATAATTCATTCTACTGTAAAGACACATGCACATGTATGTTGATTGCAGCACTATTTACAATAGCAAAGACTTGGAACCTACACAAATTACCATCAATGGTAGACAGGATAAAGAAAAGATGGTACAAATACACTGTGGAATACCATGCAGCCACAAAAAAGTAGTGAGATTATGTCCTTTGCAGAGATATGGATGAAGCTGGAAGTAATCATCCTCAGCAAACTAACACAGGAACAGAAAACCAAATACTGTATGTTCTCACTCACAAGCAGGAGTTGAACAATGAGAACACATGGACACAGAGAGGGGAACAACACACACACCAGGGCCTGTTGGGGGGTGGTGGGTGAGGAGAGGGAACTTAGAGGATGGGTCAATAGATGCAGCAAACCACCATGGCACATGTATATCTATGTGACAAATCTGCACGTTCTGCACATGGATCCTGTTTTTTGTTTTTTGTTTTAAGAAGGAATTAAAAAGAAAGAAAAAGGAAAACATTCCCTCTCCCGATGCACCTGGACTTGAAGAATTAGCAACAAAACCACAAACAAATCCCACAAACTCATCTTAATTTCAACTTGCCTGTAAGCCAATCTGGGCAGCAGAGACTGGCTTCTGAAAGGATGAGTAAGTTGCACATCTTAGAAAAGATAAAGCATTTCTTTTAGATTAAATCTTGTAAAATTGCCACGTTTGTAAGTAAAAACTTGTTGAAATACTGGCAACTTTGTATGCTTCGACCTAACGTAAGAACTGCTCTGAAGACTGAAAGCAAGAGCTTCCCTTTGAAACAGATTTACCTCAAGAAGCAGTAGGGAAAAAGTTTAATGGCTTTGACTGTGTTATCAATATGCCTTAAAAGAATTTGCATACATGAATCCAAAATAAGGAGCCATGAAGTTCTAAAATCAGAGTTGTATATAAAGAGATTAAAGACACAAGTATTCGGATAAAAAACCATGATGTATGCAATGCATACTAGATATGATACTGAAAATATGAAATTTTTTAAGTAGAAAAAAACCCCTCAAAACTGTTCCTGAGATTAAGACAGAAAATATAGAGATAAAAATGAAAGAAGGAAGAAAAGAAATGCTGAGCCACACAGAATATAATGCGGGGCTCACATGTATGACTTCCAGAAGAAGAGTGTTTCTGATGGACCCAAGGCGATAATGAAAGGAAGAAGAAAGTTTTCCTAAACACCAGATTCTAGATGAAAAGGGCTCATCAGGTGCTGAGGAAAAGAGTGTGATGCCACATACCTGTATGGCATGCACAGGGGTGACGGGACATAAACTTGGGTCTCCACCAGTTGGTCCATGTAACTGAGCAAGAAATCAAAATAGACAACTAAAAAATGTGTGGGTTATGGCAACAGAAGGAACAGCAATGAGCGGGAGCATGGAAACTAATTTAATATGAGACAGATACCCAGTTTACATAAATATGCACCTACAACATGATAAAAATATCAGTAGGCCTTGACAGAGAAGCTTTCTATAATAAAACACAAATAATTAGTTAACACAAATAATTAGTAACACAAATAATTAGTTAAATAATAATGACATAATCATAATTGAGTTCTAAAATTCCAGGTTAGATCAAGCTGAGGACAGGATAGGAGATAATGCTACCTTTTATCATCTTACACAAGAGGAATTGAAAGATAATTCTTTTCAGTTTTGACATTAAAAAGCAGAGAAAAAAAATTAAGTATAAAGGAAAATGTGGGCCGGGTGTGGTGGCTCACGCCTGTAATCCAAGCAAGTTGTAATCCTTACAACTTAGTTGTAAGACATGATTTCTTTTCGTTTGTTTGTTTGTTTAGGCCAAGGTAGGAGGATTGCCTGAGTCCAGGAGTTTGAGACCAGTCTGAGCAACATAGTGAGACTCCTGTCTCTACAAAAAATAAAAATAGAAAATTAGCAGGTATAGTGGCACAGGCCTGTAATCCCAGCTACTTGGGAGGCTGAGGTGGGAGGATGGCGTGAGTCCAAGAGGTTGAGGCTGCAGTGACCCGTGATTGCACTGCCACACTCCAGCTTGGGAGACAGAGTGAGATTTTGTCTCACAAGAAAAAAAAAAAGAGAGAAGAAAATGTGATTAATAATAAAACAAAAAAGGCTGTATATCAAAATAAAATACAGAGAAAGAGAGGGAAAGATGAGAGGGAGAGACAAAGTCTTTTTGGCAAAAGACTGAAACAAAGAAATAGAAAGGGAGAAAACCCGTTAGAAGAGAACATGGATTTAACTGCCTGTTATGTCTCTCAAATAGGAGAAAAAAAAAAAACCCAGAATTGAATTATGTGGAGATTTTAATTCATAGACCTGAAGTAAAAGGGCATAGCTAAGTGCAAAATAAAAAAGAGTGAGCAACGATTCTCAAGTAACCATAGTCAAGAGAAATATGTGCACATGTAGGTGAAAGCATCAGGAAAGATGTATTTTCTAATTCTTAGTTGCTAGGTATTAATAGTGGTTATCTCTAGGTGCAGGTTAGTGTGAACTTTTCTTTTTAAACGAGCTCTGTTTGCTTACTGATATTTGCTATTTCTTTTTTGCAGTGATACCTTTTGCTTTTGCCATTCAAAAAAATTATAGTTACTTTTACTTTTTAAAAACCTAATAAATTAAAAGACCAAGAACAAACCAGACACAAAGTCACTACATCTATGATAAGATGTTACTATCCTTAATGGACAATTAGGGTTTGCAATTCAATCAGAAAAAGATGAATTCCTGCTTAAAAATTTGGGCAAAGGATTGTTGCTAGCATAAAAGCTAAATAAGTAAATAACGAAGCACAAATCCATTTGATATTCATGTGGACATTCAGCAACTGGATTTAGATTATTAACCTATTTAGTTATTCACATAGATTCCATTTGTGAATGTGATTGACTTTCTCTTAGATTGTATTTTCAAAGTAAAGATTGTTTTAAAAGTTATTGGGTCTAAATAGAAATCAGAAACTTTTCTAACAGTTCAGAAAACTGGAATATCACTATAAATCTTTTTGGAAAACTTAGTTGTAAGACATGATTTCTTTTCATTTATTTGTTTGTTTTGTTTTGTTCTGAGATGGAGTCTTGCTGTGTCACCCAGGCTGGAGTGCAGTAGTGCAATCTTGGCTCACTGCAACCTCTGCCTCCCAGGTTCAAGCGATTCTCCTGCCTCAGCCTCCCGAGTAGCTGGGACTACAGGAGAGTGCCACTACGCCTGGTTAATTTTTGTATTTTTAGTAGAGATGAGGTATTACCATATTGGCCAGGGTGGTCTCGAACTCCTGACCTTGTGATCTGCCTGCTTCGGCCTCAAAGTGCTAGAATTACAGGCGTAAGCCACTAAGTCTGGCCTTCTTGGTGTTTTAATTAATACAGTTTAGGGGCAGAGAATTTGTTGGTACTTTAATCAAACCTTGCTAGAAGCAGAACATTGCCATCAATATATTTGTCAAAATAGAAAATTAGAATAGTTTGTATAGGTGACTTAAGATAAAAAATAATGAATATAAAAATATCAAGTCCAGTTTAAAAGGCATTCAAAATTATTGTGAAGTACTATTAAGTCTTCTCTTGGCTTTCTCTTAAGTCATCTCAAGGCTGTCCTTTGGCTTTCCTGAAACAATGATATACGTCCATCCACCACAGGCTATAGCAGACATTCTTACAATATCAACCTGAAATTAAAAGACTCCAGAAAATGTACTTGTACTGAATTTATCATCAGTAAGTGTTATATCTCTATTGGTTTATAACTGATACGTAAAATTTGCATTGTAAGTTCTTTTGAATTAATTAGAACATATTTAGCCAATAGTTTTTAAAATCAAGTACATTATGCCATCACTATAAGTAAATCAATTATTCAATAATTGCTTCATCAGGAAGAAGAATTAAGTTTTACGGTTAGGGTAAAAGTTTCTGACAAGAAGGATATCTTATCTCTGTAATTAGAAGCATGGTAATTTATGAATTCTGCAAAATTTGAAGTTATTAATCAGTATTTTGTGTACCCTTTTAATAAAGATTTAAAATGTTCCCCCTGTCAAAAAATAAAATTGGTCAAAGGACATGAACAGTTTAGAGAAGACATGCCAATGTTCAATGACTCTGTGTTAGGATTTTGATTTTTAAATTTTATATTTATTTATTTATTTTGAGATGGAGTCTTGCTCTGTCACCCAGGCTGGAGTGCAAGTGGCATGATCTCAGCTCACTGCAACCTCCCAGGTTCAAGTGATTCTCCTGCCTCAGCCTCCTGAGTGGCTGGGATTACAGGCACCCACCACCACGCTTGGCTAATTTTTGTATTTTTAGCAGGGATGGGGTTTCGCCATGTTGGCCAGACTGGTCTCGAACTCCTGGCCTTAGGTGATCCACCCACCTCGGTTTCTCAAAGTGCCGGGATTACAGGCGTAAGCCACAATGACCGGCTAGAATTCTGATTTTTAAATACATATGCATAGCTAAAAGTCATGAAAGGTGACTTTTAAAATGTTCACAAAGGTTATTTTTATTATCCTCTTTGTATCTACCTTTGTTCTCTGGAAATGAGCATGTATTACCTGTGTAATTGTGAGATAATATGAAAATAATCATCTCTCTTAACAGAAAAGAAAGTGACGTGTCATGGCACACACCTGTAGTCTCCGCCACTTGGAGGCTAAGGCAGGAGGATCTCTTGCAACCAGTGTGTGCTATGATCATGCCCATGAATAGCCACTGCACTCCAGCCTGGCCAACATAGTGAGATCCCATGGATGGATGGATGGAAGGAAGAAAAGGAAGGAAGGAAGGAAGGAGCAGGAAGGAAGGAGAAGGAAGGAGAAGGAAGGAAGGAGGGAGGAAGGAAGGAAGGAAGGAAGGAAGGAGAAGGAAGGAGAAGGAAGGAGGGAGGGAGGAAGGAAGGAAGGAAGGAAGGGGAATGTGCCCTAAAATTTGAAAGTGAGTTTGTGAAAGTGAACAAACTCGCTCAAAGCTAAAGGAAAGATTAGAACTGAGACTGTTCTCATCTCCTTAGAATATTTATCCATCTTTTCCATCTCTACCTAAGTTTCCTTGAATACCGCAGGGCAGGAGGCTGGTCTACCAGTTGTAAAGTCATTGGTAAGCCTGGGATCAGAGGCCACATGTGTGAACTCTCAAACTGGAGCAGAATATATTAGAACACATTATCTAGAATAATCTCTAGGAAAACACACTTTTAATGCCTGTTTGCCAACATACCCTTTCCTGAGAGGTACTATTCTTGGAGCCTTAGAGTGGTCATGCATTCTGTGTCTCCAACTTGGCAATTCCTATGCCCAAGGTTGATCCAGGTTCCCCAGTTGTCCACACGACAAGGAGACTGCAGTAGCAATTTAAAGGAAAACTGTCTGTATCAAACAGTTGCAAGAAAAAAAAAAACGAAAAAAGACAATTTCGGGTACTTTTTAGGGGTGGAAGACTGCATGATTTATCTATATGCAGTGCATGGCTTACCTTTCTACAATGAAAGTGGCATTTCTACATCCAAACCTATGAGAGTTTCAAGTTCAGATGAAGGCATTATTTTCTATTTTGATAAATAGCCCATTGAGGACCTAAAATCTAGAGCTGAATGTTTGTCTCTCCCCAGAAGATTTACCAGCACAGATGGCAAACAAACCAAAGATAGAGGTAATCTTTGTCCCAAATGAAAGGAATGTAATTACTTGAGCTACTTCCAGCTCTCAAGTAGTCATCACTAGAGCTAACCCTGCATTTCTTGCAAGCTCCTGCTCATCCTCCAGGTGGAAGAGGGAAGTGAACCAGAACTGAGCACACAGATTCTCTAAAATGTACACGTTTTTGTATTTCTGTGTAAGATCTTACTATGCAAAATGGATAACTATTTTTGATCAAATTTTGACCCTCCTCCATGGACAATTTGTAACTTGAGTTTAAAAGTCCAGAAGTATGTCCGCAAGAAAATAGGAGACCAGCGGTCAAGTCAGTAGGCAGGATGGGGCTCCACTGTACCGTGAGATTCCAGGGTTCAGAGAAGGCCTTCAGACATTTCCACCAAACTAGTGATTGAGCAACAACAGAAACCAGAGAATATTACTTTTATATAGCATTTTATAGTATATAAAGTGTATTCACAATTGTTTTCCTTCAGCTTCAACAGTGTTTGTGAAGCCTTCATTCCCAATTCACAGATTTGCAAATTTACTCAGAGAGGTTAAGCGATTTGCCCAAGATCACACAGCCAGTCAATATTGGAACTTCAACTTCTTTTTGCTATATGAAAGTCATCATCCTCTTGCCAATTTATGATACCTTACCAGCTGGATGATACAGCAATTACACATTAGGGCTTCATCCCTTTAACTTGAGATAGTGCTCCTAAAATGTTTCTGCAGGTGCCTGTCTGGTAGCAGAGGGTCATGACATCAGTGGTAGAGGAATGGGTGGCTTTGAGGGCCTTGGCTCAAATAGCCTATCACAAATATAAGCTTTCTTTTTGCAGTTTTGTGTTTTATCTTTAAAATTGTGGGGTACTTTGCCATCCCCACTTATATTGTAGCGATGCTTATTTTAGAATACAAATATTTAAAATGAGGTACCATTAATCTTTATATTCAAGAAGATGTACGGTGTTTATCTGGCAGCCAAATGTACCACAGGATTAAAGATACCCTGATGTGAGAAGCTCAAGCATTGCTTCTTATTAAAATTCAGTATGGGGAAAAATCACCAAAATAAAAAGACATGATGGTATGTTAATTTCAGTTGCTTCTTCTACGAAGTTTTGATGGGTTAAATCAGGTAGGTGGTGTAGACACAGTTTGCTGTGGAGGACAGGGAAGAAAGTGGAAGGTGGGGGTTGAGGAAGGTTAAGAAAACAGATTGGGTAAACTGGGGGCGTAAAACCAAATGCTGTCTTTTTACAGTTTTATCTAAAGCCAACCCTGAGTCTGTGTCCTTGGTAAGCATGACTCAAGAAAAAGCTACTTAAACACCTTGATTAAGGTAAAAATAGTTTGATTAATAAGTTTTTAGAAATGAAAAATTAAAATCATATCCTCAAGCATTAAACAAATTCTAATTCAAGCTATATAGAAAATGTACTAGCTGCAGTAACAAATATGAGAGGTAACACTTGTAAGGATTTCATTATTTATACTGTAAATATTCCCCTGACTTGAACTGGTTATTGGTTACCTGTTTGAAATAGTCATCATAGCAAAAACAAACAAATAAAAGATCAGGCTATTTATAATTCTACCATATAAAAGCTACTTAATTTTTTATTGTTGAAATTTCAACTTTTAGATTCTGGGGTACATGTGTAGGCTGGTTACATAAATTTTTGTGTGATGTTGGGGTTTGGGGCCTGCATGATCCCGTCGCCCAGGTAACAAGCCGTATACCCAACCTGAAGTTTTTCAGCCCTGTCCCCCTCCCTCCCTCCCTCCCTCACTCTTCCAGCGGTCCCCAGCATGCGCATGTGTTATTCCCGTCTTTATGTCCATGTGTACTCAATTTTTAGCTCGTACTTATAAGTGAGAACATGTGGTATTTGGTTTTCTGTTTCTGCATCAGTTCGCTTAGGATAATGGCCTCCAGCTGCGTCCATGTCACTGCAAAGGACATGATTTCATTCTTTTTTATGGCTCTGTATATGGTTTCCATAGTGTATATGTACCACATTTTCTTTATTCTGTCCACTGTTGATGGGCATCTAAGTTGATTCTATGTCTTTTCCACTGTGAATATTGCTGCAAGGAACATAGGAGTACATGTCTCTTTTTGGTAGAACAATTTATTTTCCCTTGGGTATACCCAGCAAGGGGATGGCTGGGTTGAATGGCGGTTAAGTTCTTTGAGAACTCTTCGGGATCCTTTCCACAGTAGCTGGACTAATTTACATTCCCACCAACAACATATAAGCGTCCCCTTTTCTCCACAACCTCACCAACATCTCTTATTTTTGACTTTTGAATAACAGTAAAGCTGTTTTAAAAATTACAATTTCAGTATCACTTAGAAGCCTACAGAAAACTGTTACAATGAATTTGGAGGTTTTATTTCCCTTGCTGGCACTCCGGGATTAGTATAACACAACATTATATTTTCTTCTTTTTTAAGCTTTATTGAGGTATAATTGACAAGTAAGAATGGTATATATGGCTGGGTGCGGTGGCTCACACTTGTAATCCCAGTACTTTGGGAGGCTGAGGCGGGCAGATCAGGAGGTCAGGAGATCAAGATCATCCTGGCCAACATGGTGAAACCTGTCTCTACTAAAAATACAAAAATTAGCTGGGTACAGTGGCACACGCCTGTTATCCCAGCTACTTGGGAGGCTGAGGCAGGAGAATCGCTTGAACCAGGGAGGTGGAGGTTGCAGTGAGCTGAGATCGCACCACTGCACTCCAGCCTGGTGACAGAGTGAGACTTCGTCTCAAACAAACAAACGAACAAAAAAGAATGGTATATATTCGAGGTGTACAGCATGATTTTTAACTGACACATTATAATTGAACGTATTTATGGGGTGTGCTTTGATGTTTTTATTCATATCGATGTTGTATAATGATCAAATCAGGGTTGTGTATCTGCCACTTTATCCATTTATCATTTCTTTGTGGTGAGAATATTCAAGTCTCTCTTTTAGCTATTTTGTAATATACAATACTTTACCATTAACTGTAGTCATCCTACTGTGCATTAGAACACCAGAACTTATTCCTCTGGGCTAATCTTAATTTTGTATCCTTTGACCAAACTCTGTCTTCTCTTCCTGCCCCCACACACCCCAGCCTTTGGTAACCACTGTTCTACTCTCTGCTTCTATGTAACATGATGTTTTGATATACATATTCATTGCAAAATGATTTCCATATGTTAATCAGTCAAGCTGATTAACATATCCATCACCTCACATTGTTACTGATTTTGTGTGCGAATACTTAAAATCTGCTCTCTTAGCAAATTTCAAGTATGCAATACGTTATTATTACTGTAGTCATCATGCTGTACAGTAAGTCTCCAGAACTTATTCATCTTATAGCTGAGAGCTTGTGCCTTTGACTAACATCTCCCCTTTTCCCCCAACCCTCAGTTCCTGGTCATCACTTTTCTACTCTCTGATTTTGTGAGTTCAACGTTTTTCGATTTCATATATAAGTGAGATCATGCAGTATTTTCTTTCTGCGTCTGGCTTGTTTCACTTAGCATAATGTCCTCCAGGCTCATCCAGTTTGTCACAAATGACAGGATTTCCTTCTTTTTTAAAAGTTGGATAATACCCCATTGTGTGTGTGTGTGTGTGTGTGTGTGTTTTATATATATATATATACACCACATTTTCATTTCCATTCCTCTGATGATGAACACCTAGCAACAACCACAACAGCAATAACAGAGACAACCAGCACTTATAAAGCACATGCTGTACTGGGCACTGGAATATGTGCTTTTGGTTATTAACTCATTTAATTCTTATATAACCCAATGAGGTAAATGATATTATTAGCCTCATTTTGCAGATGAGGAAACTGAGGCATACGGAGAGTCAATAACTTGGCCAAGTTCACATAGAGAGTGGGTTATTTACTAATTTTTTACCATTTTAATGAATAACTTAGTAAAAATGTTCAGTCACAGAGATCAGTTGATAAAGAATTGTTTTAATTCAAACTCTAATAAGTCGTTTGTACTTTTCATTCATTATATATGTTTATTTCAGCATATATACACCTATACTATGTATATATAAGTGCTAGTTTACACACACACACATGCACACATGTGTATGTTAAAATACATACATAGATGTATATAACAGCTGTATATACATACCTCCCAAGTCCTGCTATGGGAGGATGCAATCTAAATTCATAGTAAGTGACTTCATGGGGTCTACATCTCCTTATTAAGGTCACAGTGGCAATTATTGTAGACACTGTCTTATGTATCTTCTTGCTTATAGCAGTTATTCTATTTTTATGCCAAGAATCACTATCACATTTTCCAAAATCAATTTAACACTGCTTTATCAAGAGCCCACTAGGTTTAAGGCACTGTCAGGCAATTTCCTATGAGCAAAGGGCTATTTGCAATGCCTGAATCTGGGTGGATTGGATGGCTACCATTTAAGCAGAATACGCCCAAGCACTGCGGGCTGTGTTAGCCATTGTCCATAGGCAGGAGGCAAATTCATCCTCAAATTATTTCTTGGACAGTTTGCCTCTAGTGATTAAGAGGTTAAAATTTTCTCACATTTCCGTTGGAAAGTTTCTTTTTATTTGATTCTCCCAGCTGTGAAATAATTTAATACTAGTCTCTATCTCCAAGCCTCTCTGCTGGGGTTCTGAGCTCAGTCAGATAATATTTGGAAAGCACTTTGTTCTCAGAAGAAAGGTCGCACTTAGAAGCGTTTGTATCATCCACCTGACTGCACCAGGGACAAATGTTGTCCCTAGCTAAGCTTCTGCCTTCAGATGCTGTATACCAAAAGCATACGTAATAAAGAGAAACTCACTTTTCAAGCTTGAATACAAAAGAATAAAGCAACTCCTGTGCCTGAGGGAGTCTTGGAAGCCACGTGAAATAAAGCAGAAAGCAGTGGTTATCTTGCAAATCAGTAGAAAAACCATCAGACCACAATATCCATGATAGCCCAGAACCGTGCATTGGCCTTACCCAGGCTTACAAACAACACTCAGGACTCTCTGTATGCTGCCTTTGCAAATCGCTTTCTTTTTCTGCTTTCTTCAGCTGGAGATTAAAAGAATCAATAAAACAACTATTTGGTGGCACTTTGGATTTTAATGAACTACACAGTCACAAGGCAATCGTATTGCTAAATCATTAATTGCCTTTGAGAGTCCAACAGATGTTTATCACATCTACTATATTTTGATCGTTGTTAGTGGAGGAGGTTCTTGAATTACAGTAATGAAGAAGAAGTGAATGAGTTTATATATGAAATACATGAAAGTTAACTGAACCATTTAATGATTTCAATTTTCTTGTAGCCAACTAATATTAACTGCAGTGTGATAAAAGGTTTTTCAATTGACTATTGTTACAACTTAAACCCCATGCACAATACCTGGCACAGTGTCTGGGACATAGAATGTGTTCAACAAATATTATCTCGTTCATTTTTGATATTGTTTGACTCAGCATCCCCAGCCAAATCTCATCTCTTATAATCCCCATGTGTCAAAAGAGGGACCTGCAATCCCTATGTGTCTAGGGAGGGAGGTGATTGGGTCATGGAGGGTTTTCCCCCATGCTTTTCTCGTCATAGTGAGTTCTCATGAGGTCTGATGGTTTTATAAGTGTTTGGAAGTTCCTCCTTTTCTCTTCTCTCTCCTGCTGCCTTGTGAAGAAGTTGATTGCTTCCCCCTTTGACTTCTTTTTTTTTATTATTATACTTTAAGTTTTAGGGTATATGTGTACAACATGCAGGTTAGTTACGTATGTATACATGTGCCATGTTGGTGTGCTGTACCCAGTAACTCGTCATTTAAGATTAGGTGTATCTCCAAATGCTATCCCTCCCCATTCCCCCCACCCCACAACAGGCCGCGGTGTGTGATGTTCCCCTTCCTGTGTCCATCATTCTCAGCAAACTATCGCAAGGACAAAAAACCAAACACCGCATGTTCTCACTCATAGGTGGGAATTGAGCAAGGAGAACACATGGACCCCCTTTGACTTCTGCCATGATTGTAAGTTTCCTGACGCTTCCCCAGCCATCTGGAACTGTGAGTCAATTAAACTTCTTTCCCTTATAAATTACCCAGTGTCAGGTACTTCTTTATAGCAGTTTGAAAACGGATTAATACAATTATCTTCTAAAAAACTGGGAATTTTTGCAATTAACTCCCTGAGTGAATTTTACATTTTGGTTTATCATTCTATCTCTAGTAGCCAGTGCAATTTTCATCATCAAGTAGGTGGTCCATAATGTTTGCAGATGTAGTGAGCCTATCACAGTGTTAAACTGACATTGAAATTATTTCCTAGCAGAGTCTACAACGATGATCTAGTAAATAAGGTAAAGAGCAGGAAATAAAGATAGATTCAGTTTATTCTACTTCGGAGCCACGTTGCTATTTTTTTGGCCATTTATCTAGACTACTGATAGTTATTTCATCTCATCATAGTAATTGATGATATAACTCTAAATTTTCTTTACAATGAGCACCAACAGAGGCATATTTTAACAGTTTTATTGAGATATAGGTAGTATGCCATAAAGTTCACACACAGTGTACAATTCAATGGCTTTTAGTATATTTATAGCATGTGAATCTGTTGCCACAATCAGTTATAAAACGTTTTCCTCAGCCCAAAAGGAAATCACACACCCTTTAGTCATCACTTCTCCAGTACCTCCTCCCTCCACCCTGCCCATTTCCGCCAGCCATAGGCATCTATGAATCTACTTTCTGCCTCTTAGAGTTACCTATTCTGGACATCTCATGTAAATGAAATCATACAATCTATGGACTTGTGTGCCTGGCTTCTTTCACTTAGCAGAATGTTTTCAACATTCATCCATGTGGTAGCATATATCAGTACTTTGTTCCTTTTTCCTGCTGAATAATATTCCATTGTATATGCATAGCACATGCTGTTTATCCATCCATCAGTGGATGAACATTTGGGCTGTTTCCACTTTTTGGCTTTCATGAATAGTGCTGCTGTAAACATTTGTGTAGAAGTTTGTTGTGGATTCATGTTTAATTTCTCACCTAGGACAAGAGGAGCCTATTTTTAAATATGAAAAATATATACTCCTCATATCAGAAGAAATGGTGGGAGAATCTTCAACATAGTGGAAAGAGCATTGAATAGGAGTCTGTAGGAAGACCAGGGCACAGGGTATCCTCTCAGTTCTGGTACTAACTGAACATATGACCTTGAGCAAGGGCTTTTCCTCTGCCTTCTTGTACATAAGTGAGTTGGGGCCCTCACTTGAAGGTCAGCCTGCAACATGTGCATTCTGAGAATTTGATGTAATATAGTGACTCAGAGTTAGTTCTAGTGAAAATTTAAGCCTAAATCCAAAAGCAATATGTCAATTAGGCCAAGGAAATGGACATACATCCAGTTAAAAAAAAAAACCTGAAGATCCAATAACAAATAAAAATAACCCTCAGTTGACTTTAGGAATAATTAAAGGTTGCACCAGAAAGAAAGAAAAAGTGTATTCTCGTCATCCTTACATCAATGTCTATTCATAAAAAGAAAACATAGGCTTATTAGGTAGACTTTTTTATACTTTCTAAGAAATGCAAGGAGAAATTGGAGTTGCAAACCTACCTTTTTATAATCTAAGGAAAAGCTCTTACTAATTACCAACTGTTTTATGAAAACAGTTAAAGATGTACTGTTTCTAAAAGGGAACTCTATTCAAAAAAGTTCTTATACTTTCATGATAAAATGTTAAAAATTTTTAAATGTCCTTTGCAATTTATCTTTTGTATTTGTGAAAACACACACACACACACACACACACACACACACAGAGAACTTAAGTCTGTTGTACCTACTGAAGAAAAAACTAGAAATAACAGTGAATATCTGGCAATTTTTTTTACATGTTAGGAGGTAAAAATCAATGCAAATGACATAAAAAATCACAAAATGAATAGAGTAATAAAAGGCTTTAAAAAATTCTGAAATCCAATTAATGTGATCAATATTAAAGGTTTTCCTTTAGCAATCAAAATCCAGTCCATTTAGATTTATTTGAGAAATGTCAACTCTCTCCCTAGTTAATGTTATTTAGGAAAAAAAAACCCATCCTGCCCTGGATTCCTGGTTTGGTATTAACTTATATTTCCTCATGATTTTATTAGCTAGTGGCCAAAGGAAAGTCACATATATATATATATATTTGAGACAGAGTCTCACTATGCCACCCTGGCTGGAGGGCAGTGGTGTGATCTCGGCTCACTGCAACCTCCGCCTCCTAGGTTCAAGGGATTCCCCTCCCTCAGTTTCCAGAGTAGCTGAGATTACAGACACCTGCCACCATGCCCAGCTAGGAAAGTTGCGTATTTTATTACTGTTTTCTTAATCTAACGACTGGAAAGAACGATAATTTCATATTTACTAGTTTCTTTTATTATTATTTATTATATTAGATAATGTCAACTAAAATAGTGCAAAGTAACAACAACAACAACAAAAAAAACAGTCATCTACCCTATCCTCTCCCCAGAGGTAATCATTGTCAATTCTTTTGAGATTTCCTTTGGCATTTACCTTCGTATTCCTAAACGCCATTTTTGTGCTATCATTTGTTTAAGCTCTGTTAGACACTGTGGATTTCCTACATGCTAGATGAAAACTTTTTCTTGTTTCCTTTCATCTCCCTCCATCCTCTCAATAGAATCTTATCTAATTTTTAGTTTAATCTGTAACATTGAATTCAACTCATAAAAATTGAAAAATTATTTTAACTGTGTATGTTAGGCAGCTTCTAAGATGGCCCCACTTATGTTCACCTCCTGGTTTTCATGGCCTTGTGTAATGTCATCTCCTGGAGTAACTTGCTTCTCATCAATAAAATAGGGCAATATCTCAAAGAATGCCGCATCTGTGATGATGTGAGAGAAGACTGTATACCTTCTGGCTTTCTAGCAGACTGGCTTTGCTTTCTTGGCTTTGCTGAATCACACTGCCATATTGGAGAGGCCCACATGGCTAGGATTTGAAGGTGGCCTCTGGCCAACATCCAGTGAGGGCCTGGAGCTCTTTGTAACAGTCTGTGAGAATCCAAATGCTGCCAACAACTATTGAGTGAGTGTGGAAGCGCTTCCTTCCCCAGTCAATTCTTTAGCTGAGATGATAGTATTTGAGCTGACACCTTGACTGTAGCCCGTGAGAAGCTTACGAAGCTTAAGATCCAGTTAAATCATGCTCCAATTCCATTAGGAACCAAATTAGGATAACTAAAAATCTATGTAAATATTGTTTACTCTATCTTGTTGTATACTGTGATTATATTTCTTCTTGTATAACTTTTCTTTCTGTAATTAATAATTTTAGTTTTCCATTTGCTTGGGTTTCTTTTTTAATTTCAATAATTTTTGGAGAACAGGTGGTTTTTAGTTATGTGGATGAGTTCTTTAGTAGTGAATTCTGAGATTTTAGTGCACCCATCACCTGAGCAGTGTACTCTTTAGCCAATATGTAGTCTTTTTTTTTGAGGTGGAGTCTCGCTCTGTTCCCCAGGCTGGAGTGCAGTGGCGTGATCTTGGCTCACCACAACCTCTGCCTCCTGGTTTCAAGTGATTCTCCTGCCTCAGCCTCCCAAGTAGCTGGGACTACAGGCATGTGCCACCATGCCCATCTAATTTTTGTATTTTTAGTAGAGATGGGGTTTCACTGTGTTAGGCTAGCCTCATACTCCTGACCTCTTGATCCGCCTGCCTCGGCCTCCCAAAGTGCTGGGATTACAGGGCAATATGTAGTCTGTTATCCTTCACCTCTGCTCAGTTTTCTCTGACCTTGTAGTTTTGCCATATTACCCACTAATTATGTTAAACACTTCTCAATAAAAATTTTTCATATGGTAAAGTCTATTTTGATAATCAGCTCCACTTTCCTTTTCTCTGAAGACAACCACTCTTATTGACTTCTGTTCAATTTTTCAATATGTATTTGTTTGTCTGTGGGCCTGCTACATAACTCCTATACTGAGACATCTCTTTGCCATCCTTCTAAGACTTTTCTGCACCTCTTTCTTCCGGTTTTGGGTGCCCTATTTGTTGAATCCTGTGTTTACCTCCTTCTCTTGTTTTGCTTGTTTTTGTTTCTTGTCTTTGTTATTGGCTTCCTAAGTAAGGACTGACGGAAGATCAATGTTTTGAAGCTTTGCATGTCTGCCATTTTCTTTATTTTGTCCTCACACTTGGTTAATCATTTGGCTGGGTGGATACTTCTACTCAAAGTTTTGAGGATACTGATCTCTTGCTTCTAACTTCCAGTGCTGATGTTAAAATGGTCTTTACATCCCTTCATATAATTTTTTTCTTTCCTTTCTTTTTATTCTTCTCATCTCTGTTTATTCCCACTTCTGGGAGATTTCTTTAGTTTAATTTTTCAACATTTTAATTGAATGTTTTATTTTGGCTTTGATAGTTTTAATTTCCAAAAATCCTTTCTAGTTATTCTATCTGTATTGTGTCCTACTCTTGTTTCACGGATGCTTGTTTATATTTGACCAGATGTGAGCACTAAAAGCCTCTCTGCAGAGACAGGGCTTACTGAGTGGAGGGCTGTGTCAAGTCATTAGTCACAGAACTAGCTGTTTGGTTGAGTGTGGCAAAAACTTCCAGCTGCTCACCAAAATCCATTCCCAGCCTCCTTGTAGTTAAGAATGCCTTTATGGGCCTGGCACAGTAGCTCACGCCTATAATCCCAGCACTCTGGGAGGCTGAGGTGGGTGGATCACTTGAGATCAGGAGTTCGAGACCAGCCTGGCCAACATGGCGAAATCCTGTCTCTACTAAAAATACAAAAAAAATTAGCTGAGCATGGTGGCACATGCCTGTAATTCCAGCTACTCAGGAGGCTGAGGCAGGAGAATCACTTGAACCCGGGAGGCAGAGGTTGCAGTGAGCCAAGATCATGCCACTGTACTCCAGCCTGGGCAACAGAGTGAGACCTTGTCTCAAAAAACAAAACAAAACAAAAAAAGTGCCTTTATGACTGACTCTGTGCAATGGAATATTAGCAGAAGTGATTTTTGCCACTTCCAGACCTGGCCCATTAAAATACCCTAATCTACTCCTTTATGGCTGGAATAAAAAAGAGCTTCAGAAAATGACCTTAGAAATCATATGTCGAAGATGGTAGAGATTCTATCAGCTCAGGTGCCTGAATGATGGCATGGCTCTTACACAGCAAGAATTAAACATAAATGTGTTTGTACCATCGGGCTTTTTTTGAGTCTATTTGTGATGGCAGTTAACCATCTCGATATGTTGAGTGAGGCCCCAAAATGTCAGTATCTGGGTTTCTTTTCTGGCTTGATTCACTTTCTCCAGAGATGGATACTCTCATCTCTCGTCTGGAAGGATGTATAAGCCTGACTACTGGCATTCTGTCAGTTGGGAATTGACAGAGGTAGGTATGTAGTATACAGACTTTTCTTCTGATTGCAGTGTAGTGATTTACTACCGCCTTCCTCTGTGCTTGGTGTTTCAGAATATTGAGCCTCTTTAATTTTCTTTCCCTAAATAAATTACCTCTTATATTCAGTAGCAGAAGTGGAAGAAAAGTGGCCTGCTTGTTTGGAAGGGATGAAACACTGGTGTCTAACTGCTTTTGAAACAGATTTCCAGTAAAACCGCTGTGTTTAGTCCCTCTCTCTGACCTTCACCTTTCACAGTATCCAGTGCCTCCAATTCCTAAGCCTTTCCCTGGGTCTGTAAAGCAAATTGGCTTGTTGCTTGCTGGCATCACCTTCTGCAAAATTTAGATTTGACCTTTCACTCTCCTGTTAAGTTATACTATCCCAGCAACTGTTTTCTCTCTTCCTACTTTGTGGATGGGGGTTGAAAATGTCATCAAAACAGGAGTTTGTGTTTCTTGTTCTGGTTAATATGAAGTGGTTGTCGAGAGGAAAGACATAAAGAAATGTCTCTGCTTGACCATCCTAAAGCCAGAAGTCTCTTATAATTTTAGTGAATCTAAATTAACTACCCAAAGAATTATTTTAAAAAGACAAAGAGATCCAAAGTGAGTTATTTCCAAATAAATTAACAGAATATTTATGTATGTATGTATGTATGTATTTATTTGAGACAGGGTCTCGCTCTGTTGCCCAGGCTGGAGAATGGTGTGATCTCGGCTCACTGCAGCCTCTGCCTCCTGGGTTCAAGTGATTCTCCTGCCTCAGCCTCCCAAGTAGCTGGGATTACAGGTGCCTGCCACCACGCCAGGCTAATTTTTGTATTTTTGGTAGAGATGGGGTTTCACATGTTGGTCAGGCTGGTCTCGAACTCCTCAAGTCAAATGATCCACTCGCCTTGGCCTCCCAAAGTGCTGGAATTACAGGTGTGAGCCACCATGCCTAGCCTTTAAGTTCTTTTTGCTCATTTAACTGCTTAGTAGAACAATAAGTCAGATGTCACAGAAAAGGAATGGAAACTGCATTCCATCACAAACTCAGAGTTCTCACAATCTAACATGGACATTTTGCAATCTTGAGACTTGCTGTCTTGCAGTCTTGTGGTCTCAATGTCTCATCATTGCCTTGTCCCACTTTGTCATGGTCTTTAGTCTCACAGGCTCACGGTCTGTGGATGTGCCTAGTACTGTAGTCTCATGGTCTCACAGTGTTGTGGTATTGCAGAGTTGAGGGCTTATTGTTTAAACAAATTTTGATTATGTTTTAGATTTACTCTGGAAATAATTTTCTTAATATAAAGCACCCTGCATTAATGGATGAGCCTTTTGGAGTTACTTGTATGTTTTGATTAGCAATTGAACATATATCTCTTTTTATCAGTAGCTAGGTCTTTGTTTTAATTTTTTCCAATATTGCCTGACATTATCTCTTTGCTGTCAAAAAGAAATAGTCAAAGATTAGTGTAATATTTCTAATAATAATACTTGTTATATTTCTGTATTTATGATTAATGGAAAGCAGCCCTCTTCTGGGCACATTGACAACAGTAATAATATCAAACGCCCAAGAAAGAAACTACCAAACACAATTTAATTGCCTCTAACACCACAGCTGAATTTGGGTGCCAATAATCTCTTTTGGAACTGTAGCTCTTTTTATAATAAAAAAGTACTTTAGCAATAACAAGTTTCAACAGAAGCAGTAGATACGTGGGAGGACGTTGAAAACAGGCACAGGCATAACATTTTATTGTAGGTGGTTTTTTTTCCCTTTCCCCCTACATGATGTCAGTTCTGTACGAACTGAATCCTAGCACAAGACTTTTTCTTTGGGGATTTTTGTATCTTTTAAAACCCACTTGATTGTTAACGTCAATTCCCTTTTTTGAAGAAAGAACAATTGTTAATAGTTTGGGATGCTTACTTGAAAATGTTCAAATCTGCTGGGTTCAAATGGGGTCAGCTGAAACTGTGTTCTTGACTTTGGCCAGAGATTGTCTCGAGCTAACTTGGTGTTCACCCTGCATCACAGATGATTCCCCAGAATTACAGAATTATTATTATCCTTTTCTGAAGAGTCCAGTGATGACCACAAATATTAGACATGAAAGGGTCTTGAGGGAGCAATTCTTTTTTTGCCTTTATGTACTGTAGAGAAGAAATGGGGTTCCCGGTCAATCTAGGAGTTTATTTATAGTCATGTAAGTAGTTAATAACAAAGGTAGGGCACTAACCTTCTCAACTGTATTCTTTGTCATCATATGCCTACATATATTCTTTTTTCGCCTTTATGTATTGTAGAGAAGAAATGGAGTTCCCAGTCAATCTAGGAGTTTATTTATAGTCATGTAAGTAGTTAATGACAAAGGTAGGGCACTAACCTTCTCAACTGTATTCTTTGTCATCATATACCTACATACAGGGTTGAAAGGGTGGGCTTTCCAACTGATTGTTTTTATGCACGCACAGGTGACCAACAGCCCAGTGGGAGGAAGCTGTGCATGGCATTGTTTTGTCACTCATCTTTCTTTCCTTGGTCTTTCAAAACCTCTTGGTTAGATGTGTATAGTTATCCATGAGACAAATTCAAGAGCTTTTACTGAATGACATGAGAATTGATGAGTGAGCAGAGGATTTGGGAACAAAGCCATCTCCAACAATGCCAATCACCCACCCCGTCTCCCATGGGCTACAATTTACCTATGTTAAGCAGGAATCAAAAAGGTGAGAAATATTGTACCTTCCAGTTAATGCCTGAAGCTTGAATATCCACCGAATACATTCCATAATTAGATTAGTTACTTAAAGAAATTGAGATATAATTAACATAAAAAATATGCACATCTTAGGTGTTTGTTTTCATGAGTTTTTATATTATTTGTAAACATTTGTATTATGAAAAATTTTAAATGGAGAAAAATGGAAAGATTTGTATGGTGAACATTCACATCTGATCACCTAGATTCAGGGTTGGCTGAGATTCTTGAGTCTACGAATTTTGTGTTTCACCAAATATGGAAATATTTCAGCCATTATTCCTTCAAATATTTTTCTGGTTATGGGGACGCTCATTCTCTCTTTCCTCTCGTTCTTGAACTCTAAAGATCCTGTGTATGTTACATCTTTTAATATTGCCCTGTAGGTCTCTAAGATTTTATTCATTATTTGCCGTATTTTTTCCACTCTTTTTTCTTCAGATTAAATCATTACTGTTTTTCTGTTTTAAAAGTCAATAACTCTTTTCTTTTAAAATTTCCAATCTGCTATTAAGCCCATCCATTGAATTTGTGTTGCAGGTATTTTCAGATATAGAATTTCCACTTCATTCTTTTTATCTAGTGTTGAATTCTTGGCTGCATTTATTATCTTTTTCTTCATTCTGACCACTGTCCTTTACATCCTGTAGCATAGTTGTAATAGGTGCTTTAAATTCCTTGCCTGCTGGTTCCAATATTTGGAACACCTCAGGGTCAGTCTCCATTGATTGCCTTTTCTCTTGAGTATGGGTAATGCTTTCCTCTTTCTTCATTGAATAATTTTGGATTATATTCTGGGCAAATGATATGTTGTAGAGACATGCTAGCAGGCAGATGTCTAGACTCAAACTGCAAACTGTGTGCCCTGCAGCTGAAGGCAGCTAAAAGTTCAGCTGTTTCTTGCTGTTTCTTTGGCCTCAGCTAGATGGCTGGAAGTCTGCAGGTGTGGTCTGGGGGCTAAGAGACAGTTTGAGCAGAGTGTACACATAGTATTTGAGGCTCCTTGTGTCTGTCTGTCTTTTCTGGGGGATGATTTCCTCATTTCTAGCTGTAGAAGTCCACCCAACTTCTGATATCATGTTCTCCAAGCCAGTAAGGCAGCACACGTCCAAGCTGTAGCTGCTCTGCATGGTATAGACTGTGGTGTGCCCTCAGGCTAAAGCCGTACAAATACCAAATTGTCTCACTTGTATTCTGTCTATCCAAACAATACTCGCCTTCCAGTGTTTGTCTGATTTCCTCACTCTCTAGGAGTTTCAGATAGTTTTTTTTTAACATTTTCCCCAGAGTTTATAGTTATTATTAGAGGGTAGAATAACCCGGTAGGAGCTACTTGGCTATTAGCAGAAGTGGAACCCTTTCAGTCATTGAGATTTAACATTCGTATACACCCTTGTAACCTCCCTCCAAAGCAAGATGAGAGCATCTCCATCCCCACTAAAAATGTCTCTGTGCTTCTTTCCAGCCACGTTCTCCTCTCAACACTAGCTGATTTTTAGAACCATACATTTGTTTTGTCTGAATCTGGATTTCCCAGAAGTGGAGTCATACCCTCTAGCTTTTTGTACCCAGCTTCTCCCATTCAGCGTGATGCTTTTGAGATGCATCCAGGTGGACATGTGTGTCGGCAGTGCTTTTCTTTTTATTACTAAAGAGTATTCCATTATGGGAAAATACCACAATGTGTGTACTATTTTCCTGTTAAGGGACACTGGAGCTATTTTTAGTTTGGGACTATTATAAATAAAACTGCTATGAATATGCTTGTACAAGTCAATTTTTTTTTGTGGACATGGATTATCATTCCTCTTTTGTAAATAGGTAGGAGAGGAATTGCTGGAAGTCAGATAGTTCTCCAAAGTGGTTTACTGTATGACATCACCACCAGCAAGGTCCGAGAGCTCCAGATGCCGCGTGTCCTTGCTGACACTTGGTGTTGTCATTGCTTTCAATTTTTGCCATTCTAGTGAGTATAAATGGTATTTTATTTATTTTAAATTGCATTTTACTGGCCAGGCACGCTGGGTCACTCCTGTAATCCCAGCACTTTGGAAGGCTGAGGTGGGTGGATTGCTTGAGCCCAGGAGTTCGAGACCAGCCTGGGTAACATAGCAAAACCCAGTCTCTGCAAAAAATACAAAAATTAGCTGGGCATGGTGGTGTGCACCTGCAGTCCCAGCTACTCGGGAGGCTGAGGTGGGAGGATTGCTTGAGCCAGGGAGGTCAAGGCTTCAGTGAGCTGAGATTGCACCACAGTACTCCAGCCTAGGAGAGAGAGCAAGGCCCTGTCTCAATAAAGAAAGAAATTGCATTTTGTGGATGACTAATGATGTTGAAAACTCTTTCATGTGGTTATTGGCTACTTGTATATCTTCTTGTGGAATGTGTCTATTCAAAACTTTTGCTAATATTTATTGCACTTTTAAAATTGGAGACTTGTAGCAATTTTTAAATATGCTCTGGATATGTGTCCATCTTCAAATATGTATTACGAACATTTTCTCTGATTCTGTGGTATGTCTATTTATTTTCTTAATGGAGTCTTTTGATAATCAGACATTTTTAGTTTTGATAAAGTCTAATTTATCAACTTTTTTCTTTTTGGGGGTGCTTTTACTGTGCAGTTGAAGAAATCTTTGCCTATCTAAGATTTACTTCTAATCAAACCATAGTAAATACTGGTAGGTTTCTGGAATTTTTTTCTTTCTTTGAAGCTTTGAAACTTTGCATGTATTCTCTTTATCCAGCAGAAAATGCTTTTTGGGGTAAAATAAAATATTTTCTGCAGCTTTTTTTGGGCTCTGGGCAAGATAGCTGAAAAGTTAAATAATATTTATACAGTGACTTACATGAAAAGATGCTTAATAGATGTTTGCAAAAGTAAATCAACTTACAGATCTGGTAGCAAACTTTGTTCAGTAGATTTGAAATTTCTGATTTATGGTTGCAAATCTATGTGGTGATGTGCTTGGAACAAGCCCCGGAGCACTGATCTGTGCAGCTGCTATGCCAAGGCATGGAGGGCTTAGCGCTAAATCTTACAGATGCACCAATTCTGCCAAAACATATGGGAGGAACTCACTTCAGCTCTTGCTTAAAAGATAACAACACTTTTGGATCAATGGCAATAATGCCAAATTAACACAAAAGTCCTTAATTGTATACTTCTGATGAATGATTAGTCTCCTAATTCAAAAAGGCAGTGAAACAACCTCCAATTAAAAGTAATGTACTTTACTTAGATTGAATAATAGACAGCATTCTCAATATTCCAACTTGGCATCTAGCAAAGGGGTGATGGAAATTCGTATTTGCCAAGACTGCGTGGCAGTTCAGAAAGTTGATTTTAAGCAGGATGATTTCAGAATAATACTTTCCCCATGAGCACTACTTTTTACAGAACCTCTTATGAAAGGGCCTTTCAAAAACATATCTGAGATGAGACAGACTATGGTAGAGTGACTTCAATTTAGGACAGCTCTACCTTCACAAAGACTTAACAAAGCTCAACTCCCATAATGCCCTTTATAATGTTTAAAGATGTGCTCTAGGTACTTTTTTGCATATTATCTCTAGTTCCTCACACAATACAATTAGGTATAGATTTTATACTCATTTTACAATGAAGAAGTTCAGACTCATTAAAAAATTGTAGAAACCATCCACGTGGTAAGTAGATTTTGGAGGATTCAAACCTAGGTTTGTTTATCAGCAAAGCCTATGTTCCCCCAACCACCCCCAACCCCCGCACAGCACACTGCTTCCCTGGTTCAAGGGCACCATAAAACGTACTACAGTGGAAGGAAATTCCAGAGTTTAAGCTATTGTCAAGGTAAGTCATATATGTGGTCTTCCATTGGTCATCTTGACAAGCTGTGAACTGCTTCATAGATATTTCCTGTTGTTTCTCTATGGTAAACCTTGACTGGCAGGTTTATAATTAGTCTTTCTGGCCAACCCCATTTCTCTTCTCCAGTGAAAGGTTTAGCTATGACACTAAGTCCCTTTTCAGTGAAACAAGGAATAAGGTCACTTCTAGTTTGATTTACGCAGGTCAATCGGAAAGATTGGGCAAAAGCTGGCTTTGGCTTTCTTTGTTTAGGCTATCTTTGGTTGAGAAAGTGGAAGGGAAGGTTCAAAGATCCAGAAATGGTAAGAAGAAACAAGAAAGCCATCAAGTTTGGTTTATTTTCTCAAGTTGATTATTTATGGCTAGTAGTCCACAGATGAAGACTTTTAATGATCAAAACCTAGAAATATGTGTTGTGCTATTTTGAGCCTGTTTCATTAAAATGTAAGACTGCTAGAGGTTGAAGAGAAACTTTTGTTGGTTAAAAATAGCATTCGATATTGACAATCTTTTCAAAGTTGCTCATAATCACCATTTAACTGAGTGGATTTTATTTCTGGATACCAAAAGATATGATGATGCTTTTGTTTCTTTTTTTGTTCCTCTTTTTACAGATAAAGCACACCCTGTCTACATGCACTTTCATTATGCTCTGTTGCAGGAAATTAGCTAACATTTGTGGAATGTGTCATCTTTTACTGCTCACGGGCTTTGTTTTTCGTCCTTTTACAGAAAGGATTGTTTTTAGCACCTTACCAAGAGCACATCAATATAGTCACTGCCACAACTGATGGGTATTGTCTGTTATATTCATAAAACAGTGTGCAAAAGGATTCTCAGCCTTCTTCACATAATACAGGGAGTGTCAATAAACAGAGTTTTTTTTGTTTTGTTTTGTTTTTTTTTTCCAACAAGCATAGACATTTTATTGGCCAGGTGCGGTGATTCATGCCTGTAATCCAAGTGTTTTGGCAGGAGGATGGTTTGAGGCCAGGAGTTTGAGACCAGCCTGGGCAACATAATGAGACTCATCTCTATGGAAAAAAAAAAAAAAGTAAAAAGTAAAAAATTAGCTGGATGTGTCTCACGTGCCTGTGATCCAAGCTACTCGGGAGGCTGAGGCAGAAGTCTTGAGCCCAGGAGTTTGAGGTTACAGTGAGCTATGATTGTGCCACTGTACTCCAGCCTGGGTGACAGAGTGAGACTCTGTCTCTAAAAAACACAAAATAGACATTTTATTATCATCAGGCTTACTATGAAGACTAGCAATTGGTAACTCAAGTTCTGCACTGAAAATTTATATTTTAAGATGGTTTTTTGTTTTCACAAAAGGAGCTTTTCTTTGTCTAATATTTAAGTCAAGATTCTTGTTCCTGGCTTCAGTATCTCTGCAGTATGTTCATATATTTTTTTCCTCTGTGTGTGTGTGTGTGTGTGCGTGTGTGTGTGTATATATACATATGCATATACACATATATACTCATACCTGCATGCAGGTTGCATTGCTGTTTATCATGTAGGAATTTTTTTCTCATCAGTGACATAGGTTTAGTGACCCATCTTCATTAACGATATCATGAACATTCAGGGACACAACAAAACTAACACGATCAGAATAAATTATTCATCCAAAATCCGGTTTTCCTTCTGGTAACCAAGTACTTAATGATCAGAACAGAGAAAGAGTCTTGCCTTTGCTAGAGGCTAAACTTAATAAATGAAACTGTTTAAATGAAAATATTCAGGACTGTAAAGGTAAAGATAAATGTTGTGTTTGCTGTATTTACGGCTCCTGTGTATGATGCTGTAGCATTTAAAGCCCGAAATCCATGTAGGAAATGATGAGGAAGATTGGCAATCAATTGGGAAATTGAATGGGGATGGGTAAACTTTACAGCTGTGGGTTTTAACTGAACTCAATGGTTGTTTTACTACCAGAAGAGTGATTCTGTGGCATATATTTCTTGCAGGAAAGAAAGAGGAGGGATAAACATGTGAGTGCATGTGTCTGTGTATGACAGGGACAGAGAATAGGGAAGCATAAGAATTTTGAGATAATCAGTAGGGAGGGAAAGGGAGAGATGAGCAGGGAGGGAGATGTTACATTGGCTGTCACAGTGAGGCTGATATTTTTAATTTCTCTTTTTTATTCCCTGTGCTCATTTTGGCTCCAAGTTGCTGAGGCCATTTCTTCATGAGTTCTAGTATTCTAGTCTAGTGAGACACACAGGGAGACGAGCAAACAAGACTTCAGTGTGAGCCCATCGATTGCTAAAGGGACCTCCGTCTGGCAACATCATTCCTGCATTTTGAGGTCAGCAGTTCTCAGGAAGCTAGGCTGGCTTAGTGCTTGGGATCCACAGTGGAGGCTGATGCTCCCCACCAATCATCCAGTTAGCACAGGCAATTCTATCTTCCCACTGCTCTAATGATAATGCATTCCTTCCCTTTGAAACACTTAATTTTCAGATTTTGGTAACTTCTGCCCACCTTAACTCCTATCAATCAGACTTTATGTAACAGCACTGTGTTTGGTTCCTGAAATGAAATACATTCTTCAGAACAGCTATAAGTGGAACAGGCTCAGAAAGAAGAGTGGATATCAAATACTGTTTGTCATATCCTAGTAACAAGTAGACTTTCATATGTAACACATGATCCCACTGTAGCTTGATATAAATGGAAGATTTAAGTGAAAGAGGTCTATAATTTTGTTGGCAAAATAGAGAGAAATTTCCCTTATGGTAAGACCAAGTAGCCAAAAGTATCTCTGAAAATGGTAGACCTAATTCAATGTAAATCCCTCTGAAATTCTACCAGAGCTTTCGTGATTGTGTTAGTGAAACTCATCTGATAAGGCTGGAGCTATGAGGATTCTCATCATTAACTTAATGGGGTTTGAGACTCAGATGCTTGAAAATGTGTTTGCTGATTTAATGTGAAACTGGAACTGTTGCCACCAGCCCCTCCTACCCACCTCATGTCCTGCCATTCCCATTGTAAGACATGTGTTAATGAGAACTGAATATCATGTGATGGCATCATTGGATCAGTTTGGGAGCCATTATCATACCACCCATGTGTGCTTGCTTTTGTAGTTATGTATTTTCTGGTGAGCAGTTGGAGTTCTTCCTTCAGTTACCAAATGTGGGTTAATAGATGACACTCTATGCTAGACACTAGGTGGCAGCAGACTGCTGAGATAAACCATTAGCCAAGGGACTGAGAGGCTCAAACCTGTTCCCCAATACTCAAAAGGCAGATGAAAATGGCAGGTGGATAAAACTGAATGGTATGAAACAACACACGCAAGATTGCAAATTTTCAAAGGCATGAATCACTATTGCATCCCCCAAAATCGTGTGAAGCTGCTTAAAGCTAACTTTACTTTCTTTAAAACGTCCTGGAGCAGTTATCGCCCAATGGCCCTAACACCATATCCAGTTTTGTTTCTTCTCTGGAGTCAAAGGTAGATACCCAGATATCATAGCTTCTCTCATTTATCATGAAGGGCTAACTCTAAATCTGTATTGTCAACCAATCTCTTTTTTTGTTTTAAGCATGTTTATAGTTGTTTTAAGTGGTAATATTTAAGTTCAAATGATTAATAGCAATATTTATTAATACTGTCAGCCCAATGCTTGAGTAAAAATGCTGAAAAAAGTATAAGATGTTCAACTGTGTACAAAGCACCACTCAGTGTTTGCTAAGAATATTAATTTCTTATGAAAGACTAATAGATTGTCAATATAGTTTTAAATATTAAATATAGAACCAAATAAGATTTGACAATGAGAATTTAAAGACCATCATACTGTATTGATACACATGACATTCTAATTTTCATTTTTTTCCTATAAATATTTCCTGTAATATGTCTTTGTGAATTGTTTTTTCCACTCAGTTTTAACTCCTAATCAGACCCAGCCCCACCTGGCAGAAGTCAACATCTTTAAGATGTGGAACATTTTAAGGTTTATTTCAACTGATGACCAGCTAAAGATAAATAAGATAAATCATAACTATAATAAAAATAAAGAAGAATAAGAAAGCAAATAAAGAAATAAATAATTTTAAAAGAATAAAAACAAATTTAAAAATAAGTTTTAAAAACAGGACATTTTATATACTCTCAACTGGCTATTTCTGTACTCCCAGGGCATAAGCTGAACATAAATGACACTAAATAGAAACCCTAAAAAGAAATGGATCAGAATTCCCAATGATGAAACCTGGTGCTTCAGGAAAATTCCAGCGTTAGAAGACATTGTGTTTGGAATGAATCCCCCTACACAGTATTACCAAATAAAGTTGTGCCAGGGCAGAATTTGAAGTTTTGTGAATTTGTTTTTGGGTTTATAAATTGATTTAGGCTTCAGGAATTTCTAAATTTCTGCCAAGTCTAAATAGCTCTTTGTGGTAAGGCTATTAGCCTGTCAACTAGATATCACCAAAGGTCTTCATGAAGTACAAGTGGAAAAATAAGAGACAATTGCACTTTGCATGGATAGCTAAAAATATTTTCCAGTCTCAAATACTCATCAAGTAAAAAAAAAAAATCAGAGTATGGGCCTTATATCAGGACACTAGTATTTTCTTTGGGACTCTTACTTTTTTATATACAGGCCATATGTACTTTGCTAATATTCCACAATATATAATAGAATTTGGCAATATAAATAACTTGTGGACTTATTTATATAAAAATTATATAAAAGTATAAAAAGTTTTCATTTTCACTTGCATATTTAATGCATTGCTTTTGTAAAAAGGAGTACATTTATTTGAAGATAGAATTACCTAGAACATAAACGATGTATGGTTGCAGAATAAACACATTTGAAATGACTTCTTTAATTAATTTTTGAATTTTGAATTGTGCTTTATTTAATGTTGATTTTTTTTTAAACCATAGCAGGGTACATTTTTCTTTTGCTACCTGGCTCTACTCTTGGCCAAACCTCCCAGCCCATGGATGAGAATTCTGCTGTGTGTCAATGGATATGCATGCTTTATTTTGCTTTATTCTGAGGGGATCTGTTTCTTCCCATAGCAGAAAAAGCAAAGTTGCCCACAAAGCCATAAGGCATAAGATGGTGGTAATTCTTTGTGTTGACATCTATTTTAGGACGTTTTAAAAGTAGGTACTTTTTTAGTATTTTCAAAGGGGTCTGTCCATATTTCATCTTGATACGTTCTTTTCTGCCTAGCACAGTGTCTTGCCTATGGGAAGCATCATATACGTTTTAAATATATCTATACATTTTAATTGAATGCTAATAAATTACTCCCCCAACTCAGTAATAATGGACAGAAGGCCAAATGGAAGTGAGGGTGTGGTCATACTCGGAAGGGATTCTTGAAACTATCCGGTAGAAATAAGGCTTCTATTAATAAATCAGTCAATTCAGTTAAACACTAGACTAGTTTCCATTTAATCAGCTTCTGAATTTTGGGTGTACAAGAAAAATAGTGTATGGTTTGGGTGAGTCTGGTTTGTTTTGTGTTTTCCACTATGAAAAAAATCAGAACCACTAGAGGTCACTCCAGTTATTAGCAAGAACTGGTTAGACTAGTCTTTTGTCTTAAAGGACAAGGCAGCTCTTGCAAGCCTGCCTAAATTTTGCCATCAGCAGAAGCAGAATAAAAGTTAACTTAAATGCTCATAAATGGTCAGTACAAGTCTATGGTTTGCTCTGTCCCATTACGTCATCCTGATTTACCTTCCTCCGTACCACTTCTTTCCGCTGTACCATTTCATTAATAACCTCAGCAGCTGTGTCTACTGTGTGTTTATTATGCATCAGGCAACATTCCAAGGATTTTGCATCATTATCATCTTTACTTTGCACAGCAACCCTATGAGGGCTGTACCATTACTGCTACCATTTTACAGAAGATAAAATCAAGGCTCAGAGAATTCACAGAGCTGAGTGACAAGGCTGAGATTCAAACCCAGAGCCCACACTGGTAAACACAAATCGGATCCCATTAACAACAGTGGGGTATGTTTGACTCTTATTTTCTATTTAAACAACAGGTTTAAATGTTGTAACAGGAGAAAAGTTTAGGAATGCATATATGTGGCAACAGGAAGCACTTTGGCATCCCTCAAATCATACTCTACAGGTCAGGCAAATGCAGAGATGTGTGTGTGTGTGTGTGTGTGTGTGTGTGTATTTGGGAGGAGAGAGAGAATAGAGGGGAGTATGGAAAATGAATCTTAACAAGTTAAAGGTGGGATTGCTGTTCGACATAGTCAAATGGCCAGGCCAGCAGACCCATAAGTCTATCACTTCCAAGTGACCTATCCAAAAGAGAAATAAAACACACCTTCCCAACCCTGCCATTAAAAAGATAGTACTCAATCTGAGCAGCGGTTGTGTACTGTGTCTAAAGCCATGAAAGCACCTTTTCTACAGCATCTCAGAACATCTTCAACAATTTGGTGAAAGATCCAGGAACTCTTATTCACACCCTGCTTTAAGCATAGAGAGCTCTGCTGGCTCAACAAAGCATTTTTTGCCCCCAAGGAATGGTAGTATCTATGTATTTACCTAATACCCGTGCCTGTGGCAAGCCTGACTTAGATGAAGAAGTGGAGGCTGAGGGAATTTAAAGACACTTGCCTCAGGTTACAAAGCAAGTCAACACAGATGGAGTTTAGCATCCCCAGCCCTGGAGTTTCCACTCAGTTCTTGGGCTGCTAGGACCCTGCATTGTGCTTGTTGGTATTAAACCTGAAGATCTCCCTTGTAGAATGTTCTCACAGGATCCCGCTCACCAAAAGGTGACGGAGGATTACAGTTTACCCTAACAAGGCCAACATCTTAATCTCATAATGAAACCTTCTGAGGATCCCCTCTGCTTTCACTCTGAGCCCCCATAAAAACCAGTCACCATGTATACCCCTCCACCACCAAATGGTCGCTGCGATTGGCACCTGTCCTGGCCTGTGCCTTTGGGATGGAAAGGCAGGATAGTTTCAAAGTTTCATATACAATAACAGGAAAAAAAAATGAAACAAAGGAACATTTTAAGCAGCAGTCCCCACCTCTGAGCTGTTTCTTTCCAATCTCAGCCAAAGCTTTGCATACCTCAAATCCCTTGAGAGCAGAGAAGACTATAAAACCAACAGTTAAGATTTGTTTTTGGTGGGGGCAGAGGGGGGGCCACAACAGAGGAAATAAAAATTGTTATAAGCTTTATCTTCTAGCGTAGCTTGCTGCCTTTCACAGTGTTCTAAAATGACAGAGAGAGTTGAGAAGAAGGAAAAATTGAACTCCAATTTATTTATCTGACGCTCTCTAGCATTAGTACAAGAAGTAGTATTTGCTGGAAAGATGTTAAAGTAGCATTTGCATTTCAAGTCAGTCTTCACATTTTAGCTTATATATGAGGAACAATAAAAGTCATAGATTAAAGACTCTTTTCAACTTGAAAGGTGGGAAAACAGGATTTAAAGGAAAAGAAAGAGGAAAACTGGTAATAGATTGTGTCCTATATAACAATCAATATTCTCTAGTTGATGGGTTCATTAGCTATTAAAACCAAGAGCCTTTCTGGAGAAAAATCATTATAAAGAGTACCATGCATGGGGCTTACTGTTGTCAGAGAGGTAATGGTTATGCTAGAAAGTTCTCTGAAGAAGAAATCTGAAGAACTGCATCTTAGTGCGTGTCAATTTCTCAGGACCTCAGTTTCTTCACTTAGAAAACCTGAGTAATAATATTCTATCGTTTCTTTCTTGTTAATCTTTCTTGTAGACATGCTTTATATCATAGATATTTTATTAGAATCAAACAAGCCTTTTAATGTAATAGACGCAAGAAAAAATTTTATTAGATAGCATCTTTCAATTAAGGTGTCAAAAAATTCTCAGTTGAGTATTCCCATTTTATGATTTAGAAAGATACATAACAAAGGCAGATAAAGAGATCATGTTAAATTATTTGCTTTAAGTTCCCCTTAAATTTAGCTAGTGTCACCAATGGAGTTGTAATGGCAAGTACATTCTTCCACTTGCCAGGACAAACACCTTGCTGTCAATCTTGGCTTCTTTCTTTCTCTGACGCTCCCAATTCATTCTAATAGGAAGTCCTGTGTGGTCTCTATTTGTGACATATATCCAGCGTCTGACTACTTCTCATTGCTTCCATTGTCACCTCCCTGGTCCGGGGCACTAACTGCACTACTGCAACTGCCTCCTAACTGCTTCCACCTGGGCATCTCCCCACAAATCTATTCTCAAAACAGCAACCAGAGGGATACTTCAAGATGCAAGTTAGACCATTTTCCTCCTCTGCATCAAATGCTCCAATGGCTCTCATCTCCCTCAGAGAAGCAAATCCTTTCAGTAGGCTCCAAGGCTGTCTATGTCTCGCCCCCTGCTAACTCACTATTTTCCACCATGCACCCATGCTGGCCTTTGCACTGTTCCCTGAACAGTTACATTTGCATCTCAAGACTCCCATGCCTTTGTTCTCTCTGCCTGGGTTGCTCTTTCTCCAGATATCCCCATGTTCTCACCTTATCTCACTCACCTTCTCATGTGCTTCTGAAAAGTCACTCTCTCCATGAGGTCCTTTCTCAGCTTTATATTTAAAATAGAAATCCACCACAACCCGCAGGATTGCCTGGCCCCCTTCCCTTTTTATTGTTCTCCACACTATCTCCCATCTTCCCATCTTCTAATACCTACTTTACTTAGTTCTTTGTTGCTTGCTTTTCTCCTCCCCCATTAAATAACTCTTTTTAAAATTATAATTGCCACTTTTATTTTAGATTCAGGGGGGTATGTGTGCAGGTTTGTTACATGGGTACATTGCATGATGCTGAGGTTTGAAGTATGAATGATCTTGTCCCCCAGGTAGTGAGTATAGTACCCAGTAGGTAGTTTCTCAGCTTTTGCCTTCCTCCCCTTCTCCTCCCTCTAGGAGTCCCCAGAATTTTTGTATCTTTAGTTGTCTGTTCATCCCCAGAGCTTAGAATAGTGCTTGGCATATAACAGGTGCTCAATGACTATTTGCTCAATGAGTAAATGATACAATAGAGACTCAGACACCTCAGCCTTAGAATGTTTGACTTCTCCTAAGAACCCAGGAAACTTCTATTTCACTTATCATACCTAATTCACAGTCTCTTTGTAAGGTAGGTGTTTTTAACCCATATTTTACTGGGGGAAAATGACATACCAGGTTGTTATCTTCCTTTAAGTCATATAAACAGTTAAAGAGGAACTTCATGAGAGGCCTAGGCTTTTGGACCCAAAATTTTCACATCCTTCACTCCGCCAGGTCCCCCAAAGAGCAGGGTAAATTTTCAAAGCTGAAGTGCTATCATGTTTTGTGGATCATATCTTTTGCACATGATGCCCAGAACTTCCATTCTATATTATAAAACTATTGCTTGAAGTAATTATTTATCCAAGGAACTTAAATTCTTTACAAACAGTTCTATTTGCACAGGTAAGTGTGTCTTTTTATAGTTTACTTACAATTGGGTTTTCCAGTTTCTGCAATTAGATTAAAATACATAAGTTCACTAGATTTGTAACCACGTCTCCATCCCAATTTCCACTTTAGAAAAGAAAAAAGTTCTTTAGACTTTAGAAGGACTTTGATATTGGATTGATCTTCAGAAAGATCTTTGAACTAATAGCTCAATTTAGCACAATTAATTCATTCAACTACCCCATAAGCCACAGTAAATCACCACTCAGAAAGCCCAACCACTTGGCCCACTGCGGCACTTTTCAAAATGATTCGGTTTATGGGGCAGTCCTAAAAATGTCATTCTGTTTATCCAGGCATCTAGGAATGATGGCAAGTCTGAACACTACCAAGATATCACCTTCACTAATGATGCCTATGATGTGGTGAGAGAGATGCTGTTTTTCCTGCTGCTGTTCCCAGGGTAGCCTTTAGGAAACAAAGGCCTCAGCTATGTAGATTCTGTGGTGAAGCAATGTTTAAAGAGGTTATTCCTAGAATCATGGCAGTAGCAGACAGAGACTTACAGAGGTTATCAGATCTATGTCTTTCCCTTCCGGCAGGATGATATCAACCACACAGCATGGCCTAAGAGATGGCTAACTGGCTTATGCACTCTAGATCATTGTTGTTCTGGTTGTGACATTAACTGTCCATGTCATGCTGGATTAAGTCTTTAATTTCCCAGGAGGAACACAGCGATCATAGAGCCATAAAACAATCTGGTATGAGTGATAAGTAGTGGAAGGAATTAAATATGATAGGGGTATAGAGGAAATAATAACTAACTTTGGTTGGGAGATGTGTATTTGCACAGTGGAAAGAGTAAGGAGGAATATCAAGAAATGCTTCAGAGAGGAAGTACTTTATTTGTATTTTGAAGAATAAACGCAATTTTTTCAAGTAAGTAAATTTAAGGTATTCCAGGCTCAACTTTAAGCAGAAGCAGAAGCATGAGGTTTGAAAATCAAGGCATGATTGAAAAATCATGATGAAAAATCTTTACAAGTGTATGTTTGGTGGGTAAGGAAGAGGAGGAGACATCAGAAAAGTACATTGTGAAAAGTCTTAAATAATTTGCTGCATCACAATGAGAATTTTGATTAAGGATATGGACTTTCTTCTGAAAGCATTGAGGAGCCGCTCAAGTGTTTTAAGAAGGATAGCAGAGAGATAAGAAACATCACTCTTGCACAGCTTTAAAGAATTGGAGGGTAGCCAGAAGAGGCAGAGAGATGCATTAGGAGGCTTTTATTCTAAAGCAGGTGGGAGATGAGGATGGCCAAAGCTGAGTAATGACAGTAGATGGGAAGTCGAGAGGAGGTTAGAATTGATTAATGTTAGGAAGGAAGATCTAACATAAATTGCTGTTGGTTTAGTGTGAGAAGTCAGAGAAAGAAAGCCCTACAAGTGAATAAAATTGCTTGGGAAAGGTAATGGAGTGAGAATTGGGTCAAGGTCTGAACCCTGGGGACTACGAACGTTTAAGGGATAAAGAATAATAAGTCAGGAGGAGATAGCTAAAAGGTAACTGGTAAAGAGTCAATATTTCAGAAAGGAGAGTATTCCATGAGTATATTACTTAGAAAGGAGAGCATTCTAAGGAGGAAGAAAAGATCAGCAATATACAATGGTGCAGAAAGATCAATTAGAATGAGAATTGAGTTCATTGAGTTTTCAATGAGGAGATTAATCAAACAATCTAAGTACTGGTAGGGGAAAAACAGATTGAGATTATTTTAATAAGAGTTTGTGTGTGTGTGTGCATGTGAGCACATGCATGTTTGCTTTTTGAAATGGAGAGGAGTTGAGCTTTTGTTCATGCTGAACCTAAGGAAGAGGATAAAGATGCAAAGATAATGGAGATGATGATTTCATAGTTTCCAGGTGAGATGTGAAAGGTCCAGGTCTCAGCGACTTGAAGAAAGGCTGGGTTTTATCAAGGAGGGAGAGGGAATACATTTTCCTATGAGACCAGGTGATGCGGTGGAGGGAGATATGGATGGATAGGTGACGGCAAAAAGAAATGGAAGATTTTCATGAACGGTGGTCTCTCTTTTTTCGAGAAACAGAAAATTAGTTTATTTCCTGACAGTAGATAGATATAGGGCAGTGTTGAAGGCTCAACACTACAAAGTATAGAGTTAGTGACTCTAAGGAAGAGTTGAAAAAAGTGCAAGCAATGTTTGAGTGTTCATTTGAGTTGGGAATCACAAATGGCCATGTCCTGCTCCATGCTACCGCCTCCTTTGTGAATGCTTATTCACTCTTTAAAGCTCACGTTAGATGCCATTTCCTCTAGCGTGTTATCTGTTATAGAAGCCATCCCTGTAACTTACACACTTTTGAACTGCTAGGTTTGAGTAAAGTGCCTGGAACATTGCAGGTGGTCAATAAATGTCTGCCCCAGGAACACACATTGCAAGGAAGAGCATGAGCAAATTCCCAAAAGAATGGCCAGAATTAATTTAGATAAAATGTTTTAATCAGTGAAATTCATCTTCATCTTCTTCCCACTTCTCTTCTCTTCCATCATTTTCTGTCTCCTGATGTCTCTGCCGTCTCTCTTCAGCTCCACTTCCCGTACCCGTCAATAGCCTTCCCCTTCTGAAAGAGTCATCTTTGCCCTTAGCTGACTATATTCTAATTTGTCCCAAACACCACCTTAATAATTAATCCAAAAGTCAACAACACTTAAAAAAAGACTCTTCCCGAGTGTATTTGTTTTAAAAAAGGAGAGACACTACTATTTGTCTGGAGAAGCAAATGAGCTCAAATATTAAAGAGAAAGAATCCATCCTGACACGTGGAAGCCTTCCTTCTGGGTTTCTTCCCTGCTAATAGGCTCAGCTAGTTTCTCAGGGAGGAAGCCACCATCACCACATTTTTCATTCTGGGAAAGAGATGACCTTGCTCATTATTTGGAGGAGTGGGAAAAAAATAAACACTTGGTACACTGCCTTAATAAAAATTGAACAAGCATGTATGTGAGGGACAGCCATGCTCTAAAACACAAATTGTGTGTCTCTCTTCCCTGCTCCGTGCTAATCTCTGTCAATACCTTGCACCTCTGTAAATGCACCACTCTACTGTGACCTTTGCTGGAGTCTGTGTTGATAGGGAGAGATTTTTGTAGGTTTCCCTGCCATTCTCCTTTATGTGTATTATTAATGTCAATACTGGGTTAATATTCCTTTTGCCATGAAATGTCCAGTGAAAGTCTAACATATCAATTGATTACTCTTGTATGAAGCAACTAAAAGGGAGAAATGAAGTGCTTATATAGAAGAAAGACATCCTTAAAACCAAGAAAAATTAAGGCATCACTGATAGTATTTACTGAGCCATCAGAGTGGGCATTCATCAGTTTAAACCTCTGGTGTGAGTCTTTTTGCTGACAAATACCTCTTGGATATGATGCAACTTTTTACAATAATTCTAGGTGATCCTCCTGCACCCAGGAAATCGGTGTGCAGAGCTTAGCATGCCTGGGACCAGTAAATGAAGTTTTCCTCTGTGTAACTAAACCGATTGCTGTTATTTATCTTGACCACCATGAATAAATTTACAAATAGCAGGTTGTTTTTTTTCTCCTAGGGTGTCTGATTTTCTACCCATTCTCTTGAGTCAAATTACATTGTTTATCTCCTAGTGACTCCATCATTTACGTTTTTCCTGGGCTCTCCGAAGGCTGAGAAATACTCAAGGCTGGGTTTGCCTGAAGGATAATGAAATCTGCTCATTTGAATCTCCTTCCTCCACGAGTTGCTTATCTGGTCCCATCCACAAATTCATAAAGATGTTGCATCTCGGGGGAATCCCAATTAGATCTTACCCATCCCAATTTAGCCCGTTTCGAAATCACAGACGCAGGAAGAAAACGGAACCATCACTATTATAACTTGTAGTTTCCTAGTTTCTGTGTGACCTGTTACTTTTTCTGCTTACTCCTTCCTCTGTTTAACTCTCCATCGCTTCCCCTTTTTCCTATAGACTGTTATTTACCATACGGTTATAGGCAAATTGATATTTCAAAAGAAAGGAAAAGAGAAACAAAAATTCTGCACCTTGTTCCTCCTTTAAGGACAACGTTTGCAAAAATAATGACTTCTGAGCTGAGACCACGTGTTGGAGCAACTACCTCACGGGACCACTTGCAGAACCGCACCATCTGCTTGGGATGGTCTAGGTTCAGCCTTATGTGATCATCGTTCCTAAAAATAGTTTCTTTTGTTAATAAAATTAAAGAATGCTGATAAAGTTCTCTTAAAGGGTCGAAAGAGGAAAGCTCGTAAATTACAGCATTCCATTAATGAACAAAGCCACAAGAATGCAGATTGAGAAATAGCAAAAATTACAGGTCACAAGCTCTGTGATGTGAAAGAGTAGGAAGCTTCCAGCCTTTCCTCCACAGGCGAGATGAAGAGCTGGAAATGAACTCACCCTAATCTCTAAATCAACTTAGATAATGCCAGTTTCCATATATCTTTTACTCATCTCAGATGAAAATGAAATTGAGGTGAAAGAAAGCCCAGGCATGCTCTTCAGAAGCTCAAAGCAGAAGAAAAGTTGGTCAAAGAAATAACTACTTCCATTGTGTTTTTCTTTTTTTTGGTATAGATCGAAATAAACACAAAAATAATTATCCTCCTCATCCTCTCCTTCTTTTCCTCTCTTTAATATATTTTTAAAAGTTTTACCACACTTCTTTGCCAATTAGAGCCACAGCATCTAAGCCCTAGATAGTCCCTTTTTAAGAGATCTTCCTAGATGAGCCCTTCTCCTCCCACAGCACATTACATTTCTTCCTTTATGTACAGCTTAACCACGTTATTTATGGTCAAATTGGGACACTTTTGGAAGTGACAGAAGTGTTACAGTAGGTAGTCAGGCAGAGATCAGCAGAGCAAGAGAGGCTTCCCCACTCCCCTGCATGGGAAAGTCAGACAACCGTCAGGTGATGGTCAGGTAGTTGTTAATTGTCTTTCTAAAACAATAATTGGTTGCAACCCACACAGGGAAAGGCAGTCTCTCAATGGAAACACCTGAAACTGCTGATCAGCAGCTTCCCAGTAAGATCTCAGGAGCTGGGCAAGTGGGCTCACACCTGTAAACTAAGAGGCAAAATGGCAGAGTTTAACTGGATATGACCTTATGGGAATGCTCGACTGATAAGGGAAGAATGCTTCAGGTGAGCATGAGCACAGCTCCAGTAAACGCACTGCACCTGTGGTTCCTCCCGCGCCCTGGCAGGTCACTGCTCATGCAGACAGCCTGCCCTAAGGAAAGGCTCAGGGGAGAAGAGGCACAACTGCTCAGAAATGTGCCAAGTCAGAAGTCAAATAGTGCACTTGATCTCTCAAGTTGCCCACTTGGCCCTCTCGCAAGGGTGCTTTATTTCCTTTTGTTCCTGTTCTGAAGCTGTTTAATAAACTTTCACTTGCTCTCAAACTTGCCTCGGTCTCTCACTCTGCTCTAGGCCCCTCAGTCGAATGCTTTCTTCTGAGGAGGCGAGAGCTGAGGTTGCTGCAGACCCATACGAATTTGCTGCCACTAACAGGAGTGCTGTTAATAACTGCTCTGGGACAGGAATACATAGCGGGGGCAATTGCAGGCAAACTGGCACTTAACAATCTCCCCACTTCCAGGTACCCATTCAGCTGATTCAATGCTGGTTTCCACTTGCTGACCTGCTGCTTTTGGAGTCCTTCTCAAGTTGCTTCTTATGCGTCAACTGGGTGGCAAACTCAGTGGCCTCTCCTCTAGGATTCCCTTCCCTTTCACGCAATAGGCAACATCTCAGTAAATGCTTTTCTTTCTCAAGGTCAAGGGAAAACATTCAAAACATCTCTTGTGAAAGTTATGTATTCGAAAGTCTGAAACCTGAAGAGTACTGGTGTACATGAAAAATCTCTCTCCGGATAAATGCTTGAGGAGACGGATACCCCATTCTCTGTGATTTGCTGGTGTCACATTGCATGCCTGTATCAAAACACCTCTTGGAACCTAGAAATACATACAGCTATTATATTCCCACAAAAATTAGAAATTAAAAATTAAAAAAAAAAAAGAAAAATCTCTCTCCTACTGGTCTACTTGGTTCTGATCCTGGTTCTTTGGGAACACTTTTTTTTTACTTCTGCTTTTTTTTTGGCAACTAGATAGAACTTCAGGCAAAATAAAACAAATAAAAATGTATTGTGAAATATACAATATATACAAAGGAGACTATAAAACATTTATGTGCCATTTAAAGAATAACACTTAAGAACTAGAATATTGCCAGTATTTCAGAACCACCTTCCTCACCTGGTAAATCTCCATGATCATGTCCTCCTCCCTCCCCTTGCCAGAGGTGACAGCTCTCTTTAATTTTCTGTCCATTATTACCAGTTCTGCTTTTCAGTTTTTCACACTTGTGTGTATCCCTACAAAAGATCTCTGCTTTTTAGGGGGTCAGAGGGTGATTTCATGTAATAAGGGAAGAAAACTGTCATTCTTCTAAGAGCGAATTGTTCTTTTTAGAGAAAAAAAAAAATTACTAAAACCTGATGTGCTTTCCAAATACTTAACCAACACATCACACATCAACACATGTGGAAGGGAAGAGGCTTAGGAAAATCCTCAGCACTCACACTCCACTTCTAGGGCTCTGTTTTTGTGTTCCATTTCCGTATGGATTAAAAGCCAGCTTCCATTGTTCGGAATTTACATGAACAACTAATGTCCCTGAGGAAGTGGTGACTGATGTGGGATTTCCAACTTGTGGCAATTCTGCCGGCAGAGACCATGTTAGGCAAAACTGCCAACTATGTGAAGTATGTTGACAGTGGCGCTCACTAAATTCCTATCCTCTGAGCCTCTGTGCCCACCTGGGCAGCCAGTGTGCTCATTTTCTATCATCTTGTTCACTCAAACCTTAAAACTAATCCTTCACATTGATGAAGCTTAAGATAGGGCTTTGTAAACATTTCCCACCCAAATGGTCCAGCGGTAAAGGATAAGGGTATTTCGAGGGGTTTCTGGACATGAGAAGGCCATGGTAAGTATTTTATTTTCATTGTGGAGTATATCACACATACACAGAAGAATCTAAAATACAACTGCACTCTAAGGAATAGTGATAGGCCGGGCCCGGTGGCTGACGCCTGTAATCCCAGCACTTTGGGAGGCTTAGGTGGGTGGATCACAAAGTCAGGAGATCGAGACCATCCTGGCTAACATGGTGAAACCCTGTCTCTACTAAAAAAGATACAAAAACTTAGCCAGGTGTGGTGGCGGGCACCTGTAGTCCCAGCTACTCGGGAGGCTGAGGCAGGAGAATGGCGTGAACCTGGGAGGCGGAGCTTGCAGTGAGCCGATATCTTGCCATTGCACTCCAGCCTGGGCGAGAGAGTGAGACTCTGTCTCAAAAAAAAAAAAAAAAAAAGAAAAAATTGATAGAATATTGATAGAATGAACACCCACATGCCCACACCGAGCTTTAGAAATGGAATATATGCCACACCTTAAATCTTTCTGGGTAAACCTCAAAGACTGCTTCTCTCACCCCTCATCAGAGGTAACCACTGTCCTGAATTTTGTGTTCATCATTTCCTGCTTTTCTTTATGGTTTTAACACACGTGTATATAACCCAAAACAAAATATAGTTTAGTTTTTTCTTTGGGGGGAATTTATATAACTTGAAATTTTCTATTTATATTTTCCTGGGACTTGCTCCTCTTGCTCAAAATTATGTTTTGGGAAGTCGTCCTGTTGTTGCCTGTGCCTGTAGCTCACTAAATTTTCACTGTTGCACAATAATCCTTCCTATGAATTTATTTACTCTCCTTTTTTGTCTTTGAGACAGAGGCTGACTTGTCACTAGGCTGGAGTGCTGCGATGCTGCTATCACGGCTCACTGCAGCCTTGACTTCTTGGGCTCAAGCCATCCTCCCACCTCAGCCTCCCCAGTAGCTGGGATTACAGGTGCATGTTAACACGCCCAGCTAATTTTTTTTCTTTTTTTGAGACGGAGTCTCGCTCTGTCGCCCAGGCTGGAGTGCAGTGGCGCCATCTCTACTCACTGCAAGCTCCGCCTCCCGGGTTCAGGCCATTCTCCTGCCTCAGCCTCCCCAGTAGCTGGGACTACAGGTGCCCGCCACTATGCCCGGCTAATTTTTGTATTTTTAGTAGAGACGGGGTTTCACCGTGTTAGCCAGGATGGTCTCGATTTCCTGACCTCGTGATCTGCCCACCTCGGCCTCCCAAAGTGCTAGGATTACAGGCATGAGCCACCGCGCCCACCCACGCCTGGCTAATTTTTGTATTTTTTGTAAATATGGGTTTTTTTTTTTGCCATGTTGACCAGGCTGATCTTGAACTCTTGGCCTCAAATGATCCGCTGGCCTCGGCCTTCCAAAGTGCTAGGATTACAGGTATGAGCCACCGCACCCGGCCAGTTGTAGTACATATTTAAACTCCCACCAGATGTAGATGACAATTCTCATTGCTCAACATCCTCTTAACATGTGCTTCTGTCTGGTTTTACTCCCAATCCGGTGGCTGTGAATTGCAATATCACAAAACTTCACTGTGATTTGTATTTGTACTTCTGTGATTAATGATGAAGCTGAGTTTCTTTCCATGTATTTATGGGCCATATATGTTTCCTTTTCTTTGGAATTCCTTTTTTGGGTCTTTTGCCCATTTTTCTATTGGATCATTTCTCTTTTTCTTAATAATTGCTTGGAGCTCTTTAAATACTCAAATTAGGAGTAGTGATGGATAAAAATATTAACTAAATTTTATTTACTTTTATATATGTGATTTGTTTATATTTGCTGCTCCATAGTTAATTATTTCACCCTTTTGACAAAGAAGACTTTTTAAAGTCGTTGAATTCTTCGATTTTCTTCTACAGAGTTGTGCATTTTAAGTTTTGTTTATAGGTACTATCCTACATTCTTTTTTGGGGATTATATGGTTTTGGCTTTTACATTTATGCCTTAATCCTCTTTGAATTTGGTGTTTGTGTATTGTGCATTAGTTGAATAGTTTATCATTTTCTCATTGATCTCAAATACTACCCCGCCATAAACCAAATTTTCATATATCTGTGAATTTGTTTCTAAATGTCCCATTCTGTTGCTTTGGCCTATTTCTTTATTAATGTGCAATATCCCATTGTTAATAATAACTATAGTTTTACAATGTTTCAATATGTAATGGGACAAACTCCTTGTTTTTCTTCCTTAGGAGCATTTTGGCCATCCATTACCCTTTACCCTTTATAGAAATTTCAAAATCAACCTGCCACATGTTCCATGAAAAAACCTGTTGGAGTTGTTATGATAATTACATTTACGTTTATGTCCATTAGAAGAGGATGGACAACTTTATGATATGAATCGTTTTATCCAAGAACATGGTATATTTTTCCATAAATGAGTTCTTTACTGAACTTGAAAAAGCTCTCTCCTTCTCTATAGGTGTCTTGCATGCCTTTCTTAGATTTATTCCTGTGTGTTTATGTATTTTATATAATGTATTACTTTCGTAAAAGATATTTTAAATTACATTTTCTATCTGAATTTTTTGATATATATAAATTGCTTTTGTTTATTCATTAATTTGTCAATTTTCTTAATTTAAATAATTTATTTGCTGATATTTATCTCTTTAAACAATATCACCTGTTAATAATGAGAGGTTGAGCAGGGGGTGATGGCTCATGCTTGTAATCCCAGCACTCTGGGAGGCTGAGGTGGAAGGACTCCTTGAGTCCAGGAGTTTGAGACCAGCCTGGGTAACATATGGAGAGCTCTGTCCTTGCAAAAATAAAGAAACAGTAGCCAGGCATGGTGGCATTTGCCTGTGGTCCCAGCTACTTGGGAAGCTGAGATGGGAGAATTGCTTGAGCTTAGGAGCAAGGCTGCAGTAAGCTACGATGGCACCACTCCATTCCAGCCTGGGCCACAGAGCGAGATCTTGTCTCAAATAATAATAACAACAAGAAGTTGATTTCTTTCCTTGTAATTCTTAGAACTTCTCTTTTTCTTGTTTTGTCTTGATAGTTGAGACTTCAACTGCAGTGTGAAAAAGAAGTCGTAAGACTGGTCATCCTTGTCCTGTTCATAATCTTAAAAATAATACTTGTAACTTTTACTATTATATATCATATTTGCCCTAGAGTTTTGTGGGTCTTCTTTATGAAGTTAAAGACATTTCCTTTCTAAGTCTTTTTACTCATTTTCTTTCTACTTTTATGAAAGTGTTATCATTAATGTTTATTGATTTTATGGAACATCTATTTTGCAACTATAGATGTAATTATATGGTTTAATCTCTTTTAACTTGTTAAAGTAGTGAATTAGAATTATCCTGATCTGTAGTTTTCCTATTTTGTTCTGTCCTTGGCTAGCGTTTATATCAAGGTTATGCAACTCTCATAAAATATGCTGGGAAGTGTTCTTTTTTTTCTGTTCTTGAATTTATGTAAGAGATATTTGGTAGCATGAGTAAACTCTTCTGGCACAGCATTTCCTGTGTGACAAGATTTTTAACTACAGATTGAATTAGATTTTACTATACAGGGGATTTCTAGTTTTTTTAAAGTTATTTTTATGTAATATTTTCTACAAATACATGTATTTCATCTGTGCACAACTTGTTGGCCTAAAGTTGTTCATAATATTCTTTTTTTTTCCTTTCTAATATCTATGGAAAGAATAAGTATCTTCTCTCTTTTATGCCTAATGCTTTTTGTTTTCATATTCTTTCCTTTTTTGGGGGTAAATATCACCAGATATTTATCGCTTTAAGGGACAATTTTTAGCTTTTTGAAATTTTACTTTCTGTGTTATTGGTTTTTGTGCTTATTTCTATTATCTTTTTTTCTCTTTCTTTGGGTTGATTGTGCTGTTCTTTTTCAATTTTTTTAGGTTGAGTATTTAGTTCACTCAATTTTAAGACTTTCCTCTTTCCCAGTGTAAGAACTATCAACAATTTTTTTCTCTGATAACTGCTTTTGTTGCGTCCTATAATTTTTAAATACAGCTTTTTGTCAAGTGAGAGAGATGGGGTCTTGCTATGTCACTCAAGCTGGACATGAACCTCTGGGCTCAGGCAAATCCTCCTGCCACAGCCACCTGCGTAGTTGGGACTACAGGCATGCGCCACCATGCCAAGCCTAAAGATAGCATTTTTCTTAACTCTAACTGCATAAACATTGAATAAATAAAGAAGTTTGCCCAGGTATTTATTTACATAATCTGAAAATGTATTGAGAGCATTAGGGCATTGAGTACAGTTTTCATAATTTCTAACGTACTTTTAAAAAAAACTTAGATACACCTCAAATAAATAACTCCATGATTTCCTTTCCCTCTCATGTATACATATCTTAATAGGGTAAAAAATAAAATTAGCACGTTTAAAATCAGAAAATGTTCTTACGCAAGGCCCATGGCCTTTTGTATTTATGCTACCTAAAACATAGAGAAGACTGAACGTTATATGTATAGCTAGAAAAACCAAGACTGAATGTGCTTTTAGTTCATCCTCTTTCCAATTAGACACTTCCTCCCTGCAGGTGGATCCTTTTAGGGGCCCTAGTTTTGGAGCCCAAGAGCTTGGTTTGTTTTAGACTCAATTTCTTAATCAAACGTATCTTTGGCATGTCATTTAAAGACTTTACAGGCCGGGCGCGGTGGCTCACATCTGTAATCCCAGCACTCTGGGAGGCCGAGGTGGGTGGATCACCTGAGGTCAGGAGTTCGAGACCAGTCTGACCAATATGGTGAAACCCCGTCTCTACTAAAAATACAAAAATTAGCTGGGTGTGGTGGTGGGTGCCTGTAATCCCAGCTACTCGGGAGGCTGAGGCAGGAGAATCACTTGAACCCGGGAGGTGGAGTTTGCAGTGAGCTGAGATCATGCCACTGCACTCCAGGCTGGGCAACAGAGCAAGACTCCGTCTCAAAAAAAAAAAAAAAAAGACTTTACAAACTTCAGTTTCCTCATTTGTTCATTAAAAAATCATAATATCAAATTCCTAGAATTTTTCTAAGGATTTAATAAATGTGAAAAAATTATTAAAAATAATACTTTATATTTACAAAGTAAATAATTATTAATTATTTTTCTCCCTATAGCAGTATTTCTCCTCAAATTTTCATACCTTGTTTTTTTTTTTTTTCCTCATTTGTTTCTCTACTTTCCTACTTCCTGTAGGAAGCTTTCACTTTCCCTCTCTAAATGTTACCGGAAGGGGGTAACAGACCACAAGACGGGTTCTTGGATCTTGCACAAGAAAGAATTTGAGGCAAATCCATAGAGTAAAGTGAAAGCAAGTTTATTAAACAAGTAAAGGAATAAAAGAATGGCATACAGAAGCAGAGCAGCTCTGAGAGCTACTGGTTGTCCGTTTTTATGGTTCTATCTTGGTGATATGCTAAGCAGGGCATGGATTATTCATGCCTCCCCTTTTTAAACCCTATAGGGTAACTTCATGACTTTGCCATGGCATTTGTAAACTATCATGGTGCTGGTGGGAGTGTAGCAGTGAGGACAACCAGAAGTCACTCTTGTCTTGACTGGGTGGGTTTTGGCAGGCTTTTTTTTACTGCAACCTGTTTTATCAGCAATGTCTTTATGACCTGTATTTTGTGCGACCTCCTATCTCATCCTATGACTTAGAATGCCTAACTTACTAGGAATGCAGCCGAGCAAGTATCAGCCTTATTTTACCCAGCTCCTATTCAAGGTGGAGTTTCTCTGGTTCAGACACCTCTGAGTCTTCTGACTTAAAGGCCAAGTGTTAGAGATTCAATCTTCATAGATGGGAAATCCCCTAGACATCAATTACATATTTATAGCACCTCTTTTTGCAGAGGAAAAACAAAGGGGCAGGGAATGATTATCCCAATGTCTGTAACTGGGGGAGGTAAAATTTCCTAGGAGTTAATGGGAGAGTCAAGACCAAAACAGAGGTGTCAGGACTCTTCTTACCTGATGAGTGGCACTTTTAATTTTTATTTAGTTAAGTGTTTTGGCCAGTAATTAGCAACCCTTTATGAGGTAGTTATGCCTATAAGACATCCAACAATGGTCCTCTATGAGTCTACTAGAAAAAAATAACAGTTTTATTAAAAGGCTTGATGATAACTATGTGATGTTAGTCCACGGAGTACCTATTAAGTGATGAACCTCAAGATGCCTATCAATTTAGAAATAAAATAAAATTCAGTCAATAAAATACAATGCTACATTGCAAAACCAGACCTTCAAAAGCCAGTATGGGGCACAGAACGTGGCAACTGGATAAAAAGTATTTCATTGTTGTTATTTATTTTGTTATCCTTGAGGAAACAGTTCCTAATGGCAAGTCACTTGACTTATAAACTAACAGACTTCATTAAATCTATATTGATTGATTTGACATCAGCAGTCACTCACTGAGGTTCATTCAGTCCGTGCATCTGAAAACATTGGAGATATCATGCTTGCCCCTAAGGTGCCATGACTTTGGTACACAACACCTAAATGTCTCCAGAAAGTTCACAGATGCCTGGCTAGCAGCCATCACTCCTAGTGGAAAGGATGCCCAGTGCCCAGCTGATTCCATCACGACAGCGTCCTTAACAGTCCTTAACAATAGCTATGGACTATTGCTTGTTTAACCTAGCTTCAGGGACCAACATCATTCATGAAGAGGGAGCAAGCAGGGGTCTGGTCAGTCACGTCCAGCCTTGGCGCCTAAAATTAGGCAGGGCTGTGGAGTAACGTGAGCAGTTTGGGCGTCCACTGTCCGGCTCCAGTATCCCTGAGTCCAGAGGCAACAGTAGTCTCCAGTCATTATGCACTGTAGAGAAATCAAAGAATTCGAGAGCAAGGCCCTGGAATGCCTGGCTGCCTCCCAGCTCTCTTACGAAGAAATAAATTCCATTGTTGTCTCACTCTCCTTTCCGTACTCTCAGAATCAGCAGTTACTGTACGCCAGCACCTTTCACTCTCCAAGGAGACTGCTCAGCCACAGCAGGAAGCACAGGGATCTTAAAACATAAACTCACAGTGCTCCCCACATCGATCTTCCACAGAAACCCATCTCTCCTGTCAGGAACTGTGGGCTTCGTGACTTTCTCCATGTGCTGGACTGTCGCGTGGTCACTGTTGCCAGGGACTCTTTGAACTAATCCCAAGCCTGTGTCAGAAAAGCCTGTGATCAATTCCCAGTGCCATCCTGAACCACAAGATTGGAATATCGCACCTTTCAACTGCCTGGGCTGATAAACAATACAGCATGTACTCAGCTTCATAAACACTCTGCCTTGTTACAAAGGGCATTGCAAACTCGCCGTGATAGGACTTGACCTTAAAAGCTATAGACAATCTAGTGGAGCACAGACGGTTTCATAAAGTACAATCACTTCCTGGAATTCTTGGGCCAGTGCAGTCGGAGCCGTGCAAATCCTGTTTTCCTTGCATTGTTTCCTGCATGTGAATATCATCAGTCTAGCAGGTCTGTAACCATGGCACTTGTAAATAGCCGAGGGGCGACTTCTGATAAAGGCATACAGTTTTAAGAAGCTTTTTTTTTTTTAAGACAAGCCTAAGTCAAGCTCTACAAATGCCATATAGTAACAACCAAGTTGACGAATTGCAGTTTCTAAAGCACATATATCCAGATCCAGATTTGTTTTTAAATGACCAAAGGAAGCAGAATCGATGCCCATTGTATTGAGGTTACCGTGAGTTGTTTTTCACTTGTTGTAATGTAAATTTCCACACCAAATCCGTAGAGATGGACACTGACTACAATTGCTAGCAATTCTTTCCACAGTATGTTTCCTTTTCCACTGAATGGGGTTGGGAAATTTTAATTGCTCCATCCTTCAGTTTCTCCAATCAGCAAGAGGAAGAGAAAACACCAGTTATTTCTTGGAATGCTCAGTTTAAAACTTACTATTCAAAAGTTTGACATCACTCTTCCTACTCCAACTTTATTTGGGGCTTGACAGGCTCTTATTTAAGCTTTGAGATGATATGGTGAATGAAACGTGTGGTCTCAGCTACTCAGGAGGCTGAGGTAGGAGGATCACTTGAGCCCGGGAGGCGGAGGCTGTTGTGAGCTATGATTGCACCACTGCACTCCAGCCTGGGCAACAGAGCGAGACCCCACCTCAAAAACAAACAAACAACAGCAACAAAAAACAAACAGGGAGACACAAACAAATAGACTGCTTTAAGTTTCTGGAAAATCCAAAGATGTTTACTAGATTTGCTGCAAATGCCTCAGTATGTAAAGTTTGAATTGGCTGAATCAATCCTGATTCTTCCACCTTGTATATTATTGAAATGTTGGTTGAACTGACGATATCAGTTAAAATTCTTAGCAGATGTAAAATGTGGTGGATATTGGGCGAAGTGTCAACAAAAGTGTTTTAGGCTGAGAAGGGTATCCTTGGGAGAGAAAGAAAAGAAGAGACCACTCATACAATAGTATGAGACTATTGCTTATGTATTCATAGACTTATGTTTAATTTTTTAAGGTTCAGAAGTCTTTCTGAAACTTTAAATTATTTCTTTTCTCTCTCTCTATTTTTTTGAGATGGGGTCTCTCTCCCTCTCTCATGAGTGCAGTCATGACTCACTTTAGCCTCAATCTTCCAGGCTCAAGTGATCTTCCCGCCTTGCCTCCTAAAGTGCTGGGATTATAGGCATTAGCCACAGTGCCTGGCATATTTCTGTTTCTGAATTTTAAATTAAAATCAGTAACATCTGACCAATATCTTCACTTGAGTATCAAGGACAAGTTTGATGCCTTTGGGAAAAATTATGTCTTCTATTATGCCAACACGTTACACGTGGTAAGCACTAAAAGTTTTAGGATAGTGATTAACAAAATATACCTCAGTTTAATGCTTTCTCTTAAAATAATGCTTTCTCTTAAAATATTTTTGATGAGTTGTTTTTCTCATGACATATCTTAGAATGATGATCTGCTTTCAAATCTTCACTTTTCATGAAACTACTCTGTGTTTCAGGTGTCATCTAACTTTTTTCTTTTTTTTTTTTTTGACAGAGTCTCTCTCTGTCACCAGGCTGGAGTGCAGTGGGGCAATCTCGGCTCACTGCAACCTCTGCCTCCTGGGTTCAAGCGATTCCCCTGCCTCAGCCTCCTGAGTAGCTGGGACTATAGGTGCACGCCACCATGAGCAGTTAATTTTTGTCTTTTTAGTAGCGACGAGGTTTCACCATGTTGGCCAGGCTGGTCTCGATCTCTTGACCTCATGATCTGCGGGCCTCGGCCTTCCAAAGTGCTGGGATTACAGGCGTGAGCCACCGTGCCAGGCCCATCTAAGTTTTTAATATAGATTGTATGATGTTTTCATAAAACAAGCAGGGCTCAGAAAGGCTGTATAAAGCCACACAGCCAGCAAGCAGCAGAGTCTGCATTTTAATCCAGATGTTCATGGCTTCAAAGCAGTATTATTTAACTCTAACAATGCAATTGAGCTAACAACTGACATCAGACACAAATATTCTGAAGAACCTGGAGAAATAGAAAAGAATTGGATAGAACTGATGGCTCATGGGCAGAAGCTGTGCCTCAGAAAGAGGAAATAAATGGCATTGTTCAGCCATGAAGCCATGTAATTTCAACCTGACTTTCCTTCTCTATTGTCCTGTCTCATTGTCTTGCTTGTAATGCGGCCGCAGTCATGTCAAGTGGCTAACTTCCTGCATATTTGGTTTCCTCATGGGAGCTTAGTAATTCCTGATTGATTTAGAGCAATAAAGTAAAATAAATTCTAGTTTTTCCAACTTCCATGCCATAGAAGTGAAAATGTATTTTCACATTGATGAATTTAACCACTTCCCCTGCACGAACTAGTGATATGATGCCAATTCTCAAAGGATCTGACTTCTCTTTACATTTATATAAGTTCTCCGAGCTCAAGGGTAAGGTAATGTACACTTTCCCTGGCAGCCAGCAGGCTCAGAGGCATTCTCTGTTGTTTAAAATCACTTCTCTGGGTCCCGTTACCATATTGCCTGCAACCTAATAATGCCACGCCAAATTTGGCCTTCTGGATAAACAAGAGTAACTTCCTCTATAGCCAGAGGGAGGCACATAGCATGACTCTGGAGCCAGACTTGGTTTATATATTATATTTACTTTAGGGGGCAATTCATTTACGGGCACAGGCAGGGACATAAATATATCCTTTTCATGAGGGTCCCAGAGGGACAGCAGGCATACAATGTCACTTCATACCTCACAAACAATACAACATAGAAGACTCCTCCTAGCATAATAAACAAGCCACAGTCACTGTGTTCTTGACATTGACAATGCTTTTTAAAGTTAGATCAAAAAGGTGCTTGGGCTTTTTAAAAATGTTTTTAAACTTGGTGTCTGTCTGGACAGGGCAAAAAGTCCTCTCCATCTGTTGGATGCAATAGACCTGGAAGTCGCGTGATTTAAATAAATTGTGCTTGCAGCATTTTGAAGGCATTTTTCCTTAGGAGCTGCATGGTAAAAAGAAATTATTTGGGGTTTTCGTTCTGTCCACAATGTTTAATCAATTATAGTTTATATGACTTTTGATAATTAGACTAAGCCTGGTAGAATAGAGAGCAATCCAATAAAGAAGTGAAATTTCAGCTTACGTTTTTCAGAGGATCACTGAATACATCTAAGATTTACAATTTTAATTATTGACTATAATTAACTATTAACTTGTAATTAATTATACAAAGTATTTTGATAGGTTTCTTAGGAGTTTTGTTTTTCTTTTTTAAGGGAGGCAGTAACTAACTTCTCTTTTAAAAGAAAATTAGCTTAAACATCAATTGGAAGTTAAGGCTAATATTAGAGAAACATCAAACTACTTCCAAAAATCAACCAGTCTGTCTCACTCTTTGTGTCTGTCCTGCGTTTTGAAAGTTTGGAAAACCAATAATAGAAATTTTTCTCCAAAATAAATTAAATATCATTTACCCAGGAACAGGAACAAAAAGTTTCTCAGTCCTAAGAATGTAGTCATCAACATATGTCTCTCTGTATAAATGTGTGCCTTTCTGTTTAGAAGAAACGAAATATTCTTCAGACAATGTCTACTTATACTCATTAACAATTTATTGACCAAGAGTAGGCACTCTTTCTTACTAGAGTAATACTGAGTAAGGAAAAGGAATTCAGACCTGTATCCAGCCAACATGGGTATTACTGTCTCCAACCAGTCATATCCATGTTAGAGATTGTCTGGTTAGAGTTAGAACAGGGACTCATATATGACTGGGACACAACTGAGATAGATAAATCCCAAAGACAGACATGGATAAATTGCTAAGGGAGGCCCTATTTGAATTTCAGTAGACTCAGATGTTAACTCCCGCCATCACAAGCAGAACAAAACATTGTATGCTCGGGTACCAGAGTGTTTAATTCATCAGCGGCTCTGTTGATCCATGTGTTGTATGGGATCTCCAAGATGTTCACTTTAGTAACCTACCTGCTCATGGAAACAACCAAACTTCAGTTTAAGTATGGCTTATCTCTTTGTTCATGATTGGCATTTGGGACTTTTTTTTTTTTTGAGACGGAATCTTGTTCTGTCGCCCAAGATGGAGTGCAGTGGCACAATCTCTGCTCACTGCAGCCTCTACCTTCCTGGTTCAAGCGATTCTCCTGTCTCAGCCTCCCGAGTAGCTGGGATTACAGGCACGCACCAGCACGCCCAGCTAATTTCTGTATTTTTAGTAGGGATGGGGGTTTCACCGTGTTGGCCAAGCTGGTCTCCAACTCCTGACCTCAATTGATAACACCCGCCTCGGCCTCCCAAAGTGCTGGCATTGCAGGCATGAGCCACTGTGCCTGGCCTCATTTGGAGCTTCTTATAGACTTCTGAGAAATGATTTACCTCAGTTGAAGGAAGATGGATTGCATGTCACAGGCAAAGTGTGTTTGGACAAGCTGTGTGAGAGTTTTCATGGCTAGCAAATACATTGTCCCACAAAAGGTCATAAAAAAAAAAATCTCACTCTAACACTAAGAAATACCACAATTGATGTCATAGTTTTTAAATAACAATTTGTATAGCTGTGGTCTTGACCCACAACAGTCAGTTCTATCCAAATACCTTGCAAGACTTGTTTCCAACCGTCTCTATAAACAGTGAGAGCATCATCCAGTGTCCTGAGGTAGTTGATTTAAGCTCAGAGGCAGGCCTCGCCCTCTTGAAAGAAGCTAAGGGATATTTCTCCTAATACAGGCAGGGAAGAAGAATTATCAGGTTACTCCACAACATTGACCAGCTCAAATCACACAAAAACAGAAACTTTCCACGGTTTCCAAGCTGTGGCACTTTCTAACAGACTTTTCTGTCTATCATTTATTCTTTCCAAGAGGTTGGAAAGATTCTTTTTAAACTTATCTTTAAAGCAAAGGTAGAGCACCCTTTGAATATCATAGGTTGTTTATGGTGTCCTTGTTGTACTGTGAAATAGTCAGGGGCAGTAAGAGTTTCGGTTGTGGCTGGGGAAGAGTCTGTCTCCTCACCATCCCCCACTAGCCTAGGTAACATAAGGAGACCCCCACCTTAACAAAAAAAATTTAAAAATTAGCCAAGCTTGGTGGCGCCTGTGATCTCAGCTACTCAGGAGGGTGAGGTGGGAAGATCTCTTGAGCCTGGGAGGTTGAGACTGCAGTGAGCAGTGTTTGCACAACTGTACTCCAGCGTGGGTGACACAGCGAGACCCTGTCTCAAAAAAAAATTGCAAAGAGTTACTGGTGGGACCCCAACACCCAATTTGTCAATGGGACCACTTCCAGAGTTTCAGGATTTACTACTTCCAGAATAGAGTTGCAGTTGAATGATACAATATGTGGTAATTTATCAATAATATGATTAGTACCATTTCAACCAAGGTCCAAAAAATTCAATGGAGATTTATATGAGACAGATGTTCCCTGAGATAATTCCTGCCAATAAACACAAATGGGGCTCCAAAGAGCGCCCGTAAACAGAGTAGGAGTTAAATAACAAAAACCGGGGACAATGGATTATGAATATTCTGATGTACCATCTTTTTTTTCTAAAGGCTTCGTATATTATTCATTTTTTTCTTTCAGAACAATAAATAATATTGATGACTTGTTTCCGACTCTCTTGGTCAAGTAAAAGAAGTCAAAAGAATTCTAGTAGTGGCAGGATGACCAAGTCTATTCTACGTAGTGTCATTAAAATAATTGCTATTGGCAAGCTGACAAATTGTACCCAGATTCCCTAGGTTTTGTTTTTCTTTGAACCACATTTGGAACAAGAATAAACAAATCTCATTGCAAAGTGATGAACTGGATTTAGTCCTGGTTGATTCAGGCCTGGGCGATGGTTCTGAAATTCTTGTCTATGAGTCTGAACCTGTTGAGTCATTGAAAATCAGTAGTACTAGGGTGCGCTATGCTGGTGTAGTGCAAACCCAAAGCCATTACAGGACCTAACACAGTGAAATATTATGCTCTGGGTTGCCCAGGGGATGAGCAAACCTCAAAATGCCCAGACATGCACCTAAAATTAGGAGGGGTCTTCACATTCTTTAACAATGCCAATTCTCCTATTGTTGAGTAATGCAAGGTGGTGAATATTTCTGGATGGGTTTTCTCAAGCTGACAAGTGATTTTCTGGCTCTTTGTTAGAGAGAGAGAGAAAAAGGAGAGAGAGAGAGAGAGAATTGCCCTAAGGATAAAGTATTGGGCTCAAAATCCAAAGTAGAGTTAAGATAATTAATGTAAATTTTCTTGACTTCATTTATTTATTTGCAATAATGTTGTCATCTTTGTTCAATGGAATTCTTAGAAGTTTGTGGTATATGGCTTAAGTTACACTTGAATAACCTGACCTATACCTTCAAAATCTTGCACATGCACATTTTGGAAATTTTAATGAGTCAAATGTCAATGTTTTTTTTTTTAGCAGCCAGTCCTTAACATGAAACACATAAAACACAAAATTTACTTCCAAAAAGTCAATTTCATACTCATCTGCAGCTTGGGATTAAATCACTCATATGAGGCAAGTAAACTCAGAGAATGATTCACTTTACAAGGGTTCTGTAGGAGGAAGCCTAAGACATGTTTGCCTTGAAAAAATAATACATCTCAGTTGTTTATCAACCTAAAATTCTGGGCACATTTTACACTAAAATAGAGAGGAGTAGGATTTCATTTTTTCTCTAATCAATTTCTTTCACAGAAGCAATAAAAATCAGACGCAAATATGCAAGGAGACTCAACAGTTGATGTCATTCAGTGCCTCTTTTCACTATGAAATAGATAATATTTTGTTACCTTAAGGAGATTACAGTGATATCTGCTTCTTCTCCTGTTCCTCTTTCTCCTCCTCTTTCCTTTTTCTGGGGATGGGGATGTGAGATTTGGGAGAAGGTTAACTGAATGGCATACGATGAGGGACAATTTTAAGACATTTAAAGCCTTTGTGTCTCTCAGGCAAATAAACAGCCCTATTTTTGTCTAAAGAGTGTGGGTTAGGGTCTGCAACCTACCCTTGGGCAGGAGTGAAGGGACAGGAGAATGGCAGTTTCAGGGAGCTCAGCTCACCTAGGAGGGGCAAAACGTTCTTTGTGAATTCCTTCAAATCACTGAAGCTGCCTGTCAGATTGCATCTGACACTTTAGAGTGTTCTAGCATATCCCTGGGAGCCGCAGGCCATCCCTCGCTGCGAGGGTCCTGCGTCATTCTGAGCAGCAGTGCCTGGAATGCAGGCCCGCTGACTTTGAGGAGTGTCAGTAGGCTTCTTTCCCCAGAAGCCACACACGCCCTGGGGCAGACAGCCTCTGAAAGCTAAGACTGGGAGCTGCTGGACATAGAGGAAGAATAAGATAGAAAGGAAGGAGGGAGGGAAAAGAGAAAGGAGGAACATAGGGTAATAAGCAGAAGGAGATTAAGGAATAACAACATTTTGTCGTCAGGAATGAAACCTATTTCCATGCCAGCCCCCTAAGATTTGTTTACCCAGGTATTACTCCATACCTATAGCTATACACATACCCAGACACATGGCCATACCTGTACATTTATGCATAACTATAGCTATACATGTACACACAGACACACACACACCCATACCCACACATATACATATACATATATATATACATATACCTGTAGCCATGCACATGCACAGACATATAGCCATAAACATGCCAATAAACATACACACAGCCATACACATACATACATGCATGTCCATACCCATGCATATACACAAACACATACCTGTCCATGTACACACACACATATGCATAGCTGTAGACGTACACACGTACACACTCATACCCATACATATACACATACCAGTACACATCCCCATACCTGTACACATGCATAGCTATGTGCATATATGCATATTAACCAGAATCATGATATTGTTCTTCTTATCAAAATAGATGAATATCATTACTTTCCAATCATTATATATATATCATTACTTTCAGATCCTCATGCATCATAACTGGAAACTAATAACTCTGTCAACTATAAACTGTGTAACCAGACATGTTTTTCTCAGCACACATGCCTTCCATTCCCATTTAGTAGTAAAAGCAGATCAGGGCTAAGTCCTTGTTAGCAAATCACGCTGATTTCTTTTTATTTATGTGTTGCACGTACCAATTGGAAAGGTATTAAGCCTGTGGGACATTTAGTAGAATATTCTTCAAAATTCTTGAAGTTGCTAATTCAGTTAGAGAATTCCACAGGCATGAGTTCTTACATGAACACTGCAGTACAAAGATTAATGACCTAAGCATTTCAGTTTTAGCTTCAAGTCTAAAGGTGGAAAGGGGCCCACTCATAATTAATAAAGTGATGTTGACTTATATAGGCTGGTAGGCTTTTTGCCACAAACAGAATAACTGTATCAGCTTTAAAAACAAAATTTAGGTCTTGTCTGTTCCAGTTAACTTGGTATACATGAGTTCCATCAATCTCTATTTACTGTGTTAGACATTACAACTCAGGCATTTTAAACTATTTATTTATTCATTCATTTTAAAATAACAATAAGCAATTCTATTATATGTTAACCTAAGTAACATATTTTTATAAAAAGCTATATTTTCCAAAACAAGAAACAAATTTAGTGAGAAGGGTGGCATCGCTTTATATTTTTGCAAGTCTCTTTAATGTCTGGCTTAACAGAAGACAGCTGGGTTCTCAAATCTGTTTCTGCATTCAATCTGCTGTGTTATATTGATTTCGTTGAAATGTCTGAAAAAATCCAGTCTCACAGAGATAAGTAGTTGAAAAAGTGAAGAATCTGTAGCCTACCTGAAAGAGCACTGCTGCTGAAGACAGTAGCCTACCAGAATCTCACACCAGTTTCTAGCAAGATTTATATTTTCGGTAGATATTCTCACAGGCCAATGAATTAGAATAAGTGAGACCACTGTTCAGAGGCTATTCTGTACGGCAAGGTGATAGAACTGAAAGGGTTAAGTGACCCATTCATGTTGAAGGTGACAGAAAGAAAAGAGAAGAAGGTGACAGAGTGGAGGTGGAACACAGGTTTCTGTAGGGGATGACAAAGACTATGATGTTGCCATCAACTGTGGTAAGGATTACCCTTTGGAAGAGTAAATCTTTGTGAGGTAGGAGGAAGGAATAAAGAATTCCATTTTGAATATATTGAGTGTGAGTTCCTGTGATGCATCCAGATTAAGGTGTTGGGGAGACATTTGATTCCAGGAGTCTGAGATACAGGGGAGATGCCCATGCTAAAGACAGGCAATTGCCAGTCACCAGCAAACAAAAGGAGGCTAAATATTTGAGAATGGAATAAGTTCTCCAGAAAGAACAAGTAGAGTGAGGAGTGTGAACAAGAACAGACACCAGGAAACACCAAAGTTAAGGTTGGATGGACAGAGAGAATCTCATGAAGTGACCGAGAATGAGAATAACCAAGAAACTGTGGTATAACTAAAACCATGAGAGTATAGAATTCACGAAGACTCTGGCTAATGGATCTACAGCAGCAGGAAAATCAAGCAGGATGATGACAGAGATATGGTTATTGGTGTTCGTAGAACAATACCAGTAGAGTGGGTTGGAGAAACATGTGGTATAAACTAGATTGTAGGGGACTGAAGCGTAAATTGGAGGTATAAGTAGAAAGAGTAAAAATAACCTTTTCCTAGAAATTTGGCCAAAAATAGAATGAGAAGAACAATGCTATAACCAAGCAGAGTCAAGAGAGTTTGATTTAGCACAAAGGAGACTTGAACATGTTTATGGGGTAAGGCAATGAAGGTAGTTGCAGGAAGAACTTGAAGACATGGGTTATTAATCATCACAAAATATTCTAGGGGATAAAGGGAAAAAACCTTCAAGAGAGCAGATATTATGTCTCTTTCATTCTCTCTGAAATATCACAGAATATTGATCTTGCGGAGAGAACACAGACAAGTTGAAAGGATTAACAGAATCAACAATAAGCAACAATTCATTTCTGTGGTTATTAAAGGACATATTAATAATTTGTTGACATTTAGTAATATGGGATGAGAATCTGGAAATGAGTACTCCACTTCAAAAAAGGACAGGCAAGACTGGTAAGTGTGGGGGAGAAGGGGAAAAGATAAAAATTAGCCTAGAAACTACTCCCTTACCCTCCTGCTTACAGGTTGGTGTCTGCTTCTCAGGAAGGAGAGACAGTGTACCAATGACACAGGCAGAGTAAACTGCGTGTAGTTCTCATTACAGAAAGCAGCTGTGGTTTTCCCCAACAAGCCCCTTTGTTGTCATCAAAAAGAATTGATATGAAGAATAAACTCCTTAGGGAAACTTTTCCAAATTGTGCTCCTTGGAACATGAGTGCCCTTTGAAAAATCCCTAAGTCATTAAAAATTAAAGCGGGGTGGCCTGCAAGAATACATGGAGTTAAACAAAGTTAAGCAGATTTCTTAACAGAAGGACTTGACAGAATCATTACTATAATTACACACATTGAGAAGTTTTCATATGAGTGATATAATAGGCACCATTTCCCAAACTCAGTCATTCAAACATTGTGTGCATTGAACACTTACTGATTTACTGATTTATGCTGTAACTGTTGTACCAAAGAGGGCAGTTTGGGAAACACTGCTCTAAGGTATTGTTAAACTCAGTAATGCCTCCCTGATTATTACTGTCATGATTCTTGTGTCTTGTGAATAGTTAAATTAGTAGGTACCCCACTTAAATAACCCAATCTTAAGGCTTATTTCCAAATAAGTATAATACAAACCATATTCACAAGCCAGTTTTGGTGTTATGTTATGACAGTCCGTTTTTTATTTTATAACAACTATCACCTCTGGAAAAAATAGTCCATGGACATCAGAGACTCTTAGTAATAATGTTTTGGTTGAAAAGATGATAATAAGACGCTGTGGGGGATCACAAAAGAGTAAAAAGCACGATCGCTGCTCTTAATGAGCTTAACAGTTGGCTTAGGTAGATAAGAGAATTACATGAAAAATTAAATGATATAAAAGTTACATTGTATTATACAGTAAATAAGAAGCATCATAATTAATCATGATGCATGATTAACTGAGATTAAAAGGTAATAGACAAGGTGGTATTTGTCACATCTAAGTGCATATATTTGTATGAATTGTATCACTACCCACACTCCCAGAAATATATGCACTTCCAAAAATGTGCTGCATCAACTTGGAGCCCCACCAAGACACTAGGCAGGGCTGCTTCTATTGTTTCAGGATGCAGACGAGAGTGTTGAGACAAATCTGCTCCTTCCAAATTCAACCAACCGCTGAGAGCACAGCACCCTCCAACTCCCCTTGGAAGGCCACAGTCTCCATCCCTAAATTGGACTGGATCTCAGCAAGTTTACACCAAGGTCTCTTCTGAAGGAGAGACACTATCCCCTCAACCTGGATCTCAAGAAGCTGGTCTGACACCCCAACCAGCCATCTGCTAACAGCCAGGCATTCCTGACATGATTGCTTGATGAGTCATTTTCAGAACTCTCAAATTTGTGAAGTGCATTGCTTTATTTCCATCCTCATTTTTTTCCCCCAGCTAGAAAAGCTTCCTGATGTCGTTCCTCCTGTAAAAATATGATTAATTTTTAGCCCTTGATTAGATTCAAATTTCTGTAGAGGGCAGTGAACAGGTTGCTTTGTTCTGTCTCCAGCTAAGAACTCAAGGAAAGAAAGCCATTTAATGTCTTTTCTACCTTCGGGAGAATTCTGTGGACTTTGTCCACTGTACCATAGCATTGTAGTCACAGAGATGTGCCCTCGGCTTTCAACACAAACTTGCAACTCTTTGGAAATGGGCCAGTAAGAATGTGTACTAAAGAGATGGGCTAGGGAGCATTGAAAGATTGTAGACTTTGTCTAGCAACTCCATTCTGATAGCTCTTTATCCACATTTTTAACATTTATAAAAATGTATAAAAATATAAAATGGCATTGTTTCTCATTGGGCTAGAAATTATAGATATCCTACAACTACCGTGGCATGAACATATATTTACGACATGATAGGTCTAGACAAAAGTGATTAAACTAAAAGCCACTGGCATATGTAAGCATATGGTTCACTGATCATAATCCAAGAATCTAATTTTAATAAAATATTATCAGTTGTGGTTTCAGTAGTCTGTATCATCTCCTGAACATGGTAAAGCCTCCTAAACATATGCCATAAATATCTTTTCCACACTGTTTTTTGATTCATATTTTATTTATTGGATTTATTTGTCTCTCATTCTTTTCAAAAAGTCTTTGTAGTTGACATTACAAATGACACTGTAGGTAGTACAATAAGGAAGTGATAAGCAAATCAGTAAATGCATGCAATTATCAGCAAACAACAGTCATGGAAACCTCAAATGAAATGGACAGCTATGGGAAAATAGAGTGACATAGATCAATAATATTTTATATTTTTATAATTGGATAAAAACATATAATGATAATATACAGTGGTTGAAATAGATATGTCTACATAGATGCATGGACAGAGCTTTTATAGTCTATTGTAAATATGTGTATTAATACACAAAATACACACATATGTGAGGAAAGAAGGATATAAAAATTATTAGAACTATAGGAAAATAGGAACTAATCGTTTAGCTTTAGTTCATGTTGAACACAGTAGCACAGAAAGCCAATAAGAATTTTGAGGGCATTTTATTTCCCTAATTAGCTTCTCCTGAAGATAGAAAATAAAGTGCTCTAATTTTAAAGAACAAGAAGTAAAGCAAAGAGTTAGCAATGACCCATGTAAATGTGGATAACAAAACCACTCTCTTCCATTCTTCTCAGGTTTCAATAATAATAATTATTATTATTTTGAAATTAGAAGACGTTTCAAAAGATACTTACAGGGGTAGGTCCTGAGTGAACAGGAGACAAAAATATGTGAGTTGCTATTATTGCTATTATGTTTCATGTATATGCCAGGTTATTGAGTTTTGAAAGGGAATCCATTATCAGGAGTGGCAGATAATAGCTTAGCACTAAGCATATCCTCTGGAACATGGTACTGCTCATGGGGAGACTTTTGGAGCATCTAGATATCATAATACTAAGAGAGAAATAGCATTTACATAAAGCTGAAAATGCACATATCCAATAATGTAAATTGGTTTTATACATCATGGGCAGAAAATTAATAATAGATCTTTGAGAGCCCCAGAATTAATTATTGCCTCCTTGAAAAACCAGATTCATTTTGCCATTATTAAGAGGCAGATGATATGGGACTGGAAGGTAGGAACTTTCAATCAGAACATTGGGTATCTTCTGACATTTAGTACCATGTTTGAAATATTTATGTGCTTATATGATAATTTCTTGAATTTTATTTATATTTAATTTTATTGTTATTTATTTTTATTTTATTTTGTATATTTTATTTTATTATAAGGATCTCCCTCTGTTGCCCAGGCTGAGGTGCAGTGGTGTAATCTCAGCTCACTGCAACCTTGACCTCCTGGGCTCAAGCGATCCTCCCCCCTCAGCCACTCGAGTAGCTGGGATTACAGGCACATGCCACCACCGTAGGCTAATTTTGTTTAATTTTTTGTAGAGATAGTTCTCACTATGTTGCCCAGCCTAGTCTCTAACTCCTGGCCTTAAATGATTCTCCCACCTCGGCCTCCCAAAGTGCTGGAATTACAGGCATAAGCCTCCGCGCCCAGCATTTCTCGATTTTAAAGTTGTTAATTATTTATTGACATTTTGCTCAGAAATTGAGTGTTTAACATTCTTACATGCTTCTTCATTCCTACCCTAATTATTAATAATTGAATCATGTAGGATACTATGATTTCGTTTCCCCGTTTTGTATAGCTGATCATTTTTCCTGGAGTCAATTATTGCCCTGATTTTTAGTTTGCTTGGTTTTCTATGCAGCTAACACAAATTCTTCCTCAAACTCACCAATAATCAGTAAAACTCCCTTTCATGTAGTTAAATACAGCAGTTAAACCTATCAGTTTCATCTTTTTCCTAAAGTCAATTATTCCAGAAGCTTCCTCCTCCTGCTCTCACACCAGTTGATTGCCTTCCAGCCCTGCTGCACGGTATCCTCCTGGAGCAAGCATTTCTTCTCTTCCACTAGGGAATTTCTTTCATTTCTCTCATGTGTTAGATTGCCTGTTACCTGGATCCCACATCTTCCTCTTTCCTGGTGTACTTACTCCTTTGAAAGCTCCTTTAATTAATTTCTGGGAATCCTTCCAGAATGTTCAGCCTAGAGCAGGACTTGGCAAACTGCAGCTTGCAGCACTGATTCATAGCATGTTTTTATATAACCCTTGAGTTAAAAATGGTTTTTATATTTTTAAGGGGTTGTTAAAAATCAAAAACAAAAATAAAAACAAAAGCAGAATAGTATGTGACAGAGGTTGTAGATGACCCATAAAGCCTGAAAAATTTACGATTTTTTCCTTTACAGAAAGTGTTTGCCAACTCCTGGCCTCGAGTCTGCTCTTCAGCCCTAGCAGAGATTTTATAAAGATGAATACCCTACACCAAATCCTTTTCTTTGTAATTTAGACTGATTTACATTAGCTACACTGATGTGCCTAGTGTTTTTTCTTTCTTTTTATAATTTTAAATTAATGATTTACTGTCATAAAAGGCTAGTTTTCTGTTAAAAGTTTTCTGGAGCCAATTTTGATAATATAGTTTTTAAAAAATGTGTCTTTTTGTCTTGATCAGTTCTGCCGTGATGCTGTCAATTTTATTAGCATTTATACAGAATAATAATGGCTCTGATAATTTCTCTAATTCATTTTTGCCTTCTATTTTAGTAATTTCAAATTCAGCTTTATCATTTTATTCTTCTCCTTTCTTCCTTGCTGTTCTTTTTTAACTTCCTAACTTGGTTGCTATTTAAATTTTAGCTTTAAAAATTTTCCAATGTAAAGATTTCGGCTCTATCTCCTAAGCATTGATTTTTTTCAGTGTCTCATGTAATGACATCTTTTTGATGTTGAATCATTCTTTTGAGTACTCACATTCTATTTCTTTGTAGCCATTACCATTTTCTTAAATGCTATGATTAATCTTTTTATTTGTTTAGTTAATGTCTTTCCCCATTAAAATGTAAGCTTCTTAAGAGCAATTTTCTCACCTGCCTTGCTCACTGATACATGCATAGGCCGCAGAACCCAGTAGACCCTCTAAGATATACAGGAATGATGACCAATTGCTCTCTTTTCCTTCAAGAGCCAGTCACGATTACTTTCAGATGCTTTTTTTTTTTTTTTCAGACGGAGTTTCGCTTTTGTCACCCAGGCTGGAGTGCAATGGCGGGATCTCTGCTCACCGCAACCTCCGTCTCCTGAGTTCAAGCGATTCTTCTGCCTCAGCCTCCTGAGTAGCTGGGATTACAGGCACACCATACCCAGCTAATTTTTGTAGTTTTAGTAGAGACAGGGTTTCACCATGTTGGCCACGCTGGTCTTGAACTCCTGACCTCAGGTGATCTGCCTGCCTCGGCCTCCCAAAGTGCTGGGATTACAGGCATATGCCACCGTGCCTGGCCTCTTTCAGATGCTTTATTCACGTTGAGACATTAATCTATAAATGAGGATAAATTATTACATCAAACTTCCTTTTATTGGGGAGGAGATTAAATACAGTAAAGTGTAGTTACTGCAACATATATTATAATATATAATAGAGGACATATTATTAACTATAGGGCGGCAAACAATCAGCAATCTGATTTTTAAATTCTGCCATAACAGTAGAATGTGTAGAAAGAAGCTTAGCGAGGCAATGTATATAGTGTACTAGAAATGTAGTTTGGATTTACTTATTCTGACTTTAGGTGAGTTACTTCATTGCTATGCTTCAGTTGGCAATGGTAATAATAATGATAACATGCACATTAGGAATTTTATTAAATTAAATAAGTCATTTTAATAGACACTTGATTCAAAATGTCAGTTCCAATTACCTTCCATTCCTTAACATGCTTCAGTCTTTGGGAACTGATGAATTCTGAGACTCAGAAGAATTCATTGCTTTAGCTATATTAATAGTTATAAATGGAGTCACAGTAGATACCTGGCTAATAATATCTTCATGTGTTATTGATTTCCAGAGGTATTTACAATCTATAAGAAAGTGCAATGTTAAGATGAATAATTGGATAATTTATTATAAGATTTAGGCTTTGATCATTGAAGAGAAGAAGGACTTAGAGGGGTCAAGACTTATTTCCCAAGGCCTTGGATTGGATTCAGTTTTCTTTGTACCGAAGTGGAAGTGCAAAATTGGGTACCAAACCCACAAACGTGCCGGAATGCAATTATAAATTCTTCAGGGAGACGTTTTCTCCCGTTTATCCAATGACAAATCCAAGACAGGCAAATTTCCTCAATGTCTTCTTCTACAGGGGAGTGTATTTCTAGTTCGTCTTGATATGTCAGTTTCCAGTACTTTTTAGCAGATTATTAGCTATTTCATTCATGTTTAAAAAGCAAGAAAGCTGGTCTGAGTCACATGTAGATGAGGGAAGTATTAGGTCTGCAGGACAACATTCAGTCACATCCTTCCCCATGGCAATGACCTTCCTTTTCTTCATCGCCTGCCTGACCAAGGAGATGTAAAATAACAGGATCGCATGGATGGTTTTTGAGAGCATTGTCATCAAGTTTGACTATCATTATTGAAACAGCTTCCAACTACTAACATCTTTGAGGTGAGACGTGTGAGGGAGAGTGGGTCAGGCTTTCCTTTTTTCCTGCTGGTATTTGTTTTTGCCTCAGATGGTATTCCCTGCTTGGTAATATATGCCTTGACTTTGTGACCTGTCTTCCTGCAATAATTCTTTGGTGGAAAAATCCAGCAATACAGCCAAGAGTTAGTTCTTCCTCTGGCTTCATGTGCCTGGCCCAGAGATAACAGCTTGCAGGGTTAGCAAACACATGTAGCCCAGGTTACGGTGTTAGCCACTCAGGGCTCCTTCTCCAGCACTAGGCCAATGGGGCATCATTCTGTTTCCAAGTTCAAGACTTCAGTTAATTTATGAATAGTGGAGGGGGACTGTAACTTGGCATGGATAACAATCAATGAGCTGGTGTACCTATCTTCTATATTTTTGGAATGTAAGACAGGGTGGTGGTGCTGGAAGTGAACAGTAGCAGAATTGAGAAAGAAGGGGAAGGATTTAAACTCTCAAAATGTAGACAAACCCATTCACTGAAATTCTCACAGAGACTCTGACAGAGGTAATCCCACTTAGTCATGACAGAAAATAACATTTGTATCATTTACACCACTGAGAATTTTGCTGCAGTATATAGAATAATTCAAGGCACTAAATTGTGTTAAGACCTGGGGCATGTTTCAATTCCACCCTGTATTATCTGTAAGGCTGCAGCATATGTCTTGGTTTCTGCATCTATAATATTGCCAACTTCGTGGTATTTAAGAATCAAGTTTGACCCTTTGTGCAATGTGGACGCAAAGGTAAAATGGTGCAACTGCTATGGAAAATAGTATGGCAGGTCCTCAGAAAATGAAAGATAGAATTACTGTATGATCCAGCAATTCCACTTCCGAGTGTCCTGTAGCCAAAAGAATGAAAGCAGAGTAACAAAGTCACATTTACACATCTACGTTCATAGCCTCATTATTAACAATAGCCAGGAAGAGGCAGAAGCAAGTCACATGTTCATAGACAAATGAATGAATAAACAAAATATGGTACAAATGTAGAGTGGAGTACTATGCAGCCTTAAAAAGAAGGAAATCCTGTCACGTGCTAAAATATAGATGAATCTTGAGGACATTATGCTAGGTGGAACAAGCCAGACACAAAAAGACAATTACTCTATGATCCCATTTATATGAGGCAAAGTAGTCAAATTCATAGAAATAGAAAATAGAAAGGTGGTTTCCAGAGGTTGCTAGGAGAAAGGGGAATTTGTTGTTTAACTGGTATAAAATTTCAGTTCTGCAAGAGGAAAAACTTCCAAAAATCTGTTTCATAATGATGGAAATATACTTTTTAAATAATTTCAGTAGTTTTGGGGGAAGAGGTGGTGTTTGGTTACGTTGATAAGTTCTTGAGAATTTGGTTCACCCATCACCCAAGCACTGTACACTGTACCCAATGTGTAGTCTTTTATCTCTAACTACCATCCCATTCTTCCCTCTCAGTCTCCAAAGTCCATTGTATCATTCTTATGCCTTTGCATCCTCACAGTTTAGCTCCTACTTATAAGTGAGAACATACAATGTTTGGTTTGCCATTTCTGAGTTACTTCACTCAGAATAATGGTCTCCAACTCCATCCAGGTTGCTGCAAATGCCATTATTTTATTTTTCATGGCTGCATAGTATTCCATGGTGTGTGTGTGTGTGTGTGTGTGTGTGTGTGTGTGTATCTCAGATTTTTTAAATCCACTTGTTGATTAATGGGCGTTTTGGCTGGTTCCATATTTTTTCAGTTGCAAATTGTGCTGCTATAAACATGCATGTGCAAGTGTCTTTTTCATATAATGACTTCCTCTGGGGAGACACCCAGTAGTGGGATTGCTGGATCAAATGGTAGATGTACTTTCAGTTCTTTAAGGAATCTCTGTACTGTTTTTTCATTCCTACTAGCAGTGTAAAAGTGTTCCCGTTTCACCACATCCATGCCAACACCTATAATTTTTTGATTTTTAAGTTATGGCCGTCTTGCAGAAGTAAAGTGGTATTGCATTGTGGTTTTGATTTGCATTTCCCTGATAGTTAGTGATGTTGAGCATTTTTTCATATGTTTGTTGGCCATTTGTATATCTTCTTTTGAGAATTTTCTATTTATGTCCTTAGCCCACATTTTGATGAGATTATTTGTTTTTTTCTTGCTGATTTGAGTTCCTTGTAGATTCTGGATATTAGTCCTTTGTCAGTTGCATAGTTTGAGAAAATTTTCTTCCTCTCTCTGTGTTGTCTGTTTACTCTGTTGATCATTTCTTCTGCTGTGCAGAAGCTTTTTGGTTTAATTAAGTCCCATCTATTTATCTTTGTTTCTGTTGCATTTGCTTGTGGGTGTCTTGGTCATGAACTCCTTGATTAAGCCAATGTCTTAGAAGAGTTTTTCCAGTGTCATCTTCTAGAATGTTTATGGTTTCAGGTCTTAGATTTAAGTCTTTGATCCATCTTGACTTGATTTTTGTATAAGATGAGAGATGAGAATCCAATTTCGTTCTTCTATATGTGGCTTGCCAATTATTTCAGCAGCATTTGTTGAAAAGGATGTCCTTTCCCCACTTTATGTTTTTGTTTGCTTTGTCAAAGATCAGTTGGCTGTAAGTATTTGGCTTTATTTGTAGGTTCTCAATTCTGTTCCATTGGTCTATATGCCTATTTTTATACCAGTCCCATGCTGTTTTGGTGACTATAGCCTTGTATAATTTGAAGTCAGGTAATGTAATGTCTCCAGATTCGTTCTTTCTGCTTAGTCTTGCTTTGGCTATGCAGGCTCTTTTTTGGTTCCATATGAGTTTTAGGATGTTTTTTCCAGTTCTGTGAAGAATGATGATGGTATTTTGATGAAAATTTCATTGAATTCGTAGATTACTTTTGGCAGTGTGATCATTTTTATGGTATTGATTCTACCCATCCATGAACATGGGGTGTGTTTCCATTTGTTTGTGTCATCTATGATTTCTTTCAGCAGTGTTTTGTAGTTTTCGTTGTAGAGTTCTTTCACCTCCTTGGTTAGGTATATTCCTAAGTTTTTTTGTTTGTTTTGTTTTGTTTGTTGTTGTTGTTTTTGTTGTTGTTTTTTGTTTGTCTTCTTTTTTGTAGCTATTGTAAAAGGAATTGAGTTTTTTATTTGATTCCCAGTTTGGTTGCTGTTGGTGTAAAGCAGTGCTACTAATTTGTGTACATCGATTTTGTATCCTGAAATTTTGCTGTATTCATTTATCAGATCTGGAAGCTCTTCAGATGAGTCTTGAAGGTTTTCTAGATATACGATTGTATCATTGGCCAAAAAAGACAGTTTGACTTCCTCTTTTCTGATTTGGATGCCCTTTATTTCTTTCTCTTATTTGATTGCTCTGTCTAGGACTTCCAGTACCATGTTGAATAGGATTAGTGAAAGTGGGCATCCTTGTCTTGTTGCAGTTCTTAGGGGGAATGCTTTCAAATTTTCCCCATTTAGTATAGTGTTGTCTGTGGATTTGTCATAGATGGCTTTTATTACCTTAAGCTATGTCCCTTTTATGCCAATTTTGCTGAGGATTTTAATCATAAAGGAATGCTGGATTTTGTCAAATGCTATTTCTGCATCTATTGTGATGATGATATGATTTTTGTTTTTAATTCTGTTTATGTGGTGTATCACATTTATTGACTTGTGTATGTTAAACCATCCCTGCATCCCTGGTATGAAACCCTCTCAATCATGGCAGATTATCTTTTTGATAAGCTACTGGACACAGCTAGTATTTTGTTGAGGAATTTTGCATGTATGTTCATCAGGGATATTGGTCTGTAGTTTTCTTTTTCTGTTATATCCTTTTCTGGTTTTGGTATTAGGGTGATACTGGCTTCATAGAATGATTTGGGGAGGATTCCCTCTTTTTCTATCTTTTGGAATAGTTTCGGTAGGATTAATACCAATTCTTCTTTGAGTGTCTGATAGAATTCTGCTGTGAGTTCATCTGGTCCTGGACTTTTTTTGTTGTTGGTAATTTTTTTTTATCACCATTTCAATCTTGTTGTTTGTTATTGGTCTGTTCAGAGTTTGTGTTTCTTCCTGGTTTAATCTAGAAAGGTTGTATATTTCTGGAAAGTTATTCATTTCCTATAGGTTTTCTATTTTGTGGGCATAAAGGTATTCAGAGCAGGCTTGAATGGTTTTTTGTATGTCTGTGGTATTGGTTGTAATATCTCCCATTTCATTTCTAATTGAGCTTATTTAGCTCTTCTCTTTTCCTTTCTTTTCTTGTTTAATCTCATTAATGATCTATCAATTTTGTTTATCTTTTTGAAAAAACCAGCTTTTTCTTTCATTTATCTTTTGTATTTTTTTGTTTCAATTTTATTTAGTTCTGCTCTGATCTTTGTTATTTCCTTTCTTCTGCTAGGCTTGGGTTTGTTTTTTTCTTGTTTCTTTAGTTCCTTGAGGTGTGACCTTATATTATCTATTTGTACTTTTTCAGACATTTTGATGTAGGTATTTAATGCTATGAACTTTCCTCTTAGCACCACTTTTACTGTCTCAGAAGTTTTGATAGGTTGTGTTACTATTAGAGTTCAGTTAAAAGAATTTTTAAATTTCAATCTTGAGTTCATTGTTGACATAATGATCATTCAGAAGTACGTTATTTAATTTCCATGTATTTGCATGGTTTTGCACGTTCCGTTTGAAATTGAGTTCCAATTTTATTCCTTTGCGGTCTGAGAGAGTACTTGACATAATTTCAGTTTTCTTAAGTTTATTGAGACTTGTTTTGTGGCCTATCATATGGTCTATGTTGAAGAATGTTTCAGGTGCTGATAAATAGAATGTATATTCTGCAGTTATTGGGTAGAAGGTTCTGTTCGGTAGATATTTATCTGTTAAGTCCATTTTTTCTAGGGTATCTAGTTTAAGTCTATTGTTTCTAGTTTAAGTCTATTGTTTCATTGTTGACTTTCTGTCTTGATGATCTGTCTCGTGCTGTCAGTGGAGTAATGAAGTCCCCCACTATTATTGTGTTCTGTCTGTCTAAGTTGTTAGTCTAGTAGTAATTGTTTTATAAACTTGAGACCTCCAGTGTTAGGTGAATGTATATTTAGGATTGTGATATTTTCCAGTTGGATTAGTCCTTTCATCATTATGTAATGTCCCCCTTTGACTTTTTTAACTGTTGTTGCTTTAAAGTCTGTTTTGTCTGATGTAAGAGTAGCTATTTCTGCTTGCTTTTGTCGTCCATTTGCATGGAATATCTTTTTCCATCCCTTTATATTAAGTTTATGTGAGTCCTTATGTGAGTTTGTTGAAGATAGCAGATACTTGGTTGGTGGATTCTTATCCATTCTGCCATTCTGTATCTTTTAAGTGAAGAATTTAGGCCATTTATATTCAATGTTAGTATTGAGATGTTAAGTACTATTCTATTCATTGTGCTAGTCGTTGCCTGAATAATATCTTGCTTTTTTTCCCATTGTGGTTTTTTGTTTGTTTGTTTGTTTCTTTTTACAGAGTCTCGCTCTGTTGCCCAGGCTGGAGTGCAGTGGTATGATCTTGGCTCACTGTAACCTCCATCTCCCAGGTTCAAACAATTATCCTGCCTCAGCCTCCTGAGTAGCTGGGATTACAGGTGCGCACCACCACGCCTGGCTACTTTTTTGTATTTTTAGCCGAGGCTGGGTTTTGCCATGTTTGTCAGGCTGGTCTCAAACTCCTGACCTCATGATTCACCTGCCTCAGCCTACCAAAGTGCTGTGGTTACAGGCGTGAGCCACTACGCCCAGCCTTTGTGTTATGTTTTACAAGATTTATACTTTAAGGAGATTCTATTTTGAGGTTTTGTTTCAAGATTTAGAACTCCATTTAGCAGTTTTTGTAGTGCTGGGTTGGTAGTGGCGAATTCCCTCAGCATTTGTTTGTCTGAAAAAGACTTTATCTTTCCTTCATTTATGAAGCTTAGTTTTGCTGGATTAAAAATTCTTGGCTGATAATTATTTTGTTTGAGGAAGCTAAGGATAGGACCCCATTCCCTTCTGGCTTGAAAGGTTTCTGCTGTAAAATCTGCTGTTAATCTGATAGGTTGCCCTTTATAGGTTATCTGATGCTTCTATCTCACAGCTCTTAAGATTCTTTCCTTCGTCTTGACTTTAGATAACCTGATGACTATATGCTTAGCTGATGATCTTTTTGTGACAAATTTCTTGGGTGCTACTTGAGCTTCTTGTATATAGATGTCTAGATCTCTAGCAAGGACAGGGAAGTTTTCCTCAATCATTCCCTCAAATACATTTTCCAAACTTTTAGGTTTTTCTTCTTTCTCAGAAACAGCAATTGTTCTTAGGTTTGGTCATGTAACATAATTCCAAACTTCTTAAAGGCTTCAGTCTTTTTTAAAAATTCTTTTTTCTTTGTCTTTGTCAGATTAGGTTAATTCAAAAGCCTTGTGTTTGAGCTTTCAAGTTTTTTTTTTCTACTTGTTCAATTCTATTGTTGAAACTTTCCAGTGTATTTCACATTTCTCTAAATATGCCTTTCATTTCCAGAAGTTGTGATTGTTTTTGATTTATGCTACCTATTTTTCTGAGTTTTTTTGTCCATATCCTGTGTTATTTTATTAATTTCTTTAAGTTGGCTTTCATGTTTCTCTGGATCCTCCTTGAGTAGCTTAATAACAGACCTTCTGAATTCTTTTTCTGGCAGCTTAGAGATTTCTTCTTGGTTTGCATCCATTGCTGGTGAGCTAGTGTGATCTTTTGAGGTGTTATAGAACCTTGTTTTGGCATATTACCGGAATTGCTTTTCTGGTTCCTTCTCATTTGGGTAGATTATGTCCTAGGGAAGATCTGGGGCTCAAGAGTTGTTGTTCAGATTCTTTTGTCCTATGGGGCGATCCCTTGATGTGGTGCCCTTTCACTTACCCTAACGATGGGGCTTCCTGAGAGCTGGACTGCAGTGACTGTTATTGCTCTTCTGGGTCTAGCTACCCAGTGGAGCTACTGGGCTTCGGGCTGGTACTGGGTAGTGTCTGCAAAGAGTCTTGTGATATGATCCATCTTCAGATCTTCCAGCCCTGGATATCAGCACCTGCTCTGGTAGAGGTAGCAGGGGAATGAAATGGACTCTGTGAGAGTCCTTGGTTGTAGTTTTGTTTAGTGTGCTGATTTTCTTGAATGCTGGTTATGCTAGCAGTGAAGTTGTCATGTGGACTGGTTCAGGACCTTTGGTTAGCTAGGATGTTACAGGCGATGGAATTAGCTATTGTTTTCTTCCTCCTTGGAGCAGGGTTGTTCTGTTATGAGTTGCTCTAAAGACGTGAGTTGGTTGCCCTCCAGCCAGGAGGTGGTGCTTTCAAGAGATCATCAGCTGCAGTAGTATAGGGGCAGATACAAGCTTGCCCTAAAGTCACTTGGATAAGCATTCAGGTTTCTCAGGTGATGCTTGGGGCCATAGAGCTCCCGTGAGGTTGTCTTTTGTCTTTGGCTACCAGGACAGGTAGAGAAAGACCATCAGGTAAGGACAGGTTTAGGTGTGTCTGAGCTCAGACTTTCCTTGGGCGGGGCTTGCTGCAGTTAATATGGGGAATGGGGGAGTGGTTCTCAGACCAATGGAGTTATGTTCCTAGGGGGATTATGGCTGCCTCTGCTGCTTTGTACAGGTCACATGGACATAGGGGAAAGCTGAGAGTGATAGGCCTCACCCAGTTCCCATGCAGCCAGCAAGGCCAGTCTCACTTCCACCATGCTTCCCCAACAGCCAAAAGAGCCAAATTTATATCCAGGCCTCCAGTGGGCAGGGCTGAGATCTTGCCTCAGGCTACAAGCCTCCCTGCTGAGAAAGTAAGCAGGGCTTTCAGGCCCCACCCCCTCTTTCCCTGCCATGGTTTCTGGGCTTGTATCTACACTTTCCATTTGCCACCCCTGGATTCTGCCCAGGAAAGTCACACTCAGTCAAAATTATTACAAAATTTAGCTGGAAATCTCCTTCTTCCTGTGGCTCTTCCTCAATTCCACTGGCTGCTCTCTCCAAGGACTCCTGTGAGATAAAGTCAGAAATGGCTTCCCTGGGCTTACTTGGGGACTGGGAGTGCCTACAGGGCTCTTCCCACTGCTTCTTCTACTTTTACAGTTTGCTCAACTTTCTAAATTCATTTCAGCTCTAAGTAAGTTTAAATTCTTCTCCCATGATGTGGATTTTCAGGTTCACCAGTGAGGATGTGTGTTCAGAGCTGAATCTTCCCCCCTCACACTTTGGGCAGTCACAGTTTTTTGGCTGTCTCACAGAGTTTGCAGCAGCAAGCTGCTTCTTTCAAAGGGTCTGTGAATTCTTTTGGTTTTCCTGATATGTTCCTGCAGTAGTTCTTGGAACAAAAGTTCACCTACACACTGTTCTGTCCATCTGAGTGAGAGCTGCAAGTTAGTGCTGCCTCCTATCTGCCACTTTCCCTGATATCACTCTGATGAAAGTATACTTAATACTACTGAATTGTACACGTAAAAATGATTAATATGGTGTATTTTGTATGTGTCTTTTTTTGACACACACAAATAAAATAATTACATTTGTAAAGGCAGGAATGATCCTTTTTCCTGCTTATCTCATAGGATTAATGTGATGTGAGGATTAGATAAAGATAGTGAGGCTGGGGATGGTGGCATATGCCAGTAATCTCAGTTATTCATGAGGCTAAGGGAAGAGGATCATTTGAGCCCAGGAATTTGAGGCTGCAGCAGTGAACCATGATCCTGCTACTGTGAGCCATGACTGTGCTACTGCACTCCAGCCTGAGTGACAAAGTGAAACCCTGTCTCTAAAAATAAAGAAATAAGTAAGTAAATAAATAAATAAATAGAGAGTGATTACACATATGATATGACACATGGCCAATGCTAATTACTGCAGCCTTGCTTGCAATAGTAAATGACTGGAAACAATACAAGGATAACATAATACCTTTTGTGTAAGAAATAAGAAAGCATGAATGTGTATTTGTATATTCTTATATTTTCATAAAGACATTCTGAAAGGACGCTGAAGAAACTAAAATATTTATCTGTAATGGGGAGGGGGAAGGTTGTAGCAAGGGTGGGAATGAGACCGTTCACTATTTCCCTTTTGGGATTGTTTTGATTTTTGAAATACGGGAATATATTGCCAATTTAAAAAGGCACTATGTGAAAAGGATTTTAGGAGCTACAAAACATTATATATGTAGAAAGGATATTACTATTTTTATAATTATTAATAACATATCAAAGTAACTATGTGCTTTACAGATGATTAGTCAATCAATAAATCATGAATCAAGTCCCTTTCTACCTAAAGTAAAAAGATTTAATTTAGCCACTCTTCCTCAAGTTTGTGTAAAATTGGGCAGTTTTTATTTGAAATAGTCTTATTCACCTCCACTCCCCCTCCCAAATCTCTCCTGTGTTCAGATAGTTTGATTCCTAAATTTCAGTTGGATGTGGTGGTCACCTATCCATGACACATGTCACTTCATTGAGAGCCAGACCTAGTACAGCAGATAAGATTGGCTGGGAAATTGTCATCCTGATTCTTCAGTGCCATGTCACTCTTCCTTTAGCTGCATGGAGGGTGAGGGAGGGACTGTCTCTCTAGAGAGAGTTGAGCTCTTCTTTGATCATGCAACAGAACCACAGCTGACACCAATCTAAGGTATAATATCTCCTAGGAAAATGGTTGTCAGTAGGGGGCAATTTTGCCTCCCTGGAGACATTTTTAGTTGTCATGACTTGGGGGCGGGCTGCTACTGGCATATAGTGGGTAGAGGCTAGGGATGCTGCTAAATCCTGTAACGCATGAGAGAGGTCCCACAACAACAAATTATCCAACCCAAAATGTCAGTCATGCCACCAAGGTTAAGAGACTCTGTTTTAGGAGAAATAGCATTTTACCTGAGGTCCTTTGAATACCAGAGAGCCTTTAAGATGTCTGGGAATGACTTATTAATGGTGAAATGTCAGGACCATGGGAATTGGTGGTGGGGTCTCCAGCCAGAAATCCTTTCGGGCTCTTTTCAAAACATATCACTGTGTGTGTCAGCTCAGTCCTCTGATTCTTCATGCTTCTGTTGCTCACAGTGGACTGATGATTAATGGATTAGTTTGCTTGTTTTCATCTGTTATGGTACAAGGCATACCAATTCCTAACATTATGAGACCTGTTTTTCAAACAATGCCACCCCCAATATGTGTTGTGCACACCTTGAATAGATAAGCTTCTAAGCCCCTCTCTTGCCACCTCTAACCTGACCATCCTTTTCTGTTTTCCCAGCATGGCTTGCACGTATCTTTAGTCTTGCATGGGTCGCATTTATGGGTTTATGTGTCTGTCCTCTCTATCGTGGTGTGATCTCCTTAAGAACGTACTCTTTGCTTTCAAATTACTTTACATATAGTAAATTCTCAGTAAATATTCATTGAATCAGGGAATGAATTTAGCTTGAAAATATGAGAAAAAATGGAATTCAAAGAGAATAACTATATAATATATTTGGTTAGTTAGCTAATAAAATCACATTTTTTTGTATACACCATTTTTCTCAACAACACATAGTTAAACTAAAACAGCCCAGCTTTATGGCAAAGCAGTTATTTTAAAACAGCCCATCTTTAGGGGAAAGCAGATATTTTATGATGGTGATAAGGTATTCTCATCTGTTGATATTAGTTGCCATTTCATTAATTTTTTACAGCTTTTTTCTTTTTTTTTTTTTTTTTTTGTTTTTGAGACGGAGTCTCGCTCTTTCACCCAGGCTGGAGTGCAGTGGCGCGATCTCGGCTCACTGCAGGATCCGCCCCCCGGGGGTTCACGCCATTCTCCTGCCTCAGCCTCCCGCGTAGCTGGGACTACAGGCGCCTGCCATCTCGCCCGGCTAATTTTTTGTATTTTTCGTAGAGACGGGGTTTCACCGTGTTAGCCGGGATGGTCTCGATCTCCTGACCTCGTGATCCGCCCGCCTCGGCCTCCCAAAGTGCTGGGATTACAGGCGTGAGCCACCGCACCCGGCCACAGCTTTTTTCTTAAGTGTTTGTTTAGCTCTCAAATAATTCAGTGTTCATTTTATTCAAAGCACTACATTGTGTGCTTTAGAGATATGCGGATGTATTGTACATGGCTCATAGACTTTGAACTGTGGTTGGTAATACAAGATATCCTACTTTTGAAGAGATAAATAATAGGTGAATAATAAAAGGAGAACATTTAAGTAACAAGTAATATAGGTGCAGAACTCTGTTGGCATTTAAAAGGCAGTCATCAATAAGAAAAGGTTGTTTTTTTGTGGTTGCTGATAGGGGATGGCTGGGTTTTACTAGGTGGAGTTCCCTGTGGACTGGCCTGCAGAGGAATCTGATGCATGAGGAAGCAATCTGTAATTGTGTTGGGAGACACAATGAATAAGCCAATGGGGATGGACTGCATTTAGGAACGATATAGTGAATATATTGAATGAGAAATGGTGGGACCATTACCTTTCCACATGAGTACCCCCTACTAGGGGCTGGACCTAATTCCATGGAACTGCTTGGTTGTAATTACTACATTGTCATCAGTCAATCTGAAAGGATGCTTTAAGAAGAGGACCTGAGAAGGTGGGCCTTGTGTCTACAGCTATGGTTGTTGAAGTGTGGTCCCTGGAGCGAAGCAGCAGCAGCATCATTTGGGAGCAAGTTAAAAATACAAATGCAAGGGCCCCACCCCAGACTTACTGCATCAGAAACTTTGGGGGTGGCATTGGCAATCTGTGCTTTAGTAAGATTGCAGTTGATTCCAATGCATGCTAAAGTTCGAGAAACATGGGTTGTATTAGGCCATTCTTGCGTGGCTGTAAAGAAAAACTTGAGATTGGGTAATTTATAAAAAAAAATCTATTTAATTGGCTCACAGTTCTGCAGGCTTTATAGGAAGCATGATGCGGGTATCTGCTCAGCTTCTAGGGAGGCCTCAGGAAGCCTACAATCATGGTGGAAGGTGAAGAGGGAGAAAGCACGTCACATGGTGAAGGGAGGAGCAAGAGAGAAGAATGCGGGAAGGTGCTACACACTTTTAAGCAACCAGATCTCATGAAAACTCACTAATAATCACAAAGACAGCACCGAGGGAATGGTGTTAAACCATTCATGAGAAATCGGCCCCCATGATCCAGTCACCTGCTACCAGGCCCCACCTCCAGCACTGGGTATTATAATTCAACATGAGATTTGGCAGGGACATACGCTCAAACTAAGTCACTGGTCTATAGTAAGGATATCCTTACCTCAGGGTCATTACTTACTACTTACCCAGTACCATCTTTATGAGGACTTACAAGACACATTTCTTTCTGGTACACTTTCTTGAGCATTAAAAAAATAAACAAATAAAAAGCCTGAGGAAGACAGTGAATTATGCAATGGGTCAGTTTTTCCTTTTTCTCATTGACTGCCAGAAGGCTAGGGGTCACCTTAATGTCTCCTGTAACAGCATATATTATGGCATACATTGTTCTATTAGTCTCTCTCTTTGGTTTTATATCCCTATATGTTTTCTCATATACTTTTAATTTCTCAATCTTTTTTTATGTGTATTCTTATGTTATTCAATTAAAAAATATAAAGAATGTGAATATCTTAATATCAAAATGTTACTGTTTTGTTATGTGTCTGTCAAGTCTATCTAGGATAAGGGCATTTGACATTCCAGTATGAAATAAAATGTTTTTTTTTTTCCTATTCTTCCTTCCTGGATTCCCAATTCATCCCCATCTCTGGATTTAACTGGCTGTGGAACATGAAGTAAATCAGTTGTAAGCAGGGGTATTTTTTAGGTTTTTCCTGGCCTCCAGGGCTTGAAAGAGTCTACATGCTTGAGAAGGCTTTGGAAGTCAGACTCTGGACCCCGAGTCACTCCTAAAACATGCCTCACCAGTTGGATTTTTGCCTACTTCATGGTTGTCTCGTAAGTGTTACCCCAATTGCACAATAGTTATATTTCTAAGAAGTGGTAAACTGAACCACATGCGTATCCAAGACCAACACTTAAAGAAATCTTATGATGAATCTTTCAGTACTGCAAGGAATTGGCCTCACTTGCAACTTATGTCTTGAAATCATATTCCCTGATATGAGAATTTATACACAGTGAGATTTACCTACATATGGCCCACAGTATTCTCAGCCTACTTTTACTATCAACCAAGGTAAAAGAGTTCCCTTTCTGTGACGGGGGAAATTTTTAAGAAAGATTAGAGGGAAAGCCTGGGAATAAAAATGCTCAAAATTAGAAATGCAAGATGATGCTTCTTCATTGGCAAAAGTTGAGTCAGGGGATCACAATAAGGCTTTTGTGAAGGACTCGTGCAGCTAAACTCATTTTGTGAAAACAGAATTAAGTCAAACCACACCACTGCATACTAGGAATTTTTGGAAACACAGTGGAACATTCCAAGATAAAATATTAGGTCATTTCAGGGCTTGAGGTTGGGTGAAATGAGCTAAATTGGTCCTCCAATTATTGTTGTTTTTGGAGAGCTAAAACATGTACTGGAGCTGCGAGAGCAGTGGAAGGGATGTGAAGAATCATGGATTATTTGTTAATTCAACAAATATTTACTGAGTGCCTACTGTGTGCCTGGCATCGTGCTAAATCCTGGAGAAATGGCAGGAAAAAAATGGGCACATGTCTTGCCCACCTGGTGTCAGTATACTTGATTGTAAACCTTGCTCTATAGCACTGGGGCAGAGTAATTTTGGTCTGGTCATTGATCTGCTCTGGCCCTCAGTTGCCCCCCTTTTTTTTTTTGAGATGGACTCTCACTTTGTCACCCAGGCTGGAGTGCAGTGGTGCAGTCTCAGCTCACTGTAACCTCTGTCTCCTGGGTTCAAGCGATTCTCCTTCCTCAGCCTTCTGAGTAGCTGGGACTACAGGTGCACACCACCACGCCTGGCTAATTTTTGTATTTTTGGTAGAGACGGGGTTTCGCCATGTTGACCATGCTTGCCTCGGCCTACCAAAGTGCTGGGATTACAGGTGTGAGCCACTGTGCCCGGCCTCAGTTGCCCATTTGTAAAACAAAGTTGTTAGACTGAATGTGCTAACTCTAAGGTCTCTTCCAGCTCAGGGTGTCTTTGATTCTGTAAATAGGGAAGGAGTACTAATTTGATGATGTGAAAGAACTGACAGGTCCAGAGTTTCTAGAGTTTTAGGGTAGCAAATTGATTGAAATGGGTCTGGGGTCTGGGGAATTTGTCTTAAAGCTACATTTCCACAGCCGAGATAGTGCTTAGTTGAGGTTGAGGGCCACTTAAGAGGATGTGGCAGTGGAGATGAGAATAAGGCTCAAGTCTCCAGCCACCTCCTCTGCACTGCCTCTGCTTTCACTTCTATCTTTCTCCTTTTCTTTGTGTCTTCATCTCAGTCTGGTAAATCAGAGTTAGTTCAGAGAATGAGAAAAATAAACTCACTGAGTTCCATTTTAGGGGATAGAAAAGAAAGAAACAGTAGCCTGCCCCAACTTCAGAGTCAGTCACCATAGAGAGATAAAAAGCCAGCACAACCTGAACCTGTGTCATCCTGATTGCTGTCTGTGTCCAGGAGGAGAGAAGAATGTCCAAGGAGCTTTCAAACAGGGCATGGACTCTCCTCTTCCAGAGTCCACAGAAACATTAGGCTACATGTGTCCTTAAGAATCATCTAAATCTTGGATGCCACAATAGCATCCAAGCTACTCTACGAAGACAAAACATTTCTGATTTTCAAAGAATTTCAGGAATGACCATTATATTCCTAACCATACATTTTTGATGTTCAACAATTCTTACTAACATCCTGTTGATTGACTCCAGTCTCTAGGTCTGTAGTTCCCTTCTGTCTTCTTCTTCCATTTGTTTTACCAACTAAAGGAAAGCCCACCATATGCTTCCTCTCCAGTTAAACATTGTACATCACGCGTGTACAATGTTTGGAAACACTACCATAGCTGAGCATCAGTGACCTAGGGGAGCATGAAGTTTGCTGTAAATTCCAAAGGATTTTCTTCTGCCGTGTTATTTTCTGTATGTATTGCCTGGAACATGTCCTTAAAATCTTCACTAAGTTTCTGCCCACATTGAATAAAATCATTCTGAATTTTAATTTTCTCTGGGTCAACCTGGGGTGATCCATTAACATAATGAACTCATATATGTTCTTGGTGCCATCACTGACTTGTTGCTGAAAAAATGAAACCCCTACAGACCTAGGACCTACCCAGTAGATATCATTTCCCAATGTTATCACATTTCTTTCCTGGACTCATTTGCACATAGCTTTCTTGCCCAGGAATTGCACTGCTAGTCCCTTTGGCTATGGACATCTGTTTGCTCAACATTAATTTCATGTTCTTTTTCATATTCCCCAGCTCCCTCTTGCAAAGGACACGCCTTGACACCAGAGAGCATGGCTGAATGTGCTTATTTTTAATTCTTTCAAAGATTTGTGAAACCTCTTCAAATCTGTACAAATATCACTGATTTGCTGAGATTCACTGGGGACTTATTACACAGCACGCAAACAGCTTCTACATAGGAAAAGCACACTGTGTTATGTTTGTGTCTCTTAAAACCAAGAGGATGATCAACTCCACAAAATACTTAATAAAAACAGCAACTCATTAAAGAGCTGGTTACTTGTAGGCAAGTGTCTAGAAGACGCTTTTGCCAGTTGAAACAGAATGCTCTGTTTTAGATGATAGGTCCACTCTGCTGCTTTTGTCAGCGTTTAGCAAGTTGACAAGCATGAGACAGAGTCAAAAAGCGATAGTAGCTTATCAAACAGTTCCCAGTTAGGCAGATGGTGCTCTTGACTATTTTAATGGGCTCCCTAACCTGTGAATGACTGCTGCCATTTGGACAGCAACTAAAAGATTTCTGAAATGTTCCTCTCATTTTCACACCAGATTTAGAACTCTAAATAGAGTCCGGTATTTACCTCAACTCATGTTATATTGGGGGCTGGTCAAAACCAGTTAATAGGCAGGTTGTCTGCAAACTGGAAGATATGACAACAAAGGCATGAAGGAATCTAAACACTGGTCTAATGCCACTCAATGAGTCATCAGACAACCGAGGAAATGAATCAAGCTTCTTACTTCATGATCCATGGCTTGCCATCTCACTTACATAGTGTGTACTAGAAAGAGACACAGCTGGGGTTAAATTGCAGCTGTCACCTGTAGGCAACTGGACCTTAGATAAGCCACTTCTCTGAGTTTCTGTTTTCTTATCAATAAAACTGTAATAATAAAACCTATCACAGAGAGTTGTTGTGAACATCAATAAAGAAATAATATGTGGACAATGAGAGGTGCATAGCTGAATGCTCAATAAATGCTAGCTATTACATCAACACATTTCCTCCTACTACTTATTTTTTCTTAATGCTTTCCGCTTTTAAATAAATACGTAAAAACGAAACCCCAAGCATTGCTAATTAGCTTCTAGAGATCTAATACTACGTACATAAAAGAGACAGGGACTGTCGAACAGGGCACTGTGATGAGAATGGGAGACCTTGATTTTGGGCATAAGCCCAAAACTCATTCAAAGCAGATACAAGAATGCAAGCAAAGTTTTCTGGGTCTCTCCTCTCTCTCTATTTCTCTTCACGTATGTTAAGTTTTCAGTCACCACTCATTGCTGACATTATATTGTCATACTTAACGGTCTTTATCTTTTCTTCTACAACATATTATTCTTTACAGGTGCTTTTAACATCTTAGCTTTTCTCTAGTTTTGCTTGTTCACTTCTTGTAAATACATTAAGCCATAAAACTGGTATGTCTTCAGTTGATGAGGTCATGATTTTAGAGTTCTATATCCCAGAGAAGTATTTCACACTATTTCCTGCTATAATCATTTTATTAATAATCCATGTTTCTGGGTTCCAACTTGTATCTAATGAGTCAATCTCATTAGTGAAGGTAGGTGGGTGAGAATGCTAGGAAGTTGTTTTTCACTGATGCCCACAGTAATGCTCCTGATCTGACAGATTTAAGAAGAAACATTTCATCCCATGGCCAGGCAGCTTGGTTTCCTGGCACGACGCAGCCATACTGAAATCTTAAATCTCAGAGAGCTGGGTGAGAGAATGTGAAAGAATCCATACCAGTTCACACCTTTCCCAGAAAGTATGTTCTCTAATGCATATACTACGGTTTTGGGGTTGGAGGAATCAATCTTTTTATTTATTGGACATTATGTTCTGAAAGCTTTAGAATTTATGCATGATAATCTTACAAAGAGTTTTATTTTTTACACTCCATATGCATATAAATCATTCTTAAAGAAGATAAGTACATAACCCCAGCTACTCAGGAGGCTGAGACAGGAGAATTGCTTGAACCCGGGAGATGGAGGTTGCAGTGAGCTGAGATTGCAACACTGTACTCCAGCCTGGGTGACAGAGTGAGACTCCATAAAAAAAAAAAAAAAAAAAAAAGCAAATCAAAACAAAAAAATCAATAAAATGTTTTCCTTAAAATTCATATTGGTCCCTTCATTGTTGCTGTCGTCCAACTTTTGATGTTTTACCTTGTCATTTCCAGTTGCTGACCTTTATGCTGGACACTATCTCTCAGGAAAGAAACTAGTCAAAAACTGTTGGACACAAGAAGAAAAATTTAATACCTCCATATTTTCCAGGATTGGGAGCATAAGAATCCACCTGGCTAGTGGTGCCAATCTGCAGCATGGCCTATCCACACACAATATCATGTAGGATAATATTTCCTTAGAGGTGGAGTCAAAGATCTCTTTCAAAGGAGTTCATCACAAATTTTTCAGGTACATAGAAAATTGTGAATATTCCATAAAGTTAACCTTCTAGATTAGTGTCTAATCTAAACAGAACACTCAAGTTGGAGGGAAATGAATGTGTAACTACTGCTTAATTAGGTCAAAGTAGACTTTGAGAAATGTCTTATTTCATGTGAAAACATGCTCTCACTCTAAATAAGTTTACTTCTAGAGTTCACCAAAGCCCATTTTACCAATGAGTGACATTGGACCTCAAATGGTAAGCCCATTACCCAACTGCCTTTGATGATGGATAATTAAGAAGGGGTTTGTTAAAAGCCACTTTTGATAAATTGATAAGGGTCAATGCCAAGAAGAAGCAGCACATGAAATCAAGCCAGTCTGGTTAGCCAACACCAGCTATGCCAACCAAATCATTGTGTTCTGCTAGAAGGGTCAGAACAATAGCGGAACTCACTCCACGGAGCAGACCACACACACCTCTTCTGCTGTGTGTGCCACTAAAGCATTCCATTCACGTGTCAACAAAAGGCGAGCTTTTATTTTCAAACATTTCTAGAAATCAGCTTATGCCATTTACTCCAGCAGGAATGGCAGTCAGCCATACTGGAGAATATTAACAGTTCTATCCAGTCTCAACAGAGACTCATTGTCTCAGGATAAAAACATTTGTTTAAATATTAAACAGTGAAATCTCACTGGGTCATTAAAACCTATAAAGAACAGGACGGAAATTCATTAATAATCTTAGACTTGGGCCAAGTGAGTGGCTCAGATGCCATTTGTCTTGGTGGCATGTCATGCACCCTCAGGAAGTGCTGCACATCACACTCCCAGCTTCGTTCTCACACAGTGTTTACAGGCCTCTCGTGGTACGTGCCTTTCTTCTCATAAAACGTGCAGATGCTGAGTAAGATCAATCACTTTCAGTTTTCTCCAGAATTGTCCTGAATAACCTTGTGAGTCTAGATTCTTAATTTCTACTTGCTATAGATAGTGTTTTGATTTGGGAAAGATATACCAAGTAAAATTGCTTCTTAAATCAAATGCAACTCAGTTAAAATTTACCAGGTCTTTTGTTTCTTTGTTGGTTCTCAATTCAACTCAATTCAATTCAATTCCAAAGTATTATTGGATACCAGCAGTGAGTATATTCTCTGTTTAACGGAGTGGGAAGTGGTTCAGAAGGATTATCTAACACAGATGCCACATCTTATCTGGCCAAAAGGAATGCCACTCTAGTTAACATGTCATTCTAATTCTTGACTTTCTTCTGAGTAGGATTTACTAATATGGCTATATTTATCAGCAACTCCATCACTGATATATTCTCCAGGTCTTCTTACAACTTCTATCTAATGTTAAGTAAAGAAGAAAAATGTCAGGCCATGCTTTCAAATCAGTGACCTATCCAAATTTGTAACTTCCTCAAACATGGATGGATGGCATTTTCAGTAGAATACTGAGCCATATGCAGAAAAGTGAAACTGGACCCCTTCCTTATGCCTTATACAAAAATTAATTCAAGATGGATTAAAGACTTAAATGTAAAACCATAAGCCATAAAAACTCTAGAAGAAAACATAGGCAATACCATTCAGGACATAGGCATGGGCAAAGACTTCATGATAAAAATGCCAAAAGCAATTGCAACAAAAGCCAAAATTGACAAATGGGATCCAATTAAACGAAAAAGCTTCTGACAGGAAAAAAAAAAAAAAATGTCATCAGAGTAAACAGGCAACCTACAGAATGGGAGAAAATTTTTGCAATCTACCCCTCTGACAAAGGGCTAATATCCAGAATTTATAAGGAACTTAAACATATTTACAAGAAAAAGACAGACAACCCCATCAAAAAGTGGGCAAAGGATATGATCAGACACTTCTCAAAAGAAGACAATGATGCAGCCAACAAACATGAAAAAAAGTCAACATCACTGACCATCAGAGAAATGCGAATCAAAATCACAATGAGATACCATCTCACACCAGTCAGATTGGCAATTATTAAAAAGTCAGGAAACAATAGATGCCGATGAGGCTGTGGAAAAATAGAACGCTTTTACACTGTTGGTGGGAATATAAATTAGTTCAACTATTGTGGAAGACAGTGTGGTGATTCCTCAAGGATCTAGAACCAGAAATACCATTTGGCCCAGCAATCCCATTACTGGGTATATACCCAAATCAACATAAATCATTATACTATAAAGACACATGCACACATATGTTTATTGCAGCACTATTTACAATAGCAAAGACTTGGAACCAACCCAAATGCCCATCAATGAAAGACTGAATAAAGAAAATGTGGTACATATACACCGTGGAATACTATGCAGCCATAAAAAAGAATGAGATCATGCCCTTTGCAGGGACATGGATGAAGCTGGAAGCCATCATCCTCAGCAAACTAACACAGAAACAGAAAACCAAACACTGCATGTTCTCACTCATAAGTGGGAGTTGAACATTGAGAACACATGGACACAGAGAGGGGAATGACACACAATAGGGCCTGTTGCAGGATGGGAGGCGAGGGGAAGGAACTTAGAGGATGGGTCAATAGGTGCAGCAAACCACTATGGCACACGTATACCTATGTAACAAACCTGCACGTTCAGCACGTGTATCTTATTTTTTTGTTAGAAGAAATAAAGATTAAAAGAAAAAGAAAAGAATACTGGGATAAAGACCATGGCTTCTTAAACACCTTAAATGAAGATAGTATATACATAACATATTGATAAAAGATGGCTATTGTGCTAAAAGTACTTAATATTTTTGTATTGAAACGTGATCATCTGGCTGTAACATAAGCATATTTTGCTAACAAGCCTTCAAACAACTTCTAATAGTATCTTGATAGCAGTGGTATGAATTTATTTTGTGATGCAACAGAGGTCTCAAGTTTCTTAAATAGTTATTTACTGAGCACCTACCATGTGCCAGGCACAGTTCTAAATGTGAACCCTGACAAAACAGAGATCACACAAGAGTGTGGTATAGTGTAGTATCTTGGAAGCCCAAGGAAGAAAGTGCATCAGGAAGAACACAGCAAACAAGTACCTCAGATGCTGCTGGTGGTAGGTCAGGTGGTATGAGGATTGAGAGTCGAATATAAATTTTGCAACACGGTCGCTGGTACCCCTCTTGAGAACAGTTTCAGTATGATGGTTGGAGTGGGAGTGAGGAGTGGAGGCCAGACTGGAAGAGTTTAAAAGGGTATGAGAGAAGAGAAATTGAAGAAATTGCTGAAGGAGTTTTGCTTCATGGAGATCCTATGAAATGGGACAATAGAAAGCAAATTTGGTTACAAGAAAATTTTGTTTTTAGATGAGAGAAATAAAACAATATTTGTAAGCTAATGTAAATGAATCGCAGGAAAAGAAAAATAGATGGTATTGGAAAGAGAGGGAATAAGTGCATTTTACTAACTGGTTGACGTTTCAGATATAGGAGAATGCAAGAGCTAGCTATCTTTGAAAGTAAGAAGGAGAAATACAATACTTACTATAGAGCCACAACAAGCAACAGAAATCAAACTGCATAGGTGGGAGATTGGAAAACAAAATGAAAACTTAAACCATGTTTAAATATGAATAAATTTGTTAATTTCATAACTAGTATGTAACTTTTAACTGTAGCAATTTGAGTTAAATACTAGAGATTGTAGAGTACCATCACATTAAGATTTTTATTATCCAGGATGTTTGGAGAATAGAATGTTTTAGCTAAGAGAACTATACTAAGTTCACCTAAAGTAGATATGAATAATATAAAATATACTTACCCCTAAAACTGCGTGAAGTAGACTTGAGTCTTTCATTATTTAGAGGATACATTTGGAAGTTGCAAATAGCCTCAGGGTTAATGTTTGAAGCATTGTAAATTATTGAGTGAGAATAATATATAGACAGATAAACTCGTTTTATAGTAACACTTTTATACTATTCTGTAAAGGGCCAGGTAGTGGATAATTCCAGCTTTGCAAGACCTGTGGTCTCTGTTGCACCTATTTATCCTTGCCATTGTGGCTTGAAAGTAACCACAGATAATACACAAATGAATGAGAATGTTCAATGAAATTTTATTTGAAAACACAGGCAGAGGACTGGATTTGGACTGTGAGCAGTAGTTTGCCAACCCCTTCCATAGAGGATAATTTATTTCAAGAAATCCCTTAATTTTATATAATATTGCATTATGGTTAAGGCTTCAGAACCTTGGGTAGCCTGAAGCTACCCAAGCTGTGTGTCTGACATAAACAAACTCCGGACATGAGAAAGTATTGCTGTGCCTGTTGTCAGGCTTTGAAACCAGTAAAAGGTGATTTGGGATGATCTTGCTCAAGTAGCTTTGTCTCTTTAAACCTTAATTTCCTCATCTGTAAAATGGGATAACACCGATCCATAAAGTGGTTGTGAAGGGCTATGAGCTATTGTTTATTGGGGCTGATTTTACTTAGATCAGCTGGTTTCCCTGGATTTGGGGCTCTTCTCTGTCAATGTTAAGTGTGAAATATTCTCCTGAGAGTCTTTCTAGCTTCTGTCATTCAGATGCCACATGTGTAGAGATTGTTGTACATCACCAGGATGAGAGACATCACTACCAGCTTCCAACACCCCAGATCTCTTCATTCTACCTTGATCTTCCGGGTATAATAAAAAAGTTCAGGTTTCCTGTGGAAGTTTCTTTCTTTCTTTCTTTCTTTCCCTTTCTTTCTTTCTTTCTTTCTTTCTTTCTTTCTTTCTTTCTTTCTTTCTTTCTTTCTTTTTTCTTTCTTTCTTTCTTTCTTTCTTTCTTTCTTTCTTTCTTTCTTTTCCTTTCTTTCTTTCTTTTCTTTCTTTCTTTTTTTATTATTATACTTTAGGTTTTAGGGTACATGTGCACAATGTGCAGGTTTGTTACATATGTATCCATGTACCGTGTTGGTTTGCTGCACCCATTAACTCGTCATTTAGCATTAGGTATATCTCCTAATGCTGTCCCTCCCCCGTCCCCCCAACCCACAACAGTCCCCAGAGTGTGATGTTCCCCTTCCTGTGTCCATGAGTTCTCATTGTTCAATTCCCACCTATGAGTGAGAACATGCGATGTTTGGTTTTTTGTCCTTGCGATAGTTTGCTGAGAATGATGTTTTCCAGTTTCATCCATGTCCCTACAAAGGACATGAACTCATCATTTTTTATGGCTGCATAGTATTCCATGGTGTATATGTGCCACATTTTTTTAATCCAGTCTATTGTTGTTGGACATTTGGGTTGGTTCCAACTCTTTGTTATTGTGAATAGTGCCGCAACAAACATACGTGTGCATGTGTCTTTATAGCAGCATGATTTATAGTCCTTTGGGTATATACCCAGTAATGGGATGGCTGGGTCAAATGGTATTTCTAGTTCTAGATCCCTGAGGAATCGCCACACTGACTTCCACAATGGTTGAACTAGTTTACAGTCCCACCAACAGTGTAAAAGTGTTCCTATTTCTCCACATCCTCTCTAGCACCTGTTGTTTCCTGACTTTTTAATGATGGCCATTCTAACTGGTGTGAGATGGTGTCTCATTGTCGTTTTGATGTGCATTTCTCTGATGGCCAGTGATGATGAGCATTTTTTCATGTGTTTTTTTGGCTGCATAAATGTCTTCTTTTGAGAAGTGTCTGTCCATGTCCTTTGCCCACTTTTTGATGGGGTTGTTTGTTTTTTTCTTGTAAATTTGTTTGAGTTCATTGTAGATTCTGGATATTAGCCCTTTGTCAGATGAGTAGGTTGCAAAAATTTTCTCCCATTCTGTAGGTTGCCTGTTCACTCTGATGGTAGTTTCTTTTGCTGTGCAGAAGCTCTTTAGTTTAATTAGATCCCATTTGTCAATTTTGGCTTTCGTTGCCATTGCTTTTGGTGTTTTAGACATGAAGTCCTGTGGAAGTTTCTTAGAGCGAGTGATTATTTCTTAAGAAGAGTTTAATCTGCTTTAGTTATTTGGCTCATTAGGATGGTAAACAACCACAATTGAAGTCCTCATGTGGGAGTCTTTCTTGTGTGATCCAGTGTGTTGAGGCATGCAGACCATGGGGTATAGGGTCTTGTTTGTAGAGTGATGCTATCTTTTGCCCTCTTTACCCTTGGGTTTGTCTAGATATAAAACACTTAAAAGTGACTTATGCAGTCACTTTTAGCCAGGAAGCAATTCATAATATGCCTCGATAGAAAATATTAGAGAGAGATGAAGGATTGTACCAGGTTAAGGATCCTTCCAGGTTACCTGGTGCCCAAGATCATCCCTTCAAGAACACCACACTGGGCTGTCCCTCAGATTGGGTCACTTTACTTCCTCTTGACCTCCATAGCACTTACACATGGTAGTGTAATTGCCTGTTTTCTAGTCTCAGGGCTTAGCACAGTGCCTGGTGCTTAGTAGGGGTTCCATCAACTTTTGATGAATGCCCATGAGAATAAGTATCATCAATGATATTAAGTAAAAGGACTTATGCAAGAAAGAACTGACTAAGACAATATTTAAAATAAAGAGGAGTCATTGCTGTGAGGAGAGTCATTGCTAAACCCTGCATTTATTTTAGTATCAGCAGACCCTTACCCCTCCCGTAGCATAATTCTGTTTCAAAAAGTAAACTAGAATCAGCAACATCACAAAGAAATGATAAGAATAGGGGCCAATAGGGACAGGGGGAAGAAACTGCCCTAAACCCTTTTGTATTTTTCATACCTTCTTAATTCATTCCATTTCTCAAGTCGCTTCCCCTTCTAAGGAAAGGAGCAGAGATGCTCGGCATCTTCCTTTGGTTGCTACTTATCTAGATGGGTGGTAAGTCCGTTGGGCAAAGGTCATGTCTACACTCCACAGACCTTTCAAAAATATTTACTTTCTAGGTGGGAGCCAATCCTTGCTCACAAATCTAACCCACCAGAGAAAAGAATGCAGAGTCTGCAGAAACCAACCACCTTCCCCTTAAGCTCAGGTTAAACTTTCCACCCTGATGCCAGACCACAGAGAACAGCCGCTTCCTGGAAATTGGGCAGCACCGAAATGACCTTCAGCCAGTGTTGCCTTGGAGACCGTTGCAGTGTGTTGGAACCAGCCACGGGGCTGCGTGTCTCTGTGCTGACCTCACTGAAGGGAAGGGCAAGGTCAGGAGGCCAGAGAAGAGCCAATTCTGTGTGGTATGTTGATTTGGGCAAATATGTTTATACATCAAACCTCTGTTTTTGGTGCTTCCATTTTCTAACTAAAAGCTCTCCTCTTCCAAATTGTAGCACAGTCGCTTCTGTTCTCAGAAGGTTTGTCCCACACCAAATGGGAGAAGTCCATGTGATTGAGACTCTGGGTTTGGGGAGACCAAACTCTCCATAGCAGTGATTTGGGCATTTGAAGGGTAATTAGAAGCTACCAGTGCAACCTGGCTTGCCTTTCTTTCATGCCATGCCAAGACTCTTGTCCTCAACCCTTTGCCCTCCATACCCTTAAAAGAAGACTGGGAATGGGGGCAGTGGCTCACACTCGTAATCCCAGTGCTTTTTGAGGCCAAAGTAGGACAGTCACTTGACACCACGAGTTTGAGACCAGCCTGGGCACCCAGTGAGACCCCATCTCTACAAAAAAAAAAAGCCGGGTGCGATGGCTCATGCCTGTAATCCCTGCACTTTAGGGGGCAGAGGCAGGTGGATCAGCTGAAGTCAGGAGTTAGACACCAGCCTGGCCAACACGGAGAAACCCCATCTCAATTAAAAATACAAAAATTAGCCGGATGTGGTGGTACGTGCCTGTAATCCCAGATACTCAGGAGGCTGAAGCAGGAGAATTGCTTGAACCCAGGAGGCAGAGGTTGAAGTGAGTCGAGATCGTGCTGTTGTACTCCAGCCTGGGCAACAGAGCGGGACTCTGTCTCAAAAATAAAACAAAACAAAATAAAATTAGCCAGGTCTTTTGGCATGTGCCTGTAGTCCCAGCTACTCAGGAGGCTGAGGTGGTAGGATCAATCGAGGCCAGGAGTTCAAGGTTAGAGTGAGCTATGATGTCACCACTGTACTACACCCTGGGCAACAGAGCGAGACCCTATCTCAGAATAAATAAATACATACATATATACTTTCATAAAATAAAAAATAAAATTTTCCTTCTACTGCCTTTGCCTCAAATAAGAACTTGGAATACTCAGCCTAGTTGGCTGTAATATGGGCTTTTAGGTGCTTAGGATTTGTACTTAAGGAACAAAGAACTTGCTATTTACCAGGTAGTAAAAAACACTTCAAGTCCTTAAACATTATTTTTACTGTAAGGGAAGCACTTGTCAGTCCCCCAGTCATTTCAGATATGATTTCCGAAAGGGACATTCTTTCATTCTTCTCTCCTTACAGGCATAAACATTCTGCATTTTAAACTGGAAACATACAATGTTATCTACTTCTAGTGTCTTATGTAACTTTCCAGGAATGCTGAAAGACTTTCCGGGCTCCGTGAGGTTGGGAATGGGGGAAAGGCAGAGGAGGCTGAAGGTGGGGGTAGGGGCAGACTCGAGGGACAAGGAAAAAATCCACTTTTTCCATACATCACTACATTGGCTGTTTGTGACAAGAAGTTATTGCAATTAAGATACAAGCCGGATGTGTGGGCTAAAAAACCTCAGCTGATATCACAAGCATTTATTGATAATGAAAACTTGGAGGAAGAGATCTGGAAAATTGTTGTCTTTAGTGGTTTCCTATGCGAGAGAACAAACCATATGGATTAATAAAAAAGTGCTCTACCTTATCTAGGAGAAGAAAAAACTGTTTATTTTGCTGCAAAAAGAATGTTTCTGTCAAGTCTTAAGTGTCAGTCTTCTAGGTTAGGGCTTTACATTGCACACACCACCACATAAGTATTGTCTTGCTTTAAACAATCATTTTGGCATTGTTAAATGACCTAGCCAAACAGCCTCAGCTATAAGAATAAGGGATAAACATTCAGAGTAAATCAGCATCTATAAATCCTTGATCACATGAGCCACTTTAACACAACCAAACCTGAATTAGCCTATCAGAGTAGGTAATGATCCCTCTACACTTCATGAAGTAAAACGGGTTTCATTTGAGAATATGCTATTTTCAAGCAAGACATTAGCAAGGAAATGCCTAAAATGTGTCCTGGAATATCTTTTGCAAATGTGATGAAAAGGTAACGGGAATAATGAGTGAAAAGAAGAACCCTCAAGGGACTAGTTTACCAGCACTATGCAAGGCAGAAAATAAACCTTAGATAAATGCTAAGCAGAGAGTTAAAAATCTGGAAATATTAATATCATGCAGAGTAGAGATACAACAACAGAGTAGAGACAGGGCATGAAGCTTTCTGGAGAGTTAAGCTTTAAGATCTTTACTCAAAAACTGAATAGTGCATACAACAAGACTTCATAAATATACACTCAGCACATTCTTTTCTGTCTTCCTAAAGAAAGCACTTTGGAAATTACCATATTTCCGGTTTTTCTTGGGTGACCATATCAGCATATTTTCTGCATCATCCTGTATATTGTGACTAAAAATGTCAGGTAGACTTACCACCAATAAAACAAAAATTGGATAGAGGTGGCTCCTTGAAAGGCACTAATCTACACACAAATATTGGTCTGCTAGGTTATTGATACCTATGAACTCAGGATTATACAAATGGAATGTATATCTCACTAGGATTTTGATGGAACTTAAAACAGCTCAAATCTAGTCTGCATCAGCTCACATACTCTCTAGAAATCACTCAGGTAACTTGTTTGAGTTGGAACAAACCTGAAATTACAATAAGAATTTAGGTCGTTTCTGGAGACCTTCCAGTAAAAGCTGAGAGCCAGAGAATTCAGACGAGTGACCACAGCTTGTGTCAATTCTAGTTGCAAAGTGGCCCATGTTGAATTTACCAGAGTCGTAGGAAAGAGTGATGCCCTCCTGGAAGATGAGATGCATACCTGTGGGGAACAACAGTAAAGCTCCTTGGTCTCTGGAGAACTCCTTGTCAGAAGACACTCAGTGGAAAGGGCCAGTTCACACCGTCTGCTCTTGGCGAATGGCGGGATGGTCTACTCTCTATCTTTGTTTTCTCTCTTGTCACCCACAGTCCTAATCAGGTAACCAGGTATAGTCTTCTATCTGGATCTTACTGACAAAGCAGTATGTGCAATGGATGCATATGAAGAAAATAACTTTCTTAGACATAAAGAGATTCATGTATGTTGTAGGCAAATGAAAAGACCCAGTAACTGGCACATTGGGACTTCATTCAGTTGCATTCTGACGAGGACCTCTGTTTCCCTGGCAACAGCAGCTCTGCAGACATAAAACTGAATTCCCTCCAGTGTTATAGAGAAGTGCACATAAGTGACTGTACAGGGGCTTTTATCCAGGTATGCTTGCAAAATCTTCCTGCAGCTTCCCTCTAACAGGGGGAGAAAGAGGAGATTTATAATATTTTCTAGACATGGAACAAATAATTACACAGTTTAAAGGCCCTTCTGCCAAGTGTTGTTGTTCTACTATTTCTAGAATGTCTTTTAGAGGGTTCTTATGGAAGTTTCCACAAACAAATTAACCATTAAATGAGCCAACCTATTAGTGCGACTCCTGCCATTGGTCACTTTCTATATATGTATGCACACAGGCATTCATATGTGGATCATACTCTTTGGAAAACTGATGAGAGAGAAGATTCTGCAGCTATTCGATTTCTTACTTACTTTCACCTACATAATACAATTTATAGAGAAGGAATAAATGTCAGTAAAACACCACTCTTTAATTCTTCCTACTCAATCCACTCCTTATTGGGTAAGGACCATTACTTAAAATCACACTTGTTCAATATGCTCTGCTTGCCTTCTCTCACCCCTAGTCTTGGGGATTAGAGAGGAATTTATTATCTTGCTTTTAATTTATTCTATTTAGTCTCCATTATCCCTGTGGTTATTTTTCTACTGCATCACAGGATACCAAAATTGGAAGCAACTTTAGATACTGTCTTCTCCAATATTCTTACCTGACTAAAGTACGCATGCCCTCTACCATCCATCATTCTGGGTAGACATGTAATTTGCAGCATGACGCCCCCAGTGGTAGGGAATCTGCTCCCATTTTTAGCAGCTTTAATTTTTAGAGGGTCTTCCGTGCATTGAAGTCTGGCTGTCTGGAGAGTTGCACAGAATAAGCACTGTCTCTTTCAGCGAAGATTTTTAATTTAAAGATGAGATATTGTGAATCATACTCCCTCCCTTCCATTTATATTATAATGTTTTATAGCAGTTTCTAATAAAGACTAGACAGAGCTAATTCTAGAAGAAGTTGGCATAAGTATATACTTGCCTCAATTTTTAGAAATGATAGCTAGTATTATTGGAGCCAATTCTGTCCCTCAGATTAGGACATTAGGGACTAGCTAAATTACTCTTCGTTTTATAATAATGTAAAGAGACAAACACCACCCCATCTCCCGAAGGTCTACATGCTGCTTCTTGCAGTTTGGGAGGAATCACCCTGGCATGAGGCCTGCTCAGTCCTTTCAGAAATTGGGCTGAACAACCTCAGAGAGTGGTAGACTCCTGCACTGCAATTCAACACCAAGGTTATGCAAGAGAATAACCAGTAATGGTATCATAAATGTAAAAGCAACACACCTGTAACAAGAACTTACCCTTTTGATTTCCCACAGTGGCAACTCAATCTTAGGTAAGGTCTGTGAGAAGGATCCAGGGAGAGCTGTCAGAAGGGCCTCTAGAAATTCACAGGCTCCAGACAGAGGCTCCCCATGGCACCAAGACACAGATACAAGGCTTCCATCACCTTCAGGATGTAAATGCTGCTGCAGAAATAATCAAAGAAGGGATGATTGGAACCTATAAAGCCATGTGGCATGCGATTTTCTTTCTTTTTGTTGTAGAGTGTTTTTTTCCTTGTCTAAGAAAAGATTCCTCAGTATTAGTCATTAGGGAATTATAAGTGGAGATAAGTGTTCTTGCTTCCTTCTGACCACAGAAATTTACATCTAGCATCAATCTCACCTGCCAAGAAGGGAAGATGCAAATTTTGCAAGACAAAATGTCACCTCCACTCCATCCCACGTGGGTCAAAAATAATCATCTCCTTTTCTGCGTATGTTGACATCATTTTTGGAAGAACTGGTGATTCTCCCTATTGTATTGGAGTTAGTAGGGAGTGCGTGTTTCTCCTCCACTGGCCTGTCAGTATCTTTAGAGTGAAACTCTGTGTTAACTGCTTGGTTTTATCCTCCAGCAATTTCCCAACCTCCCTCACATGCAGGCTCAGTGGCTAGCTTAGAAGAGTTTTCTTTCAAAGACCAACAGCTTTCTCCAGGAGAAGTGGTAGTGGATTCCAGGAACCTCCAGGGTAATGAGAGAATGCACCCCCCCAGCCCTGCAGGGCCAGAATGGCCCTGGTAGACTCCAGCCTTTCTAGAAGGGAGGAGGGACAGAACAACCTTGAGGGTTTAAAGAGATGCTTATTGAAGTAATAGGCAACCAATCAGAATAACACAAAGTATTTTCATGATTTTAGTACACCACAGATAATTTTGCTTTATTATAAAGAAAATTAAGCTGTAATGGGCTTAGTGGTATTTTAATATTTTTACTCATGAATGATTATATGGAATGTGACATGCCTAGAAAGAGGCAGGAATGAGTCAACATTTTGTTTTCCCTCCATATGAAATAAGGGGGAAAAAATAAAATTGATATTTATATAACGCGACATTCTTAATTGCAAATATTTTTGTTTTAAAAAATATGTGGACTTCTAATGTGTATGTACAACTACGAACTAAAAGGTAGAAGCTATAAGAACAAGCACCCTCCCTAATATAGACCAGAAAAAGAGGAAGCTTTTTAGCTCAGACACATCTGCAAGATTGGAATCAGAGTGATTCTACTCCATTTCTGGGTAGTCTAAGGCCTAACCCAAAACACAAACAATTGTAATCTCAGAAAATTTCACACTGAAAGATGCAGGTTGAATTTCACACCCTGGAGAATGACCAAATTGGAAAGGATGAGAGGATTTGGCTTCACTCTAAAAATGAATCTCATTGGTTTGGCCTCCCGGCCTCTGAAAGGCATCAATTGTGTCCATAGAATTTGGTGGTAACTCCACGTCACAGACAGTACAGAAAATATATTGTCTAATAAAGCATCCAGAAATGAGCTCAATGTGCGGCTCTTCAACATCCTATCAGTTTGATCAATGTTGCATTTGGGTCTTTTCCTGAGCCACTGACTCAAGGAGAGATTTCCCTAAAGTGGAGAACATACATACACAGGGAAACACACGGGAGGACACACATTTATATTTGCTTTCTAAACATAAAACAGCACAACGGGAGAAACAATGTCTGACAAAAGAGTTTCCTCTTTGTTTTGAGAGATGCATGTTTCTGATTATTTATTTTTGCTTTCATTGAACATTATGTTCGTCTCTGGTTATGATCTATGAGAAACAAGGTTTTTTCTTTTTTTATTCAAGCATTTGATATGCAGATTTGATTTTTGCCAAAGACAGTAAGGAAGAAAATAGGATTCATTTTTTGTAAGAAACCTTCGGGATGATCTTGGACTGAGAGTTACCAGAGGGTTCACTTTTAGTGGCTTTAGGAAAAGACATCCATCTACCTCAGTTTGGTTTTGGAGGGCAGCAGACCCATCTACCAAAATCGTGATTTTGAGAAAGAAGCTAGAAGAGGCTGGGTGCAGGGCCACACACTTGTAATCTCAATGCTTTGGGAGGCTGAGGTGGGAGGATCCCTTGAGGCCGGGAGTTTGAGTCCAGCCTGCCCAACACAGGGAGACCCTATCTCTACAAAAACATTAAAAAAAATTAGCTGGGCATTGTGGTGCACACCTGTGGTCCTGGCTCCTCAGGAGGCTGAGGTGGGAGGACCATGTCAGCCTGGGCATCAGAGCAAGTCCCTGACTCAAAAAAAAAAAAAAAAAAAAAAAAAAAATCTTGGCCAGACATGGTGGCTCATGCCTGTAATCCCAGCACTTTGGGAGGCCGAGCCGGGTGGATCACTTGAGGCCAGTAGTTCGAGACCAGTCTGGGTAACATCTCTACTAAAAATACAAAAAATTAGCTGGGTTTGGTGGTGCATGCCTGTAATCCCAGCTACTCAGGAGGCTGAGGTGGGAGGATCGCTTGAACCTGGGAGGCGGAGGTTACAGTGAGCTGAGATCATGCCACTGGGCTCTGGTCTGGGTGATACAGCAAGACTCTGTCTCAAAAAATAAAAAATTAAAAAAATTGCCAGTTTTCCTGAGATGACTGTGAATATAAAATTAGATTATATATGAAAAGCACCTTTGCAAATTAAAAGTGCTATAAGATGGACTATACTATTGTACATACAGGCTGCCTTGTAACTGACTGTCAATTTGACATTTTGTAAAACCTAAGGTTACTATGAAACAAAAAGCTAAGTAGCACTCTTAAAAGTATATTTCCACAATTATCTTGAAACCAGAGTTTCTAAACCCTCTTACATGAAAATTTATTAAAGAAAAATTCATTCTATTATGTTTTTCTTCCATCGTTATCCCACCGAAGAAGTTAGAACATTTCTTGAGATATGCTATTTCAAAAGCCCCTAATGACCACCAGCCAAGACTGAATTTATATAGACCAAATTCTCTAAGAATTGTATTATGTATGTGTGAATTTCCAATCCATTCTCCTCTCAGTGTGTAATAAATTCATTCAGAAGGAGTTTTATTTCATAGAATTGACTTCTTCATAGGTCTTCATGGAAGCAGCATTGAATATTATCTCCTTTTGCTTAGGGGAAGGGAAATGAAACATATTCTGCCAATAGATAGTTACACAATAAAAAGGCAGTTTTTTTTTTAAAAAAAAAAAAAAACAAGGCATTGAGAACTGGGAAAAAATATGGGTCTTTAGATGTTTTGACAATGTAATGGCACAAAATGAGGGATTTTTTTTGTCCTGTTACATATTTTATATTTTATTTTTTAGAGCAGTTTTAGTTTTAAAGAAAAATTGAACACAAAGTACAGAAAATTCCTGTACACCTTTTCTATTATTAACATTTTGCATTATTATGGTATGTTTGTTACAGTTAATGAGCCAATATTGATACACTGTTATTAACTGAAGTCTGCCATTTATCTTTGTGTTTATATTCCATGGGGTTTGACAATTGCATAATGACAGGTGTCCACCATTACATTATCATACAGAATAGTTTCACTACTCTAAAAATCTTCTATACCACACCTATTCATTCCTCTCTCTCCCTGTACCCCTGGCAACCACTGATCTTTTTACTGTCTCAATAGTTTTGCCTCTTCCAGTATGTCACATAATTAGAATCATTACAGTATGCAACCTTTTCAAGCTGGCTTCTTTCACTTACCAATATTCATTTAAGATTCGTCCATGTCTTTTTGTGGCTTGATAGCTCATTTTTGAAAAGCACTGAATAACATTCCATTGTATGGATGTCCCACAGTTTGTTCATTTACCAATTTAGCAATTGTGAATAAAACTTCTACGAACATTTGTGTGCAGGTTTTTATGTGGACATATATTTTCAACTCATTTTGGTGAATACTTAGGAGTATGATGGTTGGGTTGTATGGAAAGACTATGTTTAGCTTTAGAATAACTGCCAGACTGTCTTCTACAGTAGCTGTATGAGAAAAATATTTTAAAATATTTTTGGAAGCAGTAAAAAATGTATATCGCATTTTATGAATTCAGCATTTATGTATTGCATGCTATTGAAGATAAATTAGATAATAATGTATAATTTTTGTGCTTATATTGAGGAAAAGCCTAATACTATTCATACATGAAGAAAAGATAAATACATATTATTTTATTATATAACCCTCAATTTAACCAACCAACACCACTGCATGCTTACCTCCTGGAACCGTCCCTGGCACAGCATGAGCCAATGATGAATGACTCTCTATTTGCCACTATTATTCCTGTCTTGGTTTTTATCTTATCCCTTGTCCTTCCTGAGTCTCAAAGTCCTTCAGCCTCCAATAAAAGCTCCCCAAAGAGTCTCTTGCCACCGTCATGGCCTAACATCTGTGCCAGAGAGCCATAAGAAGCACAAGGACACTTCTGCATTCTTATGCTATCAATCTTCCTCTCTGGTTGGGTTGGATCCATGTCCTTGATCTAAGGCAACGTTGCTCCCAGGGCTGCATTGCTGTTGCTGTGAGGATCAACCTTTTAGTTTGTCACAGTACTCAGCAGCCCCCACACCACCTTCCCCAATCACCCAGAGACCATGTTATCCCCCTCCTCAAAGAATGCATAACATTTTCTGAAAGCAGAACTTTCTTTCCACTTCCTCCTCCTTTCTATCTTGCCCTTTTTCCTTAATTAATTGACTGTAACCTCCCAGAGTGATAGGCATAAATAGGGCACTGGTCTGTTTAGAAGGGCCCTGAATTTTAAAGAGATGAACCTTTAACCAGAAAAGTACAGGAGAATGTGCTAAGTGAGATATGTCATCAGAATGTGCTCAGACCATAGAGAATGGCTGAAAGTTCCAGGGTGTAAGTGGGAGGAGAGGGCAAGATTTGAGCTGAGTCTTGCGGTGTGGGTAAATCTTGAGGTCTGCTTAACAGGTGGGGCTGTGGAGGGTGAACTAGAGTGAGAAGTCAGTCCTCCTGATTAACATCTACCTGCAGAGGAAGTTACAAAAGTAGCTGGCTAGGAATAGGTGGTGATGTGGAGGAAGCAAAGAACAAATGAGAATGTTCTCCTGAGGCCTCCCCAAAAGAGCAGAGGCCCAGCACTACTGGGAGCCACTGGGATTGGGCAGGCTGCCTGCTGGGACCCCTGCTGCCTCGAGGTGTGTCTTTGTCCATGTGTGAGGGTTGCTTCTTATTCTCCAATTTTGCCTGAGGCAAATCCTGCATTCCGTGAAGACAAAAACCTCAAGATTCTGCAAAGCTCAGCATGCAGGAATAAGGTGATCACTTGCTGAAATACACACTAAAAAGAAATATCCTTGTTTTCTTCAAGGGGAAGAACCAAACCAATGCTCTAGGTTCCTGGACCAAGCAACATCCACATCCCTAGGGATGCTGTTACAAATGCAAATGTCCAGCTCCATCACAGACTTTGGAAATCAGAAACTCTGGAGGTGGGGCTCCATCATTTTGTTTAACAAGTTCTCCAGGAAATTCCGAGACCTGCTAAAAGTTTTGGAACTGCTGCCTTAGACAACTATAATTAGCAATGAGAGGATGACTGAAATTTTAATCAAGACTTTGTTTCTGTCAGTAATAAACCAGATTCTGACTAAAGAGAAAACACATGTAACTATAGGAATGGGGCAATTTCAGGACGTTGGTGCAACTGGGACTAAGTAACACATTTAAAAGTAATCTAATCTATTGCTTCAGTTTCTGGAGATAAAGAAAATCTTCTGGATCCATGCAAGAGCATAAAAGCGTAATAAAGGGCACTGAACTGTAAAAATTTACAGTTCTTTATTTATACATGTTGACAGTTCAGTTGTAAATGTTTATAGCACCTCATAGACCAAAGGAGAAAACACACAGACCCACGTGAAAGACATAACAGTCACAAAGGTTTGAGAAATGTTGGCAGTGCTGGGGGCTCACCACAATAAAGCCAGAGAAAAGGGGCGAAGGGCCAAGCCGTATTGATAAATATTTACAAGCAAATCTTTGAAGAATGAGAGAGGTTCTATTATAGTCAAAAGGCAACAGGTCATTTTTGAATAGTGGCATCTGAAACTGGAAACAAATTTGTTGCTGAAATACAAATTGGAGGAAATTGCTTTTGTGGGAAAACATTTCCTCTCCTCAGTGGATTTCTCTTTTGTGTTCTGCCTGTTCTGATCGTGGAATTTCAGAGGCAACTGGGATCTCCTGATAGGGGACTGGCTTCTGTTCCAAGCTCTCCTCAGTGGCCTTAGGCAAGGTGCCTTAGTCCTGTGTCTGCTTTTTCTCATGAAGGATAATGGCCTTACCGACTGTCTGACAAATGTTGTAAGATCTGTAGGTGATTGCTTCTAAACGCAGACCACTGGGGTAAAAGAGGGAGAGAGAGCCTAAGGAGTTCACTAGGATTATCCCAATCTTTCCCTTCCCTTTTCACAGGAATTTCATAATTATGAAGACATTAAATCATGGCCTTGAGCTCGACACTGTTGGGAATTTTTTTAAGGTAGAAAGAAGTGTGTGACTCTGAAGAATATGAACAACAGGAAACAAAGACAGCCTGTGCTGCTCTCTAAACCCGATAATTACCAAACGCTGGCATAGTGCACAAGGGACTTTTTAATTTAAAAGTGCCTGTTAAGTTCACTTTTTTGGAAGTTATCTTTCAGAAACTTGGAGAAGAATGATGTCACAGAATGAGGAGGAAAGAAAATAGGAGAGGTTTGCTGGTTCACAGTATGGTTTAGCTAGGAACTTCGAGAAGATAAGAGGATATAGAGCAAAGTACTCAAAGATTAGTATGAGAGCATTAATCATACATGATGAAAGTACTAAATTGAACTGAATCAAAAATTTTAAAGTCTATTCTTCAAAAGACACTATTAAGAAAGGAAGAGCTGGCCGGGCATGGTGGCTCATGCCTGTAATCCCAGCACTTTGGGAGACCGAGGTGGGCAGATCACTTGAGGTCAGGAGTTCGAGACCAGCCTGACCAACATGGTGAAACCCCATTTCTACTAAAAGTACAAAAATTAGCTGGGCGTGTAATCCCAGCTACTACGGAGGCTGAGGCAGGAGAATCGCTTGAACCCGGGAGGCAGAGGTTGCGGTGAGCCGAGATAGCAACACTGCACTCCAGCTTGGGCGACAGAGAGAGACTCTGTCTCAAAATAAAAATAAATAAATAAGAAGAAAAGCTTAGATTGAGCAAAACTATTTGCAAAATGTATCTGGTGAAGGATATCTAGAATCCTGAATATATTAAAAAGACTCTTACAACTTAAAAATAAAAAGACAACTCATTTAAAAATGGCTCAAGATTTAAATGGACACCTCACAGAAAAGATATTTGAATGTCCAATGGACATGCAAAAAGTGTTCAGAAGCAATAGTCATCAAAGAAATTCAAGTTAAAACCCCAATGAGTTATCACTGAACATCTACCAGAATGATTAAAATCAAATTTAAAAGACTCACTAAATGATGAGGATGAGAAGCAACCATCAGGATGGTTAGAGAGAGTATTAACTACTATAACCACCATCAAACTAAAAGGTTGATCCTCACAGCAACAGCAATGCAGCCCTGGGAGCAATGTTGCCTTAGATCAAGTATTAACTACTATAACCATCATGTTCTAATGATGTATTATTTTTTTCCAAATGTTCTTGATCCCCCATTTGTTGAATCTATGATGCAGAACCTGCAGATACAGAGGACCCAAATAAACACAATCAGAAATAACAACAAAGGAGACATTACCACCAACTCCACAGAAAGTAAATATACACTTGCTCTACGACCCACCAATTCCACTGGTAAGTGTTTACACCAGGGAGATGAAAACATAAGTCTATAAAGGCTTGTACAAAAGTGTTCATAGTTTTATTTATAATAGCCTTAAATTGGAAACATCACAGATGTCTATCAGTAGGATAATGTATAAACAAATGGTAGTACATTGATATGGTGAGATACTGTTTGGAGATAAGATGGGACAAATTACTGATACATGCAGCAACATGGATGGATCTTAAAAATCCTGATGAATGAAAGGAACCTTGCAAAAAAGTATACGCACTGCATGATTCCTTTACATGAAGTTCTAAAACAGGCAAACAAATCTGTGTTGGAAAAGATCTGAATGGTGACTTTGTCTGAGAGACTGGACATGTCTATTTACTGGCAAAGAGCATGAGCGTGAGAAAACTTTCTGGGGCTGATGGTAATATTTTGGATCTTGACAGGGGTTCAGATGGCACAGATGTATGCATCTGTCGAGCTCAGTAAATGTGCACCTAAAATCTGTCCATTTCATTGTATGTAATTTACCTCAGAAGAAAAATAACCCTGTAAACAAATGGCAAACTCTTTTTTTTTTTTTTTTTTTTTTAAGATGGAGTTTCACTCTTATTGCCTAGGCTGGAGTGCAGTGGCGTGATCTTGGCTCACCGCAACCTCTGCCTCCCAGGTTCAAGCAATTCTCCTGCCTCAGCATCCTGAGTAGCTGGGATTACAGGCATGCGCCACCACGCCTGGCTAATTTTGTATTTTTAGTAGAGATGGGGTTTCTCCTTGTTGGTCAGGGTGGTCTCGAACCCCTGACCTCGGGTCATCTGCCTGCCTTGGCCTCCCAAAGTGCTGGGATTACAGGTGTGAGCCACCGTGCCTGGCTCAAATGCTAAACTCGTATAATATATACCCTAAGGTATTTAGGGATGAAGTACATGAAGGTCTGCAATTTATTTTAAGATGAATTAGAAAAAAAAGTAGATCGATTTGTAGCAGGACGAGCCGCAGACAAAACCCCTCAGACACGGAGTTAAAGAAGGAAGGGCTTTATTTGGCTGGGAGCCTCAGCAAGACTCACATCTCAAAAACTGAGCTTCCCGAAAAATCATGCTGCTATAAAGACACATGCACACGTATGTTTATTGCGGCACTATTCACAATAGCAAAGACTTGGAACCAACCCAAATGTCCAACAACAATAGACTGGATTAAGAAAATGTGGCACATATACACCATGGAATACTATGCAGCCATAAAAAATGATGAGTTCGTGTCCTTTGTAGGGACATGGATGAAACTGGAAAACATCATTCTCAGTAAACTATCGCAAGGACAAAAAACCAAACACCGCATGTTCTCACTCATAGGTGGGAATTGAACAATGAGAACTCATGGACACAGGAAGGGGAACATCACATTCCGGGTACTGTTGTGGGGTGGGGGGTGGGGGGGGGCGGGGACAGCATTGGGAGATATACCTAATGCTAAATGACGAGCTAATGGGTGCAGGAAATCAACATGGCACATGGATGCATATGTAACAAACCTGCACATTGTGCACATGTACCCTAAAACCTAAAGTATAATAAAAAAAACAAAAAAACAAAAAAACAAAACAAAACAAAAAAACAAAAAAAAAAAACTGAGCTTCCCGAGTGAGCAATTCCTATCCCTCTTAAGGGCTTACAACTCTAAGGTGGTCCGTGTGGAGGGTCGTGATCGATTGAGCAAGCAGGGAGTATGTGACTGGGGGCTGCATGCACTGGTAATTAGAATGGAACAGAACAGGAGAGGGATTTTCACAGTGCTTTTCTATACAATGTCTGTAATCTATAGATAACACAGCAGATTAGGTCAGGGGTCGATCTTTAACTACCAGGCCCAGGGTGTGGTGCTGGGCTATCTGCCTGTGGATTTAATTTCTGTCTTTTAGTTTTTACTTCTTCTTTCTTTGGAGGCAGAAATTGGGCATAAGACAATATGAGGGGTGGTCTCCTCCCTTAGATTGACATACGGATTGAGGTTTGGACGGATGGATATGTGATAAAGCAAGTACCATTTGCCCCTTGTTATCCACAGGGGATTGGTACCATGACCCCCAGGATACCAAAATCCATGGATGTTCAAGTCCTTTAAATATGAAGTATTTGCAAATAACCTATGCACATGCTCCCCTACACTTTACATCATCTCTAGATTGCTTATAATACCTAATACAATGTGATGCTATGTAAATTGTTCTTACACTCTATTATAATTTGTATTATTTCTAATGATGTATTATTTTTTTCCAAGTGTTCTAATGATGTATTATTTTTTTCCAAATGTTCTTGATCCCCCATTTGTTGAATCTATGATGCAGAACCTGCAGATACAGAAGGCAAACTGTGCAGCAAAATGGGAAAAGTAGAATCTAGGAGGAGAGCATAAAAAATGTTGGGAGAAAAATCTGTGTGTGTGAATCTCCTGAGAGACTTACAAAAAACATAAATTCCTGCATCTTATCTCCAGATATTCTGAGGGTGGAGCACAGGATGCGGTGTCATCTAAGCCCTTCAGGCCCATCATGAACAGTGACTGAGAACCACTTTCCATGCAGTATGGTTCAGGTGTAGGCTAAAAATCTAAAATTATCCCATGGCTGTTTTTCCACTTTACAGCCCAACACAAAGCATAAGGCTTAGGGTTAAATTATTGAGTAAACTTTGAAAATGTTTTTAAGCGTTACCAAAAGTCCACTGAAATGTTCTGTTGGGTCTTTCCTTTTAAGCAGTAGATATTTAACTTCTTATAAAACAACAGAGTGCTTTGCTCTGAGATTTGGGTACATTACTTCTTCAGGCTCATTACAGCTTGGTATGGTAGGTTTTATCACGCCCATTTACAGGTGAAGACACTGAGGCTCAGAAAAGTTAGGGGAAGTTTTCTTAGGTCACAGAGTCAGGGCCAGCTTTGTGGGCTGGTGGCCAGGGCAGCTGCACTGGATGTAAGGCTCAGAAGAACCCTGTCCTTAGAATCAATGCTCTGTGGTACCTTGTTAAAATTCTTAATTATTTTATCATTGAATTTGCCTTTTTGTAAGAGAAGTCTGAAGGTACAATGGAGTGTGAACCAGGGACTTTGAGTCTCAGCTCAGAAGTGGTCCTGCCTCCTATCATCTACTTGGATGCCACTGGATTTCCCTACTTTCCCATTCCTGCAATGGCTATGACTTTACAACCAGAGAGGACCCAAATAAACATAATCAGAAATAACAAAGGAGACATTACCACCAACCCCACAGAAATACAAAAAACCCTTCAGAGACTATTACGAACACCTTTATGCACACAAACTAGAAAACCCACAATAAATAGATAAATTCCTGGAGACATACAACCTCCCAACATGGAACCAGGAAGAAATTAAAGCGCTGAACAGACCAATAATGAGTTCTAAAATTGAATCAGTAATAAAAAGCCTACCAACTAGAAAAAGCTCTGGACCAGATGGATTCACAGCCAAATTCTACCAGACATATAAAGAAGAGCTGATACCATTTGTACAGAAGCTATTCCCCAAAAATAAGATAAAGGGACTCCTCCCTAACTCATTCTATGAGGCCAGCATCATCCTGATATCAAAATCTGGCCGACACAATGAAAAAAGAAAACTTCAGGCCAATATCCTTGTCATAGATACTAAAATTCCCAACAAAATACTAGCACACCAAATCCAACAGCACATCAAAAAGTGAATCCACCACAATTAAGTAGGCTTTATTCCTGGGATGCAAGGTTGGTTCAACATATGCTAATCAGTATATGTGATTCATCACATAAATATAACTGAAAACAACAACAACAACAAAAACACACATGATCACCTCAATAGATGCAGAAAACGCTTTTGGTAAAATTCAAAATACACTCATGTTAAAAACCCTCACAAACTAGGCATTGAAGGAACATAGCTCAAAATAATAAAAGCCATCTGTGACAAACCCACAGCCAATGTTATACTGAACAGGCAAATCTGGAAGCTTTCCCCTTGAAAACTGGTACAAAACAAGCATGCCCTCTCTCATCACGATTTTTCAACATAGTACTGAAAGTCCTAACCAGAGCAATCAGGAAAGAAAAAGAAATAAAAGGCATCCAAATAGGAAGAGAGAAGTCAGACTATCTCTGTTTGCAGATGGTATAATTCTATACCTAGAAAACCCTGTAGTCTCTGCCCAAAAGCTCCTTAAGCTGATAAACAACTTCAGCAAAGTTTCAGGATACAAAATCAATGTACAAAAATCAGTGGCATTTCTACATGCCAACAGCATCCAAGCTGAGATCCAAATCAAGAACACAATCCCATTTACAATAGCCATAAAAAAGAATAAAATAAAATACCGAGGCATACAGCTAACCAGGGGAGTGAAAGAGCTCTACAACAAGGATTACAAAACACAGCTGAAAGAAATCAGAGATAACACAATCAAATGGAAAAACATTCCATGCTCATGGATAGAAACAATATTGCTAAAATGACCATACTGCCCAAAGAAATTTACAGATTCAACGTTATTCCTATCAAACTACCAATAACATTTTTTCAGAATTGGAAAAAACTATTCTAAAATTCATATAGAACCAAAAAAAGAATTTGAACAGCCAAAGCAATTCTAAGCAAAAAGAATAAAGCTGGAGGCACTGCATTACCCAACCTTAAACTATACTACAAGGCGGCAGCAACCAAAATAGCATGATACTGGTATAAAGACAGACATATAGACCAATGGAGTAGAATAGCGAGCCCAGAAATAAAGCCACATACCTACAACCATCTGATCTTTGGCAAAGTTGACAAAAACAAGCAATAGGAAAAGGACTCCCTATTCAATAAATGGTGCTTGGATAACTATCAAGCCATGCACAGGAGATTGAAACTGGACCCCTTTCTTTGACCACATACAAAAATCAACTCAAGATAGATTAAAGACTTAAACATAAAACCTAAAGCTATAAAAACTCTAGAAGAAGACCTAGGAAATACCATTCAGGACATAGGTCCTGGCAAAGATTTCATGACAAAGATGGCAGAAGCAATAGCAATAAAAAGACAAATTGACAAATGGGACCTAATTTGACTAGAGAGCTTCTGCACAGCAAAAGAAACTATCAACAGAGTAAACAGGCAACCTACAGAATGGGAGAAAATATTAACAGACTATGCATTTGACAAAGATCTAATATCCAGAACCTACAAGAAACTTAAAAAAGTTAACAAGCAAAAAAGCAAGGAACCTATTAAAAAAGGAGCAAAGGACATGCACAGACACTTTTCCAAAAAAAAAAAAAAAAAAAAGACATACACATGGCCAAGAAGCATATGAAAAAGTGTTCAACATCACTAATCATTAGAGAAATGCAAATCAAAATCATAATGAGGTAACCTCTCACACCGGTCAGAATGACTATTACCAAAAAGTCAAAAAATAACATGCTGGTGAGGCTGCAGAGAAAAGAGAATGATTATACGCTGCTGATGGAAGTGTAAACTAGTTCAGCCACTATGGAAAGTACTTTGGAGATTTTTCAAAGAACTTAAAACAGAGCTACCATTCAACCCAGCAATCCCATTACTAGCTGTATACCCAAAGGAATATAAATCGTACTACCATAAACACTATTCACAATAGCAAAGACATGGAATTAACTTAGGTGCTTAACTTAAATGCCCATCAACAGTAGACTGGATAAAGAAAATGTGCTATATACTGTGGAATACTGTGCAGTCATTAAAAAAAGAACAAGATTATATCCTTTACAGCAACATGGATGTAGCTGGAGGCCATTATCCTGAGTGAATTAATGCAGGAACAGAAAACTAAATACTGCATCTTCTTATTTATAAGTGGGGGCTAAACATTGAGTGCACATGGACACAAAAAAGGGAGCAATAGACGCTGGGTCCTACTTGAAGGTGGAGGGTGAGAGGAGGGTGAGGATCGAAAAACTACCTATTGAGTACTATGCTTACCACCTGGGTGACAAAATAATCTGTATACTGCAAACCCTGGCAACATGAAATTTATCCGTGTAACAAACTCATACATGTACCTCTGGAACCTAAGATAAAAGTTGGAAGAAAAAAAAGAATACTTCTCACAAAATAAAATAAAGTGAAATAAATAAAGAGTAGATACATATAAGATTAAAACGTAAATTTAAAAATTTCCCAGCTGGGTGCGGTGGATCAGGCCGGTAATCCCAGCACTTTGGGAGGCCAAGGTGGGTGGATCATGAAGTCAGGAGATCAAGACCTTCCTGGCTAACACGGTGAAACCCCATCTCTACTAAAAATACAAAAAATTAGCCGGGCATGGTGGCGGGCGCCTGTAGTCCCAGCTACTCAGGAGGCCGAGACAGGAGAATGGCATGAACCCGGCAGGTGGAGCTAGCAGTGAGCCAAGATCACTCCAGCCTGGGCAACAGAGTGAGACTCTGTCTCAAAAAAAAATAAAAATAAAAAAATAATTCCCTCATAGCAGAAATAACTAATTATAACATATTTTGAATAAAAATATTCTATTTTCCACAGTAAAAATATAAAGAGAAGTCCTAGTAATAAACCCAAGAAATATATACGAAACCAATAAAATAAAACCATAAAAATATAGTGATGGATATTTAAAAAGACTTAAGTAATTACCCGTGTCTTGGATGACAAGATTCACTTTTGTAAAATAATTGTTTTTCTCCAAATTATTCCATGCAATTAATATAACACTAACTGAAATCTCAATGGGATTTTTCATGATACTTGATAAGCTGACTCACAATTTCATCAAATAAGTTTATAAAATTAACCAAGATAATTATTTAAAAGAAGAGTGAACTTGCATTACTAGATGTAAGAACATGTCATTAAGCTGTAGAAATTAAAACACTGTGGTAATGACAAAAAATATAAAACTATATTAGGGCAAAAGGCTGAGAAACCAGTAGCAGACTATGTATATATGAGGTTGTAGTTTATTATTCAGCAGCACTTCATGTAATTGGGGAAATGAAAGCTATGCAATATAAGAGCTTTGACCATTGCCTATGAATGATAAAAAAGATAGGACCCTCCTACTTTACATCATATGCAACATACATTCCCAATGGCTTATGGAGAGACAATATAGAAAAATTTTTAAATCTATGGCTAGGACAGTCTAAAGCATAAGAAAAAATCCAAAAGCTTTGTATGTCAGACAAAAGATTGATGGGTGGACAGAATTCGTACAGATCAATTAACAAATCTATGAAAATAGACAAAAATGCAGGTATTTGTCAAAACAAAGGAATAGACATATCAGGCAAAAACAAGATGGTTGATAGCTCTAGAATTAAAAATCAATATCTCTGGAATTAATAATTAAAGCAACAATTAAATATCATATTTTACCACTAGAATTGAAAACATTTAAAAGATAAATCAATTGTGTATGAGTATATGCAAAAACAGTCACTTTTGTTGAAAGTGCTAATCAGTAAAGAAATTTTAGAATGTAATTCTGTGCAGTGTCTATCAAAAATGAAGGAATGCATACCCCTTCTCCCAGCATCCTACTTTTAGAGAGTGTATTCTACAAAAAAATGAGTCTGTCACACGAATGCATTATTTAAATTAATTAATTAATTAATTTTAAAAGATGGGGTCCCGCTATGTGCTCTGGCTGGTCTTGAATTGCTGGACTCGAGCGATCCTCTAGCCTCGGCCTCCTAAAGTGCTGGGATTACTGGTGTGAGCCACCACACCCAGCTGTTATTTATTTTTTAATAGCAATGAATTAGAATCAGCCTGAGTAGCTATCAATAAGTAAATCACAATATATTTACTCATGAAATATTTTACAGGAATTAAACAGATTAAGGCAGACCTTACCTATCTACATGAAAACTTCTACAAGTCAGATTAGTAAAGAGAAAATCAAGCTGCAGAATAATACATATGGTATAGTCATACCATAGATGGGGTATAATTTATTAATTTTTTTCAAAAACTGATAATGTACGTTAAGAAGCACAGGAAGGAAATGAGAGATGCATAATAAGACACTCACAGTGCTCCTGGGGAGGGGAATGGAATTTAGGATGGAGAATGTGTGCGGGGGGACGTGACATGGGAGGTCCATAAAGGAAATGGTTGAATAATTCAGTATCTTCTGAATATTCTACACTGAAAATCAGGTTATGCATAATATATAATTGTATAATACATAACTGTAGAATTTAAAAATTAAAAAAGAATTATGGCTCAGGCATTAGAATGGATTTGGGGCTGCAGTGAGTTGGTGCAGGTGAACAAAAGTGAAGCAGTGAGACCACTTAGAGGAGTACCTCAAAGCTGAAGTCACAGATGTGTATGTTGTTTATGGTGTAAAGTAGGAGGTTTCTATCTTTTTTATCAATTCATAGGCGATGGTCAACACTCATTGATTGCATAGTTTGTCATTTCCCCAATTACGTGAAGTGTTGCTGGCACGTAATCTTCCCATGCCCAGACTAGGGAAGGTCATGTGAGGATGACTTCTCAAAATAGACAAATTCAAAAGTTATGAAGAAGAGAATATTGAAAGGACTTGGTGATTGGTTTAGATCTGAGTGGACAGGGAGTCAAAAATGATTCCAGCCTTCTGGCACTTCCTCTCTGTGCTCCTTCATTGCCTCATTTCATGTGTTCTCCATCCCAAATTTGCTTCCCAGAAGCATTGCTATTAAATATTTATTATGCATCCTCGTAGTCTTTCACTCTACTTTTGATGCATTTTAACACATGGGATTATACCCTATGAATTATTTTTGAAAACTGATTTTTCATTTAATAAGATGCCTTGGAGAAGTCTTTCTTTCTTGTTTCTTTTTTCTTCTATCTGTCTACCTATTTATGCTTCTCTTTCTCTCCCTGTCTGTCTCTCTCTCTTTTAGAGACAGGTCTTGCTTTGTTACCCAGGCTGGAGTGCAGTGGCATGATCATAATTCACTGCAGCCTTGAACTCCTGGGCTCAAGGGATCCTCCTGCCTCAGACTCCTGAATGGCTGGGACTACAGGCTCATGCCACCACACCTGACTAATTTTTAGATTTTTTATAGAGATGGAGGTCTTGCCATCTCGCCCAGGCTGGTCTTGAACTCCTGGGCTCAAGCAATCCCCCTGCCTCTGATTCCCAAAGTGCTTGGATTACATGCGTGAGCCACCATGCCTGGCCTATGCTTCCCTTTAAATTCAGAGAATAGGGCATAAAACAAGAACAATCTATTCAATAATTGATGTCACGGATTCATGCAAGGGCTGTGTTCTTGGGCCCTGCCTTAAAGCCAGGAAAGGCGGGGTAGTTAAACCTCACAAATTTGATTTAGTAACCATATTGAGTAGCCTATGTGAAAAAGTGGTGGGAACATTTTAATGTGGCTTATAATTTATTGTCACATGACCAGAAAAAGAAGTACACTCAACAAATATGTGCCTATGCCACACAATCTTCTAACGCCAGAAACATTTTCATTATTTCCTATTTGCTCAATTAGGGAATTATTTCTCAAGGTTTTTTAGTGTTAGTCTAGCTTCTCTTGATGAATTACACATGGTGGGAGAACACACATTTGATTCTATCTGCAAGTGTTCATTTGTTTAATTTTTAATTTTTTTAATTTTTATTTTTCATGTGTACATAGTAGGTGTATATATTTATGGGGTACATGAGATGTTTTGATACAGGCATGCAATGTAAAGTAAGCACATCATGGAAAATGGGGTATCTATTCCCTCAAGCATTTATTCTTTGAGTTACAAACAATTCAATTACACCTTTTATTTTAAAATGTACAGTTAAGTTAGTATTGACTACAGTCACCCTGTTGTGCTATCAAATAAATCTTATTCATTTCTCCTAACTATGTTTTGTACCCATTAACCATCCCCACCTCCCCCACACCCCAGCCCTTTACTACCCCTCCCAGCCCCTGGTAACGATCCTTCCATTCTCTATGTCTATGAGCTCAATTGTTTTGGTTTTTAGATCTCACAAATAGGTGAGCACATGTGATGTTTGTCTTTCTGTGGCTGGCTTATTCCACTTAATATAATGATCTCCAGTTCCATCCATGTTGTTGCAAATGACTGGATCTCATTCATATTTATGGCTGGATAGTACTCCATTGTATATATGTACCACTGGATCTCATTCATATTTATGGCTGGATAGTACTCCATTGTATATATGTACCACTGGATCTCATTCATATTTATGGCTGAATAGTACTCCATTGTATATATGTACCACTGGATCTCATTCATATTTATGGCTGAATAGTACTCCATTGTATATATGTACCATGGCTGAAATACTCATTGTATATATACACATTCTCTTTTTTTTTTTTTCTCGCTGTCACCCAGGCTGGAGTGCAGTGGCGCGATTTCAGCTTACTGCAGACTTCATTCGTCTGTTGAGGGACACAGGTTGCTTCCAAATCTTAACTACTGTGAACGATGCTGCAACAGACATAGGACTGCAGATATCTCTGCAATATACTGACTTCCTTTCTTTTGGGTATACACCCGGCAGTAGAAATGCTGGATCATATGGTAGCTCAAGTTTTAGCTTTTTGAGGAAACTCCAAGCTGTTCTCCACAGTAGTTGTACTCATTTACATTCCCACCAACAGTGTGTGAGGGTTCCCTTTTCTCCACATCCCTGCTAGTATTTTTTATTTACGTAGCTTTTGGCCAAAAGCCATTTTAACTGGGGTGAGATAATATCTCATTGTAGTTTTGACTTGCATTTCTCTGATAATTAATGATGTTGACCACCTCTTCATATGCCCATTTGCCATTTGTATGTCTTCTTTTGAGAAATGTCTATTTAAATCTTGCCCATTTTTTGATTGAATTATTAGATTTTTTTTCTATAGAGTTGTTTGTGTTTCTTATATATTTCCTTTATCTATTTTGAGGAAATGACTACACTTCGTTTATCTGACGTTATTTGTGGAATAAGGTGTTTTCATCTATTGCAAGCCTTTAAACTCCAAAATAATATCAATATTTATATTTTGTGTTCATGTGTAATCTATTTTTGTGTCTGTATTACTTTTAGATTATAATTAATAATTACATACTTCTAGTTTCTGATCAATATAGTAAGAAATTATAAAACTAAATTTGCTCAAATTTAATATGAACCAGAAGTCAGTGATACCCTGAGTGCTCACCAGATGAAGACCTATGAGCATTATCAGGTGCTTGGTTCAAAAGTTTTGCTTTTTCTTAATCCCATATTAGGAGCTATAGCCAGGAAAGTTGATGATAAAGAGGGGTTGACCTTTGAATAGTGGAGTTGACTATATTTGCCAATACTGATGTAGCATGTATAATCTGTGTGCCTACTGTACACTGATAATCACAATGTAAAGTTTTATTTTGTAAGGTAATTACTGCCCAGGGTTTTTTTCCCCCCATGGCTCCTTTAGGGCCACTAAGTAACAACGGCACGTATCAATCAGGTATAACTAAGGGATAATAGAAGCAGTAAGAGATTCAAAACAGAGAATCAGATCCTAGAGGTGCAAGCCCTATCTCTATCACAATCAAAAGGCATGGGAATCAGGAAGTCATTGTCCTAAACTTTCCTGCCGTCCAGGGCTCAGATTGTCACTGCTGTGTTTGGCTATAGGATCACATGGCCTGAGCTACGATCTGGGGATGAGGGAGACACCATTAGACTGACTGGCTCCAAAGCCAGGTATTTCCTTTGATATTTTCATCTGAAGATGCATGTATGACCTGCCTCTCCATTGCTCCCCACTTGGTTGCTTCTAAATTCAAGTCTTTCAGGAGCGATGCTGATCAATAGAACATAGACCATGTCTATAAACCCCAGCTGCAAGGGAGTTTGGGAAATATAGTTTCATTTTCCAACTTTGCAGTACAAGAGGACACAGCAGAAGAGGGCGGGGACAGATATGAAGGGAGTCGGCTATGTTCTGGATTCCTGGTCAAGCTCCAGTTTTCATTTTGTTGCTGCCTCTGCCTCTGATATTTCCCTTTCTGCTGCACTGGGGCTGTCTACTTCTTCCACTTTTTAGAAAATCCTTTCTTCCTTTCCTTTCTTTTCTTCTTCTTCACCTGTTCCACCTTGTCCCTTTCTCTTCTACACTGACTCATACACTCTTCTAACTATAGTTTGGCAGACTATCAAAAGATTCTTGACAACAGACATGCACCTTTTCAAGAGAATTCAGATAGCCTTATAGAATGGCTGGTTTATTACAGAATCATCTAAAATTTCTAGCATCTAGACACACGTATCCATATAAATTTAAAACCTTAAATGTTTAGATCTCCATTATTACTATCACAATGCAGGAATTTTTTAAAGTGTTTTGCAATGTGTCTTGAAGGCCAATGGAAAAAAAGGTTGCTGGCTTTAGGGAAAAAATGATTTCAAAGCAGAAGCCCATAGCCTTGTCTTAGTCCACATAATTATTTAGTTACATGAATTTTATTTTATTTTACTTTTTGAGACAGGGTCTTACTCTGTCATCCAGGCTGGAGTGCAGTGGCATGATCACAGCTCACTGTAGCCTTGACCTCCCAGGCTCAAGCGATCCTCATACCTCAGCATCCCAAGGTGCTGGGACCACAGGCATACACCACCATGCCCAGCTAATTTTGGTATTTTGTAGGGACAGGGTTTTGCCATAGTATGCAGGCTGATCTCAAACTCCTGGGCTCAAGTGATTCACCTGCTGTGGCCTCCCAAAGTGCTGGGATTACAGGCATGAGCCACTGTGTCCAGACCCATGAATTTTAAAATCAAGAATAGGACACTGTACAGGGAGTTTTCCCTTACTTTAACCTCCCACTTATGCACAAAATTCCATTACACCTTAACAGCATGTATCTTTTTTTATACACCTATAATACAATCTTCTCTCAATTAAGATGATGTATTCAGCAAAGGCCAATTTGTGCTTGCAGATAAGAAGTCTGATTAAAAAGTCAGCTTTGCAAGTTAGAAAATGGATACCTTTGAATGCAAATTCTCAGTTTGATTAGGTTCCAAAAACACTCCCTTGGAAAAATGGAGGGTAATGTGTTCAGGGCAAAAGTCATCTCACAAACTTAGAGAAGTCAAAGTTAGAGTATTAGTTGATGGTGGCCAGGCATTTTTATATGCAAATGTTCAAATTAAATTAGGTCATATAGAATAAATAGCCAAAGGATTAAAAAATCACAAGACAGACACATTCCAACTCTCTAGTGTGTTTCTTTAGCCTTCAAATATCTTTTAAGAGCTTATATGCGTATATGACATTCACTGCTGCTGACCACACTCATACTGCTGTGTACTATTAATCCCTCTTGAGGAATCTATCAATTAAAATCATTTTCTGCCCGTCTTCTTTATTTGTATCTTTTTCCTAGGAGATGTGTGTGTGTGTGTGTGTGTGTGTGTGTGTGTGTGTGTGTGTGTGTGTGTTGTGTGTGTGTGTGTGTGTGTGTGTGTGTGTGTGTGTGTGTGTGTGTATGAGGCTGTTGCAGAAGGTTAGCAGAGGAGGTACCAAAAAAACATTGTAAGGTGTGTCAGGGCAGGAATACTTTTCAATATAGTTGTAGAGAGGAAAACCTGATGAATGTAATAACAATAGAACAACTTAGTGGCAAAATAAAGTTCTGACTATCAGCACAATGGAACTTTCAAGTAGAAAATGTGAGTTACATTCTACCCCAAGAGCTGATACGATCTTTAACCTGTGCTTTGCCTCCAACCTCACCTTCCTCTGTCCTCCATGCTTCTTCCAAAGATTTTTCTAAAACATACATCTTCTCATTTGCTCTCATTGCTTAAAAACCTCCAGGGGCTCCCTAGTTTCTTGAGGACAATGCCTAACTTCTGTTGAATGAACAGAAAATGATCAGGATTTAGCATCTCTTACCTTTCCCTAAATTATCTCTTGCCTCACCCCTCTGTGTCTATCTCATTGCAACTCCTTGCAGGTCCAAACAAGACAGGATGCTTCAAGCTCTTGTGTTTTCACATGTGACATCTGTCTTTGAGGACCATCCCTCTCCACTCTCATTTATATCCATTCTACTTGATGGAAATCTGCTTGAGTGTAAGGGATACTTGTGTACACAGAGTCAGATTCATGACCCCATATCCATGAAGTGTTTTGTGCACCGTATCACCTTGACCCAGCTGAATTGACCATTTGATCCAGTCTACGGTTTCCTAATCCCTTTAGTCTAGATTCTGTGATATTTGACTACATCTACGTTTTTGTATTCTTGGCTCTTGAATTTAGTCTTGTGGAAGGATTCACGTGTTGTCTTGTCTCCATAGCATGGTGCCCTGCATCTAGTTGTCCCTTTATTTGCTGAATAAGACAACAGTGGAAGAACGGTCAGAGGAAATAGTACTTGATCTGAGTCTTGAGCCATTGGTAGGATTTGGGCAAGATTCTGGGGAAGAGAAGGCATATGAGCAAGAGTAAAGAGATGTATGTGGGGAATTTATGTGCCTGTGTGTGAGAGAGAGGAAAAAAGAAAGAGATAAACAGCTAGAATAGTGGAACTTAAGTTTGAATAAGCGGCACGATACCAAAGTCTCAAACCCTAAGAAGCTACAACCTGATACCACCACCATGAAATAGGTAAGTTGAGAAAAAGTGCCTGTGTCTCATGTAAAGTGTGAAAAATAAAATCACACTGATTGAGAGGTAAAGAAGCCTTATGAGCTATGGCTGAGATATGTTATTCTCCTGACATGTTATGTCCTGTTATAAAATCTTCCTGCCAGTGGAATTAATGTGCATATTAAAATTTTTTATTTTGCTGTAAATTGGCAAACTAGATTTGTATATATTTATGGGATACCAAGAGATGTTACGATTTATAAATACATGTGGAGCCATTAAATCAAGCTACTTACCGTATCCATCACCTCAAATACTTGCCTGTTTGTGGTGAGAACATTTGAACTTTATTCTCTTAGATATATATGTGTATATATATGTATATATGTGTATATATGTATACATATGTGTGCATATATATATGTGTGTGTGTGTGTGTGTATATATATATATATATATATATTTTTTTTTTTTTTTTGAGACAGAGTCTCACTCTGTCACCAAGCTGGAGTGCACCGGCGTGATCTTGGCTCACTGCAACCTCTGACTCCCTGGTTCAAGCGATTCTCCTGCCTCAGCCTCCTGAGTAGCTGGGATTATAGGTACATGCCAGAATGCCCAGCTAATTTTTGTATTTTTAGTAGAGACGGGGTTTTACCATGTTGGCCAGGATGGTCTTGATCTCCTGACCTCATGATCTGCCCACCTCAGCCTCCCAAAGTGCTGGGATTACAGGCATAAGCCACCGCACCTGGCCTCTTGTAGATATTTTGAAATGTACAGTATGCTATTATCAACTATATTGACCATGCTGTGCAATAAATCTAAAACAAACAGGTATTCCCCCGTCTGAGACTTTGTACCCGTTGACCATCATCTTCGCATTCCCCTCACCTCCATCCTCTGTAACCACCATTCTACTCTCTGCTTCTATGAATGATTGTATCAGATTCCACATGTAAGTGAGAACAAGAGGCATTTGTCTTTCTGTGCCTAGCTTATTTCACTTAGCATAATGTTGTCCAGTTTCATCTGTGTTGTCACAAATGACAGAATTTTCTTCTTTTTAATGGCTGAATAATGTTCCAATGTGTATATATACCACATTTTCTCTATCCATTTATCTGTTGATGAACGCTTAGGTTAATTCCATTATGTAGCTATTGTGAATAATGTTGCAATGAACTTGGGAGTGCAGACACGCCTTCCACAAACTGATTTCAAATCTTTTGGGTAAATACTCAGAAGTGATATTGCTGTATTATGTGGTAATTCTATTTTTAGACTTTTGAGGAACTTCCATATAATTTTCCATAATGGCTATACTAATTGACATTCCCATCAACAGTGTCCAAAAGTTCCCTTTTCTCTACATCTTTGCCAATATTTGTTATCTTTAGATTTTTTTTTTTTAAAATAGCCATTTTGTCTATTGTGAAGTGATACTTCATTGTGGTTTTAATTTGCATTTCCCTAAGTGACTAGTGATGTTGAGTGTTTTTTCACAAATCTGTTAGCCATTTATACGTCTTCTTTTCTGATGTCTCTATTCAGGTACCTTTCCCATTTTTAAATTAAATTATTTTGTTTTTGGTTTCTTGCTATTGAATTCTTGAGTTCCTTTTACATTTTGGATATTAGTCCCTAATTGAATATATGGCTTATAAATATTTTTTCCTCAATCTGTAGGTTGTCTTTTTGTTCTGCTATTTGTTCCTTTTGCTGTGCAGCCTTTTAGTTTGATGTAATCCTATTTGTCTGTTTTTGCTTCTGTTGCATGTGTTTTTGTGGTCAAATTTTAAAAAATTATTGTACAGAGCAATACTGGGTAGTCTTTGCCCTATGTTTTCTTCCAGCAGTTTTACAGTTTCAAGTTTTACATTTAAATCTTTTAATCCATTTTGGGTTGATTTTTGCATATGCTGTGAGATGTGTCCAATTTTATTCTTCTGCATGTGGATATCCAGTTTTACCAACACCATTTATTGAAGAGATTGCTTTTTTTCTTTGTATATTCTTGACATCTTTGTCAATAGTCAGTTGGCCATACTGTGTGAGTTCATTTATGAGCTCTCTATTCTGTTCCATTGCCTGATGTATCTATTTTTATACCAGTGCCATGCTGTTTTATGCATATTAGGATTTGAATAAGGGTTAAGTACTCTGGCTGGAAAAATAATATTAAAGTATATTTCACTTATTGCCTTTGATAACACTATCATAGACAATTTGCATACAATCCTTTGTTGATTAAATCCACTAATAATGAATAAACTTTGTTAACACAGTAGCAAGGAAGACTGATATATAGTTGAGGTTGAATGGATTTTAGGGAAAACTAATACTGAGCACCTATTATAATCCAGGCACAAAAGAATTTGTATAGTTTATCCAATTAAATCCTCATGACAGCCCTGGATGTTAGGAATCAACCTCATTTGTATACATGAAGAAACTAAAATTCAAAGAATGGAAATAGCATCTTCAAGGTTACCTAGCTATGAGTAGAAGAGCTTTTATTCAGTCCCAGATCAGCAGAACTTAAAAATGAGAACAAAGTTTCCACTAATTTAAACTCCCTTGATTCTTCAAAGAGCTAAAGGCAGACTACCATTCAACCCAGCAATCCCATCACTGGGTATATACCAAAAGGAATATAAATCATTCTATCATAAAGACACATACACATATATGTTCGTTGCAGCACTATTCACAGTAGCAGAGACATGGAATCATCCTAAATGCCTATCAGTGGTAGGCTGGATAAAGAAAATGTGGTAAATATACATCATGGAATACTATGCAGCCATAAAAAAGAACAAGATCGTGTCCTTTGCAGCAACATGGATGGAACCAGAGGCCATTATCCTTAGCAAACTAACACAGGAACAGAAAACCAAATGCTGCATGTTCTCACTTACAAGTAGGAGCTAAATGATGAGAACACATGGACACAAAGAGGGGAACAACAGATTCTGGGGCCTACTATGAGGGTGGAGGGTGAGGGGAGGGAGAGGATGAGGAAAAATAACTTTTGTGTACTAGGCTTAATAGCTTAATACCTGGTCAATTAAATAATCTGTACAACAAACCTCCATAACACGAATTTATCTATATAACAAACCTACACATGTACCTCTGAACCTAAAATAAAAGCTTAAAAAAAGAAAATGAGACACAAAAGTCATCTTTTTTAGCATCCTAGCAAAATTGTTAGCAGTATGTCTCATACCAAAGAATATTTTAGCATCTTAGTTATCAGGAGAACATTTCTTAAGGAAACTTCTAATTCTGATCAAGTTGATTTTAATACACACACACACATACACACACACACACACACACACACACCCATGTACTTTTTGTGAAAACTCTAGAAATGAAAGCTTGGGGTGAGGTGGAGGAAGGAAGAAAAACAGTCTAGAAACATTGATTAAATCACTATTTGTAGCCCCTAAAAAATTTGTAAGATTTAGCTACCTCCATTAATTTAGTTACTTTATGTCACACATCTCCTCCAGAAAGTCTTATCTTAGCATATTTAAAAAACTGAATCTGAAAGTCACATAGTGATTATTTAAAGTGTAGAATTCTTCAACAGTCTTTAAAGGAAGACTGGGTGTGTTGTTCTTTAGCGAGATGTCCTCTTGCCTAATCCTTCCACCCCACCCCTAAAATTACAATGGAAAATGACTAAAACTGTCTAGGCTTTCAATGCCATAAATCTTAATGTAAATAGCACAGAGCTTAGCAAAGACAAGTATCAGGATTCTTGGATATTCCTTTAACTATTGCTGCTACTATTTGTAAACCATTTGATTTTCACTCCTTATATCAGTCTGTTTTCACACTTTGAAGAACTGCCCAAGACTGGATAATTTATAAAGTCAAGAGATTTAATTGACTGACAGTTCAGCAAGGCTGAGGAGGCCTCAGGAAACTTACAATCGTGGTGGAAGACTAAGGGGAAGCAAACGTCCTCCTTGGCATGGTAGCAGGAAGCAGAAATGTTGAGTGAAGTGGGAAGAGACCATTATAAAACCATCAGATCTTGTGAGAACTCACTCACTATCACGAGAACAACATGGAGGAAACTGCCCCCATGATTCAGTTACCTCCACCTAATCTCTCCCTTGACACGTGGGTATTATAGGGATTACAGCTGAAGATAAGACTTGGGTGTGTGGGTATTATCGGAATTACAGTTGAAGATGAGATTTGGGTGTAGTCACACCCAATACTCATTATGGGGATTACAATTGAAGGTAAGATTTGGGTGGGGACACAAAGCCTAACCATAGCGCCTCTCTTACTGAAAACGTAATTTAATTAAAATACAGTGTAGTCCAATGAGCTAAGTGGATGATCCTTAACTGGAATAATTAGTTCTATAACCAGTTTTCTGGATTTTAGAGTCTTTTATAACACAGTTACAGTGTTCTTGACATGGCCTACAGGTCAAGAAGACTACATTGGCTACAGCAATCAAGTGTTCATAGGCAGCGATAATTTGCTATTTAAATAACATAATAAAATGACTTTGTGCATCTGTATGACTATATGTGAATGTTTTCCTTAGACTGCAAGCCATTTAGGCAGCTTTTCCCCCAAGGAAGCAGCTTTTCATGCTATTTCCAGTTTATCATTTATGACCTTTCATGCTGCTCTTTCTTTAAAAGAGACATCCCTGCATAATCACAACCTGTATTTCAAAAACTATGCTGTGAACTATTGGAGTCTAAAATATAACTAAGCTCTGTTGATGTTTATTACTGTGTGTAATTTGTGTCCATTTAAGTCTTCTGCGTTAGAAGTTCAGGGCAGAATGGAAGGAAGAAATTGAATTTTAGAAGCTTTCTCTTTTTCCCTTCTAATTCTGTGTGAATATTTTCTTATATTTTGTTATCCTGGGGCAGAAATTATAATGTGTGTGACGTCCCTGAGTAGACTCATTTAACACAGATAAATTCCATGAGTAGCTAGGAAGTGTCAGCCCCCTTGATAAGCTTCCCTAGTTCACAGAAATTGAACCATAACATTCCCATTAACTCTGTTTGGAGCAGTGACTAATGATACCACATAGAGACAAATTCAAGTTAATATAGATAGGGAACTGTTATTTTCCTCATCCTCCAAAATTTGGCTGTCATTGGATAAACATTCCCTTCTGTGGAAGCCTTCCGTCTCCCCTCACACTGGTATGCCAGCAATGTTGTAGACTCTCTATAGAGGGACAGAGCCCCTCTCCTTGCCTGACTTAGTGCTCCCACCCTTCAAAGCCAGTGTTCTCCCTACACAATTATCCCCTCGATTTCCCCAACATCCGCCTCCAATTTCACAATTCTTTTGCTCACACAGCTTCTAAACTTCCTTACAACAAAAATACAAAGAACATTGTAGGAATTTAGAATAGTCTCCACATGGTGATGCCTGAGAATTTCCCCTGGGGAGAAGACCAGCGGTCTGACCACCCACAAAGGCCATGGAGAAATTACCTACCATGGACCAGAGTCTGGCTTTCAGCTTTGTGGAGTCTGAAACCAGATCTTGTTAATGCAAAGAGATCACCAGGCAGACTGACACTAACCAATGTAGAACATCCTTCATATGTATCCAAAGTACTATGCTGCAGTGAGAAATAGAACTGTCATAAAATCAGAATACTCATGCTGGCATCATTAGTGAATTTCAGACCTACTTGGGGAGACAAATAACAATCAGAATCTGTTTAGACTCAGAACACAGGGAGTTAGATGAACAGCGTGTTAAAATACATCAAGCTCTCAATAGGGAGTGTCTGAACTTTGCAAGGATTTCAGCATTTAATGATATACTGTATTTATTTACAAGGCTCCCTAGAAGACTTACTGAGGTGTAAAACTTGAATTATAGATAACTGAGCAATTGTTTTCTGGTTAGTATAACAAATAGAATGTTGCCAACATATGATTCCAACTTAAAGACGATCCCTGTGCAAATAAAAGTTTTCAAAATGTTCATGATCAGATAGGGGAAAAAATTATAATATAACCAATTCTATGAGGTACTGACAAACCAGAAGTTAACCCCAAAAGCTATGTCCTGCCAGTTGACTGGAAGTTGCCCTAACAACCAACATCAGAGTATCAAGTTTCATGACTCCCGTAGTGGAGAAACAATATTGTCCAACTCAATTTTTCTGTCAGCCAGATAGGCAAGTTCTAGAAATGCCACCTGCAAGTACCAAGTAAATATACTAATAAATAATAATGGTTAATTTCATGCCCTCTTTCACCACCTATCCCTATGACTATGGAATTTGAGAGATAATCTCAAATCGGCATTTTCATTTGTTTAAAGAATTTAGAGAAAGAGCAGAAAATGTTTAGCCTACAGGGCACTTTCCCCAGAAGGTGAACTGCTTGACAAAAATGAACTTAGAAATACACCTCCTTGAGAAAAACTGCAGCATTGGTTTTGCAGTTTATATCATGTGTAATCACTTCACATGTCAAAAAAGAAAAAAAATAGTTGGCTCTCTTAAGATACTGTCTGCAACTGTTTGCATGCAGCTCAATCTCTGTTACTTCTTTCTAAGGTAAGATCAGGTCCAAGAAATGGCAGAAGTTGAAATGGGTTTTTATGCCCATTGTCGCTATGCATATTCACACATATGGAAAATTCTTGTTCGCCATTGCCAAAAGACTTTTCTAAAATATTTTGTAGCGCATGGTTGCTTGGAAACATTGAGATCTCAAAATAAATAGTTCTGCCTTGTCCAAAATGTGTACAAATTGCACTAAACATAGATACTCAGACTCCTCCGAACCTCTAAGATTGATATCGTAAGGCCTGCCTCAAATGCATTTCTGGCAAAATCAAAGTCTTTAATTATCTTAAAAAGAGTAACATGATAAAAATGTGCATGCGATTATCCCTTTAAAACACCATAAGAATATAAAGAAGGCCTTTCTCCTGACAGTACTCCAGGGCTACTCATCTGAGTGTTGGGAAGTCTAGGAGAATTTGCTGTTATTGATAGTTACAAATCACTCTCCAAGCCCTTGTGTCCCACTCCCTCCATCCCTGGATTTGACCAATAGTACAGAGCAACATGTTATGTTCTTTCTGGTAATCAGTGTTCGTGTTGCCACTGATAATCACCTGAATAGTAATTTTGCCATTGTACCACTGCACAAAGGTATTCCCAGGAAGCCTTGCTTAGATCTGGCATGTCTGCGTCTTAACAAGCAGAACAAATAAGCAAGTAAACATGGAAGGTCTCGAGAGGAGTCCATGTCGATCAGTCTGGGGCTGAGATAAGAACCTGAGTATGCTTCTCATAGTTCAGACAAATGACAATGACAGTTTGAGTATTTCTACCCATCTTTCTTTTGGTAGTTATTAAGGGACACTGACTTAGTATTGCAAAACAAACTGAGCTACATCGATACATGGTCCAATTTTTAAGACACCCTTTCTAGTCTTATTTATCTCATATAGTATGCTAGATAAAAGGCAGATAAACTGTTTCCCACTTCTCTAAATTGAGATGATGATTTATCTTGGCACCAAATACAATTTGCAGTTGGGATGTTGCTCTGGCATCTCATCTCATCTGGATTGTCTCGTCACTTTTGTCCACCTCTACTTGGAAATACTTGGAAATTCTATTGGAAGTTGAGAATAAAGGGCTCTTTATCTTCAAACATGATTTCCCTATTTATTATGCACTTTTTCTTTCCTTTGTTTCCAATCAAAATTCTGAGTTTCTCTCTGTTTATCTGTGAATCCCATGGCCTCAGACTTTAAAAATGGACTAAATAGTTACAAAATTTGAATTTAGGGCTGATTCGATTCAGAAACCAAGTAAGCATCGTCTCCAGACATGAAGCCATGTTTCTTTGTAACCAAGGCTGCCTGTTTAGCTGGAATTTCTGTCTAAGAAGATCACTCCTGGGTTACTAACAATTGAGACCTATAACATTTTTGAAGATCAACTTTCCTCACTCAATGTATTGAAATTTTCAAATGTTCTCTTTGACAAGAGAAAAAATAGCTTCAGATTCCATATTTGTACTAATGTGTTTCTAATTAATTGATTTTAATTTGATTCTCTCTGTTTTCATCTTTGTAAGCTAATTCTGCTGTTTTCATACATCTTTTAGATAATGGCCTTACTTTTGTTTGCCTGCCTACAACATAAATATCAGAAAGAAGAAAATCATCATTAGCATTAAATCATGGTCAAGCCAGAGAGTTCATGTAATATGGGGGTTTTATGGTTCACTGAATACAATCTCATCTCAAATTCATTTTCCAGTTGGTCTTGAATTTTCAAAAATTCTGGAAGTGCAGCTAGCTGCATTGTAGGTTGTCATTCTATGCAGTAGTCATAACCAAGCTACACACTAGGGGGCTGTGTGGAGTGAGGTGGTGATTAAGCTTAGTCTCCTGAATCAGACTGACCAGGGTTAGTATATCTGCATTTATACTGTTGTCTCTGTGACCTTGTGTAAAGCACTGAACTTCTCTGAGCCTCAGCATTCTCCTCTGTTAAATGGGAAAAAAAGTGTGTATTCTGTCTCTATCAAAGGGCATTTACTGAAATCACCATCTTCACATAATGATAGTAAGTGCTATGTAAAAAGAGAAAAACGTCTTGTGGGTAATGCTTGATTCAATCCAATTAAAGTTAAACGGGGCTTTTTATTGCAGAAGTTCCTGATACATTGCTGCATAAGATAAACCTCCACTGGAGGTATGAATTACATAGCATTGTCCAGACTTATTGGGAGACTCACAGAATACATGTTGGGAAGAGCTTATAGGCTTCCTAACACTGATGTGATAATTAAGCATAATTATGTACATTAAATGCTTATCTCAATGTCTGTTGCGTATCAATGCAGGCCACCATTTACTGAGCATTTCTTGTGTGCCACGTGTCATCTCATTGCATAATCATGGCAATCTGGTGAGGCAGGTACCCTCATTCTCATCTTACAGGTAGGAAAACTGAGCCTTGGAGAAGTTGACCAACTGCCCAGGGTCATACAGCAAGACAGTGTCAAACTTGGAGCTTTTTGACTCCTCAGAGTCTGTGTGATACACTTTACTAAATGCTGTTCCTGGGTGGGTGTGTGGCTCACCCCTGTAATCCCAGCACTTTGGGAGGCCGAGATGGGTGGATCACCTGAGGTGAGGAGTTGGAGACCAGCCTGTTCAATGTTGTGTAACCCCATCTTTACTAAGAATACAAAAATTAGACAGGCATGGTGGTGCATCCCTGTAATCCCAGCTACTTGGGAGGCTGAGGCAGGAGAATTGCTTGAACCTGTGAGGCGGAGGCTGCAGTGAGTCAAGATCGCACCAATGCACTCCAGCCTGGGTGACAGAGCGAGACTGCATCTCAAAAATAAACGAATAAATAAATAACAATAAATGCTGTTCTCAGTCTCTTCTTTTCCTTAGCTATCCCTGGGACAGCTGTTACATTCTAATGCAAGCTATTAGCAGGATAGGCATCAAAGACAAAGGTTCCCCTTAAGAGTACTATCTTGCTTTATAGTTTATCCAGAAATATTGCTAGACAATTCCAGGCCTCACATTCATTTAGTCATTCTTCTCTTCAACAAAGACATAGTAAGACCTTACTGTGTACCGGTCACTATTCTAGGTAACAGAAATATGACAGTGAATAAAGCAGACAAAAACCCTTGCTCTCATGGAGTGCATACTCTCCTGTGAGAAAACAGACAGAAACAAGTAACTAAGTAAAACAAACAAACAGAAGTCATGGTAATAAGTGCAATGCAGAAAAATAAAGGAGGAAAAAGGAAAGAGAGTGATTTGGGTAGTGGGGAGAGCTTGGTGGCTGCACTTCTAAATACGGTTATGCCAGAAGGCCTGGCTGAGATGGTGCCCTCTGAGCAAAGACTTGGAGGAAGGGAGCAAGGGATGGATCCAGGATGGTATCTGGGCAGAATGTTCCAGGCTAAAGAAACAGCAAGTGGAAAAATCCCAAGGTAGGGATGTGCCTGGTGTCTTCAGAGAACTGCGACATGCTCTCTCTTTTCCTACTTTTTTTTAAGAAAAATCAACTTTTATTTTAGATGCAGTGAGTGCATGTGCAGATTTGTTACATGGATATATTGCACCCAGGTAGTGAGCATAGTACCCAATAGATAGTTTTTCAACCCATGCCCTCCTCTCTCGCTCCCCATCTATTCATCCCTAGTATTTATTTTTCCAATCTTTATGTCCCTGAGTACCCAATGTTAAGCTCCCACTTTTTTTAAGTGAGAACATATGATATATTTGGTTTTCTGTTCCTATGTTAATTTGCTTAGTATTCTGGCCTCCAGCTTCATCCATGTTTCTGCAAAAGACACGGTCTCATTCTTTGTTATGGCCACGTAGCTTTCCATGGTGTATATGTACCATATTTTCTTTATCCAGTCCACCTTTAATGGGCACCTAGGTCAATTCCATGTCTTTGATATTGTGAATAATATGTCAGTGAACATACATGTGCACCTGTCTTTTTGATATGATCACCTATTTTCCTTAGAGTATATACTCAATAATGGGATTTGTAGGTTGAATGGTAAATCTGTTTTAAGTTTCTTGTGAAATCTCCAAATCACTTTCCACTGTGGCTGAATTAATTTACATTCTCACCAGCAGTGTATAAACATTCTTTTTTCTCCATAGCCTTACCAGCATTTGTTGTTTTGGGGCTTTTTAATAATAGGTATTCTGACTGGTGTGAGATGGTATGTCATCATAGTTCTAATTTGCATCTCTCTGATGATTAGTGATACTGAGCATTTATTCATATGCTTCTTGGCTGCTTGTATGTTCTTTTAAGAAGTGTTTGTTCGCATCCTTTGCCCATTTTTTAATGGGATTGTTTTTTGCTTGTTCCTTATAGATTCTGGTTATTAGACCTTTGTCAATGCATAGCTTGTGACACTTTTCTCTCATTCTGTAGGTTGTCTGTTTACTCTGTTGATAGTTTCTTTTGCTGTGCACAAGCTCTTTCTTTTAATTAGGTTCCACATGTCAATTTTTGTTTTTGTTGCAATTGCTTGTGGGGAATTGGTCAAAATTCTTTGCCAAGATCAATTTGTTGAAAGGGTATTTTCTAAGTTTTCTTCTAGGATTTTTACAGTTTAAAGTCTTGCATTTAAATCTTTAATCCATGTTGAGTAAAGTTTTGTACACAGTGAAAAGTAGGGGTCTAGTTTTATTCTTCTGCATATGGCTAGCCAGCTATCCTAGCACCATTTATTGAACAGGGAGTCCTTTACCCATTGTTTGTTTTTGTCGGTCTTGTGGAAGATGGTTGTAGGTGTGTGACTTTATTTCTGAGGGTTTTTTTTGTTTGTTTGTTTGTTTGTTTTTTTTCTGTTCCATTGATCTATGTGTCTGTTTTTGTTCCAGAAGCATGCTGTTTTGGTTACTGTAGACTTACAGTGTAGTGTAAAGTTGACTAGTGTGATACTTCTGGCTTTGTCCTTTTTGCTTAAGATTGTTTTGGCTAATTTAGGGTTATTTTTGGTTCCATGTGAATTTTAGAAGAGTTTTTTTTTTCTTCTAATTCCGTGAAGTAAGATGTTGGTAGTTTGATAGGAATAGCATTGAATCTGTAAATTGCTTTGGGAAGTATGGCCAGTTTAATGATATTGATTCTTCCAATCCATGAGTATTTTTCCTACTTTTGATATAAAGAAGATGCAAAGACAGATGGGTATAAACACACTATTCAGCCCATCTCCCAGGCGTACCTTCCTATGCTGCTTGGAAGAGAAAGAATCATGCCATAGAGTTTATTCCTTACCCAGAGGAGAGATCTTTCATGGGAATATAAATTTTAAAACTAATGAAGAAAATAAATCTACAACACAGGACAATTTTGTCATATATTTCTGAAAGTGATTTTGCGTTTGAAGGTTTCTGGTAGGCCCTGAGTTATTTCAAGAGAATTTGCTAAAGTTCATGATAATTAATAAAAGATAATTTATAATAATATTTGGAAAACTCTTAAGCAGGCTGCAAATATAAGGGATTATTTTCATTATTAAAGAAATGGACTTTTAAAAATTGCTTGCAAAGTTTCCCCAGCTACAAATTATGAATATATATATATATATTTGTGTGTTACCATAAATTTTGTATTTTTATTTTTAACTTTTAGGTTCAGGAGTACATACTCAGGTTTGTTATACAGGTAAGCTTGTGTCATGGGGGTTTGTTGTACAGATTATTTCCTCACTCAGGCATTAAGCCTAGTACCCAATAGTTATTTTTCCTGATCCTCTCCCTCCTCCCCGCCTCTACCCTCATAGTAGACCTCAGTGTTTGTTGTTTCCCTCTATGTGTCCATGTATTCTCATAATTTAGCTCCCATTTATAAGTGAGAACGTGCAATATTTGGTTTTCTGTTCCTGCGTTAGTTTGCTAAGGATAATGACCTCTAGCCCCATCCATGTTTCTGCAAAGGGCGTGATCTTGTTCCTTTTTATGGCTGCATAGTATTCCAAGATGTATATGCAGCACATTTTCTTCATCCAGTCTACCACTGATAGGCATTTAGGTTGATTCTACGTCTTTGCTATTGTGAATAGTGCTGCAATGAACATAGGTGTGCATGTTTTTTATGACAGAATGATTTATATTCCTTTGGGTATATACCCAGTAACGGGATTGCTGGGTCAAATGGTAGCTCTGTTTTTAGCTCTTTGAGGAATCACCACACTACTTTTCACAATGTTTGAACTAATTTACACTCCTGCCAACAATGTATTAGCATTCCCTTTTCTCTGCAACCTCACCAGCATCTGTTATTTTTGACTTTTTAGTAATAGCCATTCTGACTGGTGTGAGATGGTATCTCATTGTGGTTTTGATTTGCATTTCTCTAATGATTAGTGATATTGAGCTTTTCTTCATGTGCTTGTTGGCTGCAAGTATGTCTTTTGTTTGAAAATGTCTGTTCATGTTCTTTGCCCACTTTTTAATGGGGTTGTTTATTTTTTGTAAATTTAAGTTCCTTACAGATGCTGATATTAGGCCTTAGTTAGATGAATTGTTTGCAAATATTTTCACCCATTCTGTAGGTTGTCTATTCACTCTGTTGATAGTTTCTCTTGCTCTGCAGAAGCTCTTTAGATTAATTTGATCCCATTTGTCAATTTTTGCTTTTGTTACAATTGCTTCTGACAGTTGCAAAATTGTGTCTTCGTCGTGACATCTTTGCCAGTTCCTATGTCCAAAATTGTATTGCCTAGGTTGTCTTCCAGGGTTTTTAATAGTTTGGGGTTTTACATTTAAGTCTTTAATCCATCTTGAGTTGATTTTTCTATACGGTGCAGGGAAGGGGTTCAGTTTCAATCTTCTGCATACGGCTTGCCAGTTATCCCCGCACCATTTATTGAATAGAGAGTCCTTTCCCCATTTCTTTTTTATCAATGGACTTATTTCTGGGAAATTCTGTTCCACTGGTCTATGTTTCTCTTTTTGTACCAGTACCATGCTGTTTTGGTTACTATAGCCCTGTAGTATAGTTTGAAGTCAGGTAGTGTGATGCCTCCTGCTTTGTTGTTTTTGCTTAGAATTCCCTTGGCTATTCAGGCTCTTTTTTGATTCCATATGAATTTTAGAATAGTTTTTTCTAGTTCTGTGAGGAATGTCATTGGTAGTTTGATAGTAATAGCACTGAATCTATAAATTGCTTTGAGCAGTATGGCTATTTCAACAATATTGATTCTTCCCATTCATGAGCATAGAATGTTTTTCAATTTGTTTGTGTCATATCTGATTTCTTTGAGCAGTGACTTATAATTCTCATTGTAGAGATCTTTCACCTCCCTGGTTAGCTGTATTCCTAAGTATTTTATACTTTTTGTGGCTATTGTGAATGGGATTGCCTTCCTGATTTGGCTCTCGGCTTGGCTGTTGTTGATGTATAGGATACCAGTAATTTTTGTACATGAATTTTGTATGCTGAAACTTTGTTGAAGTTGTTATCAGATGTAGGATCTTTTGAGCAGAGATGATGGGATTTTCTCGATATAGAACCATGTCATCTGCAAACAGGAATAGTTTGATTTCCTTTCATCCTACTTGGATGCCCTTTATTTCTCCTCTTTTCTGATTGCTCTGGCCAGGACTTCCAGTACTATGTTGAGTAAGAGTGGTGAGAGAGGGCAATCTCGTCTTGAGCCAGTTTTCAGGGGGAATGCTTCCAGCTTTTGCCATTCAGTATGATGTTGGCTGTGGGTTTGTCATAGATGTCTCTTATTATTTTGTGCTATGTTCCTTCAATGCCTAGTTTGTTGAGGGTTTTTAACATAAAAGGATGTTAGATTTTACCAAAAGCCTATTCTGCATCTAGTGAGGTGATCATGTGGTTTTTGTCCTTAATTCTGTATATGTGATGAATCACATTTATTGATTTGCATATGCTGAACCAACCTTGCGTCCTAGAGATAAAGTCTACTTGATTGTGGTGGATGAGCTTTTTAATGTGCTGCTGCATTCAGTTTGCTAGCATTTTTTTGAGGATTTTTGCATCTATATTCGTCAAGGATATTGGCCTGAAGTTTTCTTTGTTGTTATGTCCCTGCCAGGTTTTGATATCAGAATGATGCTGGCCTGACAGAATGAGTTGGGGAAGAGTCCTTCCTCATTATTGTTATTTATTTATTTTTGGAATAGTTTCAGTAGGAACAGTGCCAGCTCTTCTTTGTTCATCTGGCAGAATTCGGCTGTGAATCTGTCTGGTCTAGGGCTTCTTTTTGTGTGTAGGCTATTTCTTATGAATTCAATTTCAGAGCTCATTACTGGCCTGTTGAGGGATTCAATTTCTTCTTTGTTCAGTCTTGGGAGGGGGTGGATGTGTCCAGGAATTTATCCATTTCTTCAAGATTTTTTAGTTTGTGTGCATATAGGTGTTCATAATAGTTTCTGTTGGTTATTTCTATTTCTGTGAGGTCAGTGGTAATTCTAATTGTTTTATTTAATCTCTCTTTTCTTCTATATTAGTCTAGCTAACAGCCTATTTTTCTTATTAATTTTTTTCAAAAAGCCAGCTCCTGGTTTCATTGATTTTTTTTTTTTTTTTTTTGAGACGGAGTCTCGCTCTGTTGCCCAGGCTGGAGTGCAGTGGCGCAATCTCAGCTCACTGCAAGCTCTGCCTCCTGGGTTCACGCCATTCTCCTGCCTCAGCCTCTCTGAGTAGCTGGGACTACAGGCGCCTGCCGCCACGCCTGGCTAATTTTTTTTTTGTATTTTTAGTAGAGACGGGGTTTCACCGTGGTCTTGATCTCCTGACCTCGTGATCCGCCCACCTCAGCCTCCCAAAGTGCTGGGATTACAAGCATGAGCCACCGCGCCCGGCCCATTGATTTTTTGAGTGGTTTTTTATGTCTCAGTCTCCTTCAGTTCAGCTCTCATTTTGATTATTTCTTGTATTCATCTACCTTCGGGGTTGGTTTGCTCTTGTTTCTCTAGTTTTTAGTTGTGATGCTTGATTATTAATTTGATACCTTCTAACTTTTTAATATGGGCATTTAGTACTATAAATTTTCCTCCTAACAGTGCCTTAGCTGTGTTCCAGAGATTCTGGTATGTCGTTTACCCAAAAGTCATCCAGGAACAGAATATTTAATTTCCATGTAAATGTATAGTTTTTAACAATTTTCTTCCTATTGAGTTGTATTTTTACTGTGCTGTGGTCCAAGAGTGTGTGTGATATAATGTATATTCTGTAGTTTTGGGATGGAGAGTTCTGTAGATCTCTCCAGATATCAGATCCGTTTGGTCCAGTGTTGAGTTCAGGTTCTGAATATCTTCGTTAATTTTCTGCCTCAGTAATCTATCTGATACTGTCAGTGGAGTGTTGAAGGTTCAAACTGTTAATGTGTGGAAGTCTCTCTTTGAAGGTCTCTAGGAACTTGCTTTATGAATCTGGGTGCTCTTGTGTTGGGTGCATATATATTTAGGATAATTAGATCTTCTTGTTGAAATGAACTATTTACCATTATGTAATGCCCTTCTTTGTCTTTTTTTTTTTTTTTTTTTTAGTAGAGACAGGGTTTCACCGTGTTAGCCAGTACGGTCTTGATCTCCTGACCTTGTGATCCGCCCGCCTTGGCCTCCCAAAGTGCTGGGATTACAGGCATGAGCCACCACGCCTGGCCCTTTCTTTGTCTTTTTTTGTTCTTTGTTGGTTTAAGTCTGTTTTGTCTGAAATTAGGATGGCAACCCCTGCTTTTTTCAGTTTTCCATTTGCTTGGTAGATTTTTCTCCATCTCTTTATTTTGAGCCTATAGGCCTCATTGCATGTGGGATGGGTCTCTTGAAGACAGTATACCATTTGGTTTTTATTCTTTATCCAGCTTGCAAATTCAGCCTATTTGCATTCAAGGTTAGTACTGATATGTGTGGATTTGATCCTGTTATTGTGATTTTAGCTGTTTATTATGCTGAGTTGTTTGTGTGGTTGCTTTACAGTGTCACTGGTTTGTGTGCTTAAGTGTGTTTTTGTAGTGACTAGTAATAGTCTTTCCTTTCCATATTTTGTGCTTCTTTAAGAGCTCTCCTCAGGCAAGTCTGGTGGTAACAAATTCCCTCAGCATTTGCTTGTCTGAAAAGGATCTTATGTCTTTTTGCTTATGAAGCTTAGTTTGGCTGGATATAGAATTCTTGGTTGGAGTTTCTGTTTTTAAAGAATTTTGGATATAGGCCCCAATCTCTTTTGGCCTGCAGGGTTTCTGCTTAGAGGTCTGCTGTTAGTCTAATGAGCTTCCCTTTGTAGGTGACCTGTCCTTTCTCTCTAGCTGCTTTTAACGTTTTTTTCTTGCATTTAGACCTTGGTGAATCTTATGAGTCTTGGGGGTGATCTTCTCATGAAGTATTTTGCTTGGGTTGTCTGCATTTCCTGAATTTGAATTCTGGCTTCTGTAGCTAGGTTGGGGTAGTTCTCATGGATGACATCCTGAAATATGTTTTCCAAGTTGCTTCCTTTCTCCCCATCTCTTTCAGGGACATCAGTAGGCATAGATTCAGTCTCTTTACATCATTCCATAATTCTTGAAATTCTCAAAGGTTTTGTTCATTCTTTTTCATTATTTTCTTGAAAATTCTTGTCTGACTGTCTTATTCCAGAAAGCCAGTCTTCAAGCTCTGAGATTCTTTCCTCAGCTTGGTCTATTCTGCTGTTAATATTTGCAATTGCATTATGAAATTCTTGTAGTGTTTTTTAGCTCTTTAAGGTCAGTTACATATTTTTCTATACTGGCTATTTTGTCTATTAGCTTCTGTATGGTTTTACTGTGATTCTTTTTTTTTTTTTTTTTTTTGAGATGGAGTCTCGCTCCCATCACACAGGCTGGAGTGCAGTGGCGTGATCTCATCTCAGTACAACTTCCACCTCCCAGGTTCAAGTGATTCTCCTTCTTCAGTCTCCTGAGTAGCTGGGATTACAGGTGTGCACCACCAAGCCCAGCTAATTTTTGTATTTTTAGTAGAAACAGGGTTTCGCCATGTTGGCCAGGCTCATCTCGAGCTCCTGACCTCAGGTGATCCACCTGCCTCAGCCTCCCAAAGTGCTAGGATTACAGGTGTGAGCCATCATGCCCAACTCTTATTGTGATTTTTAACTTCCTTGGATTGAATTTCAACATTCTTCTGAATCTCAATGATCTTCATTCCTGTTCATAATCTGAGTTCTGTTTCTGTCATTTCAGCCATCTCAGCCCAGTTAAGAAAATTTACTGAAGAACTAGTGCAGTTGTTTGGAGGAAAGAAGATATGGCGACTTTTTTTTTTTTTTTTTTGAGACGGAGTCTCACTCTGTTGCCCAGGCTGGAGTGCAGTGGCGCAATCTCAGCTCACTGCAAGGTCCGCCTCCTGGGTTCATGCCATTCTCCTGCCTCAGCCTCTCTGAGTAGCTGGGACTACAGGTGCCCACCACCACGCCCAGCTAATTTTTTTTTTTTTTTTTTTTTTGTATTTTTAGTAGAGATGGGGTTTCACCGTGGTCTCGATCTCCTGACCTCGTGATCCGCCCGCCTCGGCCTCCCAAAGTGCTGGGATTACAAGTGTGAGCCACTGCGCCCGGCCGATATGGTGACTTTTTAAGTTGTCAGAGTTCTAGCACTGGTTCTTTCTCATCTTTCTGGGCTGATATTTCTTCAGTCCTTGAAGATGCTCAACTTTGGATGAGTTTTCTGGCTTTTTTAAAATCCTATTTGATGGTCTTGGAGTTTGTGGTGTAAGGTGGATTCAGTTGACTGGCTTCCTTACTGGAAATATTAGGGGACCAAGGCTCAGCTCAGGACTCCTGTACTGCATGCTGTAACTCTGGGAGCCTGGTATTAGGCCCTGAATTTGATCTCTGGCTCCTCGAGGTTAGGAACCTGCTGTGCTGGAGGGGCTAAGGTGCTCTTGGACTGCTGGTCACAACATTCTGATGGGTAGCGCAGCTAAAGCACTTTGTAAGGCGGTGGCAGCCAGATCCATTCTTGTTCACATGTGCCAGCAGCAGTGGCAGTGGCAGTGTCACAGGGTGTGTGCTTGTTGGCTGAAGCAGGGGGCTACCCAGTGCCAGGGTGCTGGCCTCCGTGTGGGCCTTCCCAACAGTAGTGGTGGCGGTAGGGCTCAGGGGGAGTGGGGACCCCCCCCCAGCAACTGTGCACACATTCACATCAGTGCAGCGGTGATGTTAGCACAGGGACAGGGTACTGGTGGGTATAGGACTGTGTGCACCCTTTGTGCTCATTCACATGGGTGGTAGTGGCCATTCTGGGCTGGGGGCAGGTCCACTGTTCTCCATGCCTGATTTCCCGCTGGCAGCTCCAGCGCAGAGTGAAGTGCTGGCAAGGGTGGGGCTAGAGGGCTCCATGCCTGCCAGTGCGCCCATGACAATGGTGGTATGGCGAGAGGAAGGAGGGCGGGGTGCATTTGTACTTGCAGCAGTGGCTTGGCAGGGTGCACATGCACCCACACACCGGCAGGGAAGGGAAAGGTAGGCCCAACTACACATGTGTGCTGGCAAAGCAATGTAGGGGGTGGCCTTGGGCAAGTGTCTGTAGGCAAGGTGACATGAAGGTGGCTGCAGTGGGGGCAGGGCACAGGTGGGCTGGTTCCTATCCACTGGGGCCACTCTACTGGAGCACTCTGCTGGTCTGGGACACAGCCCACCAGTGAAGGAATTATGATGTGGGACCTCAGGAGGTATCTGGGGGCTGCATTACAAGCAGGCATGGCCAGGCTGGGGCTCCAGAAGACACCAGCAGACTGAGGGCTTCTCAGATCAGACTGGCTCCTTCTCGTGGGCAAGATCACCCTGCAGCACACAGACCAGACAGTTTTCCTAGGGCTAAAGTCTCCTACGGGAGCAAGTCAAGCCTAGTGGGGCGGGCATCTCTGGACGTCCTCCACTACCAAATACTGTGGGCTACACCCTGGCTGGAGTTCTGCCCCTACAACTTCTCTAAGCAGCTTTCCCTGCCAACTCAAGAGTCTGTGGTGGTTGAGGGATCTCCTCCAATAGGGATTCAAGAGGCCCGTGGTGAAAGCTGCTCCTTGCCAATTAACTCACCTCTTCTGTAGGAATTGTTGGGGGCTAGGAACAGTCCCAGTGCATGGCAGCTCTGTGTGGGGTTCTCAGCTTCCTCCCTCTCCAGCCCAGCTTCTGTGTCTTCCCTCCACCTGTTCTCAATGCCTTTCCTCTGAAAATCTGTGCTAGGAGTGTGCCAGTCTTCCCGATGTCTAGTCTCTTGGAGAGAGATGTTCCTTCCAGCTGCATCTATGTGGGAGGAACGCGGGAAGAACATCCCCCAATGAGGGAGCGGGACATCTAGAAGACTGGCACACTCCTAGTAGATCTTTTTAAATTCTTAGCATTTATTAGCATTTTAAGGATGTCTTCTGCCTTCATTTTATCTTAAACAAAAATATTTCAATTGTTTATCTTTAACCAATGCTCTGTTTACCATAAGCATAAATTCTCACAGGACTATGACTAAATTAATGAAGCCTAAGCGCATTCTCTTTTTGTACTTTCATCAACTTCTGTTGGGGCATAAACTGGTACAACCTTTCTATTTAGCGGTTTGGCAATAAGTATCAATAGCTCCAAAAAGTTACACCTTTGACCGAATGATTTCACTCTTAAGAATCTCAATGAAATTATAAGTAACGAGGAAAGAGGTTTGTTTGAAAAGATGTTTCACACAAAATGATTTATAATAAGAAACACTGGGGAGGCCGAGGAGGGTGGATCATCTGAGGTCAGGAGTTCCAGACCAGCCTGACCAACATGGTGAAACCCCGCCTCTACTAAAAATACAAAAATTAGCTGGAAGTGGTGGCAGGCACCTGTAATCTCAGCTACTTGGGAGGCTGAGGCAGGAGAATCGCTTGAACCCAGGAGGCACAGGTTACAGTGAGCTGAAATCGCACCATTACACTCCAGCCTAGGCAACAAGAGCAAAACTTGTCTTAAAAAAAAAAAAAAAAGGAAGGAAGAAAGAAGAAAAAAAACCCACTGCAAACAACCTTTATGTGTCAATTTTATAAAGATCACTCTTTATAAAAGTGATCTTTACATAAATTTTAATAGCCTAGTAACCTGCTTATGGTATTAAAGTTAAGTGTAATAAAAGCAGGATGCAAAATTGTGGATAAATGTGGTCTAGAACAGGCAAAAATAAAATACATAACAAAATATAGCAAAATGTCAGCAGTGATTGAATCTGGGTGTAGAGATATGTTATTCTTGCATCTTTACAGTTATTTACTGATTGTAGCAATAAGACATTCAACAGAGGTACTAATCTCACCCTCTTCTACTTTGATGCTCTCAGTAATGTTTCACAATTGTTGACATAATCAAATATTAAAAATTCTTTTCTCTGAGTCATGTCAACAAGGAATGACATCAGTAATGTCTTAGCAAACAAGGAAGCCCATAATCCAGTGTCATGATTAAAAAGCTGAAAACCTTGACCATAAAAGAACCTTTGCATTGGCTGGGCGTGGTGGCTCATGCCTCTAATCCCAGCACTTTGGGAGTCCGAGGCAGGCGATTCACGAGGTCAGGAGATCGAGACCATGCTGGCTAACACGGTGAAACCCCAGCTCTACTAAAAATACAAAAAATTAGCCGAGTGTGGTGGCATGCGCCTGTGGTCACAGCTACTCAGAAGGCTGAGGCAGGAGAATCACTTGAACCCGGGAGGCAGAAGTTGCAGTGAGCTGAGATCGTGCCACTGCACTCCAGCGTGGGCAACAGAGTGATACTCCATCTCAAAAAAAATAAATAAAATAAAAAATAAAAAAAAGAATCTTTGCATTATAACTTAAAGCATCTCTCAATGTACATATTTCCATAGCAGCATGTGCTCAGACGGTGTGTTTTGAGAGATTTGTGTCTTAAATGGCCTGCTGGCTTTCTGATCTAGCTTTCCTGTCCTTTTCAGAGCTGCTGAAGAGGATAAACTTTAAAATGAAACACACATACCTCCCTAATTATGTTTGCTATTACAACATGACTTGTGAAAATTTTCGGGAAGTATATTGTAATAGACCAGCTAGCTATTGTACTTGAAGAATATAATTTGTAATAAGCAAATATGTTCTGAACTAACTGAGTAAACCACTTCTTTGCATATTCAAAGAAAGATCCCTTTTAAGGCGACTGAGTGCTAGTTTCCATGGAAGATCTCACTGAGGGGAGCCTGGAGGTCTCAGGATCTCTCATGAGGTCTCATGCTGGAGGAAAGAAGGTCTCAAGACTGTAAACAGTCACTGGCAACTCTTCAATTGATTTTGCTTCAACCTCCAAGCATCTGACCTTTATTATGAATATTCATTCATACCATTGTCTCGATATTGGAATGCCCCATCATTCTTCGCCAATATCTCTGCTTACATCCTGTGCTTCCAGTGAACAGAAAGCATGAACAAGAAAATGCACACAGAAACATGAAAATGTTTCCTCATTCTTTGCACACTCTGCCATGTCTTTCCATTGTTTTGTCTACTCTTGGAGAGCATCTGAACTGTAGGACTCTTAGGAGGCCACTAGAAATTGGCTTCAACTGCATAGTAACTAGTTAGGCTTTGCTGTGCCTCACAGTCAGCCTAGAATGTTCTTGGAGCAGAGTGGTCCCATTGAATGACCAAGCCTGAAATGGCCACATTGTTAGCAACAACTTCTTCTCTGCCAATTTGTCATTTTTTACCATTTACTGGAGTCATGACAAATGTATCTGAGTCTCCCCCACCAGAAATAGAAGCTGCAATGTGAGTCACCCAGCCAAGCCTGTGCAATAGACATTAATTTATGTGTCTTAAACAGTACTTGCCACATGCCTTCAAAAAAAAATCCACTATTCAGTTCTTATCTGGAAAACTACAGAAATAGAAGTTTTGTTTCCTGTTATTGCAGGGCTCATGGAGTTGGAGAAATGCTCTTGATTTCCTTTCATAAAGTTTTCTTTCTGAAACAATCAGGACTGTAGTAAACACTGACCCAAAAAAGAGGGTTCATTTCATGAATTTCCAGTAATGCCCGTGCTCAGAGTATTGTTTTTGTCATAACAGATATGAAAGTTTAATGATTAATGTCCCAGAGATATTTGTTTCAATTGCTGATACATTCACCAAAGATTTCCCATATCCAGGGGGCTGCTATGTTACAGGGGAAGTAAGTGGGCAGAGCCACAGTTTCTGATCCCACTCACTCCAAGCTGGAATTAATCAGTTTAGAAATGACATAACTAAATTTTATTGTAATGGGAGGTTAATCCTCAAGTACAAACTTCTGACAGTCTTAAACACTGAGGAATTTTAGTCTTTCCCTGCTGTTTTTCATCTTGGTAGGGATTGTGACCTCTGTGTCATTCTGTGATTTCCTCGGGACTCAGTCTGAGCTTTCTCTTTTGGTCTCTTGAGTCTCTAAAAAAGTCCTATTAATCCTAATCCAAGACTCAGGCCCCAGATTATATTTTAGACCTAATTTGCTCTTAGTGTCTCTTAGTTGACTTGGCAGGGTTTCATGGTTCTACTAGATTTCAAATCTGTTGAGTAGCTGCAAAGGTTAAACCTCCATCTTGAGTGACACCATCTGGATTTCAAGCTTCCTCAGTTCCAATTACTCTTCTTCCTCTGCCCAGGCTTAATGCTGAGATTTTTTAATGAGTGCTTCAACAAAGCCCTGCCCCTCTGCATTCAGCTAATTTCCAGTTCTCCTGAGAGCCAGTCTATGTCTTTCTCCATCGTTTCACCAAAATCTTTTCTTTTACTTTTAATATTGCTTCCATGGTCACATTTGCATCCAAATGTGACTTTCCTACACTGTGGTTAATATGTGTCAGCAATGCAGCTCAAAGGACGAGAAAATATTCAAGACAACAGCCATTTTACTGGGAAAAATTCCTACACATTTCTTCCCTTCAGTTCTCACATTTACAATGTGGAACATTCCTTCCACTGCTAACATTCTAATTTTCTACAATTAGCTTGCCCTGTCCACTGGTGCTGATATTCTGAAGCCAATAAAGCCCCTCTTGCTCTTGCTCATCTTACATCTCATTTCTAGAATCTTGGGCCCTGACCTTTCTTCCAGGGAGCCCCTGTCTTGATAACTGGCTCAGTAATAACAATGTTTCTGGGAGTGGGGTCTTCCCTGGACCTCATGAAAACTGCCTGAACACTGCCAAGCCTACAATATGGGTCTGGGTCCTTTTCACGGCTGCACATCCCAGGCACAACACCCTGATGGCCAGGCTGGAACTCTCTCCCTCAACATCGTTCCCTTCTGCAGAAGTGCACTGCCAGCCGGCTGGGACTCCTTCACATCACCTATGGCCATCTCTGCCCACCTGCCACTTGGGCTTACCCAGGGGCATGTTCAGTCTTCAGAGGCAGACCCTCTGCCTTCAGTCCGATTGCCAGCCAAGTCCTGATTTGTAAAAGTTCTGTCTTGGCTATGCTGTTTACGTACAGAATGTGACATTAGCGAAATTTCTTTACCTCTTGCATCTTGGTTTTCCCTTCTATGTAAAATGTAGGCTGTGCTGAGTGCTGAAAGGTCTCCGTTAGGGATGATGATTCAGATGTGTTTAAGTTCTACCAGAATCTGTGGCCTGGAACCAAGGTCATGCCTTTATAGATAGAGGAATCTATATCTCCAGGTACAAAGGCACAGTGGCATAAAATTCTCCCACTGATGAGCCATGGCCCCACAACTTCCATCATTAATTGTCTGGGGTAAGGCTATGGTACCCAAATACTCATCTTTAGCAAGCGCTGCTTTGGATAAAGCATTAAATGATCTCTGGCTAATTTAGGACATTTCAGTGAGTTTTCAAAACACAATGTTATTTTTTTAATTTAAGAGAGTTTCTTGTAATATGAAACTAAACCCTTTTCAAATATTTTGGTATTAAAATATCTTCTCTTTTATAACATGTTCATGGTGTTAAATGGTAGTTTTGTTGTGGCTTTTTAAGGTCCTTAACTTGGCAAAATAAAATGGTTAAAAAACCCCAATTTTTTCCTTAATCTTTCCTCCTTTTTTCTTCCTTTCCTCCCTTTCCTTCCTCAACGTCTCCGAAGCCAGCACTGCTACCCTGATCCTCCTCCTCCCCTTTCTTCTTCTTCTTCCTCCTCCTCTTCTTCTTCCTCTTCCTCTCTTTCTCTCTCTCTCTCCCCACCCCCAGCCCTTTCTTTATCTCTCCTGTACAAATTCCAAAGTTTGGAAGCCATAAAATTGAGGTCTGATTATTCTTAAAATGTCAATAGTATCTTACCTTGTTACAAATAATGCTCATTTTAGTTGATATTAGTCATCGATTTCCCTGAAGGTCTTTAGGGTTTAAAGCATAGAGTAGGTCATTTTGGGAGGGAGTGAGGGGTAGAATGTTCATGCCATTGCTTAGATGTGGGACATCAGGGTCAAATGGCTTGGGAAGTGTAAGTGCTTTCATGGACAGTGTTAGAAAGGGAAAGAAAACAGGACCACAGAAACAAGAGATAAAAACCCCAAACCCAAATATAAGTGAGTCCACAGTCTCATTCAGGACCAGATCACCCAGTAAAAGTGCAATGAAATTACTTGAATGTGTTTAAAATCCAATCCACAGCTCCACTTTCCAATTGACATTAAGATTTATGCAAGCTTCCTGTGGGATGCTCTACTTCTTGGAGCACCAAGACACTTTGGATCTCTTTCAATTAATGCCTCATGAAAGTGTTTCCACATATGCAGAGAACATATTTTTTCTTGTGTGTCTGATAGCTATTGCCTTAGAAAACAAACTCTTCCAGAATCTTCAATGATACTTTTCAGTCCAAGTGATCCCTAAGTCCCCATCTTTGTCCAACACCCCACTAGCCTTAGGAATGAACACTTGATTCAATTCTGGCCACCCAGCTTGCTGGCCACTAAGATTGATTTAGGCATGGGCATATGATTCAGGCCAGCCTAATCAGAGCCCTCTCTTAGCCTTTGCCAGATGAAAGAGATGGTCTTTCTTTCTTTGAGATCACAAGTTCAGAGATCTATGTCGGCTCAGGGTTGCCGGGGACCTGCCTGTGAATACAGAAGAATAGAGGCATACACTGCTGAAGACAGCCTTCAAATCCAAGGATCCAATCACGTGTAGACTTCCAAAACATTCTTTTTCTGTTTGCTCTTGTTATTTTGGCTTAAGCTGGGTTGATCTAGGTTTCAGGAATCTACAGTATTTTGTATGAGAGCCTTTACTGTGAGGGCCTTCTTGCCTTAGGACAGTCGATCTGAGGTCCCTGGGATTCCTGGAGCATTCTTGACCAGCTTGCTTCTGTCTGCATCTTCAGCATACTAACCTTCTTGAAATCCCATCAGGAAAGAGACTGGGGAATGAAGTGGAAAGAAACAGCTCTCTTTCCAGGGACCCTTTCCATCTCAGTTGGCATCTGGTTTAACTAGGAAGGAGGACCTTGCTAGGCCAGTATCTCAGAGGACATGTTAAAAAATTGGCCCTGTGGAACCCTCATGACAAAGACTCAGAATGGACTGTTAATTTTTTCTTCTGCTTCTCTCTGGAATTATCTATATTTCACTAAGAACTGGCAGCTGAGCTATTCTCTTCTCTCTAAGTGCCAAACCCTCCACTGAAATGTGCCAAGCCAGCTCACTGGACATTTCGCTCAGAAGACCAAAAAGCCATCATGGGAGAAAAGACCCTGTTCTAACAGAATTGAAAGCTGGAGCAGTGCTTTTCCCACTGACTGTTGTCTTTCAGTATACAGAGAGGAGGGCCTCAGACCACAAATGACTTGCCCGCTCGGGAGCTGGAAGACATTGTCACCGCCTGCCTGAAAGCATTCTGGTGGATCTTTATCGGCTGTTTCATCTTGGAAAGAGTAAGTCTTAACCACAATAAAATTTATTCCCACATCAAGGATTTCTTGAATGCTTTATCCAAGAAAAAAAAAAGACAACAAGGAGAGAAAGGAACAAACAAAAAACACCGTGTAGGAAAAGGTGAACCATAGGGCCTAACAGTCTGAATATTTTGTCTCGATGTCAGCCCTCAACATATGGTAATTTTCAATGACTGCCAGATGAAATGATGAACTGGGAGGTAGAAGGAAAGTTGTTTATTCATGTTAGCAATGTGTAGAAACCTGTTTACCAAAATTTTTTAAAGAAGGGTATTGGCTGTTTCAGCCAATATTTGGTTAGGAAAGCTACCATAATCCTGAAATCTAAAGCACAAACACAAATGCACAATCAAAATGAAACTTTATGATAAAATGTGTAAATATACTTCCAAAGAGACTTAGCATTCTATTCACTCATACAAGGAAACTTTTGCTTGTATCTAAAATTATTTAGGATCTGGCCAACAATGTCACGATAAGAAGTTAGGAAGATAAAAATGAAAAAAAAAAAAAAAAAAGTAGAATTCTTAACAGCATGGCAAAGAGAGTGTTTTAAAATTAATATTAGGAAAGGTATTATCTAAAATTTAAAAGCATAAAAGCATAATCCTTAAAATATCATACTATTCACTCTGCTGCTAATAATTCCTAACATTTACATATCCATAATAGTAATGAATTAAAAGTAATAATTGTAGATCTAGATTAATTTGGACTCAGGTATATTGTTCATTGGATCTCCCAGGGCCAACTTTAACCTTCTGAATTGCATCCTAAGTAAATAGGACCAAGACTGAAATATCACACCTGAGCCTTGACAATCCAAACCTTCCTAGCAAAAGTTTGACTTTGGTATGTACATATCTTTGTTTCCCGGGGTACAATTTCAACAGTATAGCCAATATCTTGCCAATCTTTCTTCCAGGCTGATTTTCATGAAGCTTGCTTACAATGAGAAGATTGCTTTCTGCTGCAACTCCTAAAAAAGAGAGTGATGATGACAGGATTGTATTTTCTCATCATCAAACCACCACCCGGAGAGGGGAAAATAGTGAATCCAGACATCGTGCTTCCCTCCTCAGAATTCTCCCTGCATTGCATTTTTAAAAAATCTGGGAATCAGTAACCATTCCTCTCCACAACATCCATCCTCTTTAAACAACAACTGTGATTCAAGCTAACAATCTGTAAAGATGAAAATTGGAGGTTATTGAGGATTGATACTAAAAAATATTTTTTCTTTCAACTCTCAGAGGAGAGCTGTATGTTGTCTCCCTGCTTGTTTAACTACTTTCTCCCTTTTGCCATGAATTTGCAATGTCTGTATGAAATATAGATTTTTTTCAATTATAAATATTGTTATGCATCTGAATCTTCAAACGTTGCTGCCCTTGACTGACTCACACACACCAGTGTTCTGCCTCTGGCTATGAAAGCTCTTCTACTTATGCCAAAGCCAAGAATGCAAGTAGAGAAATAGGAAAGAAGAATCCAAAAGCCTTGTGTTTTCCCCAAGATTGCTGACAGATTTTTTGTTTGTTCGTTTGGTACGTATATGCAGATGTAGTTGTCTTTATCATTCATTTCCATCGTTATTACAGTGTTGGGTGAGAGAACCTGTTTATGTTACCTGCAACATTATGAGAAATGCAGATGTAGGAAAATAAACGTATTTGGCTTAGTTTCACAAAGCAAGTTTACAATGGCACATCCCTCAGCTAAACCTGTTTTCAGACTCTTCAAGTTCTTTTTTTCTGTCTTCTTTTTTTCTGTCTGTTCATCAAGAACAGACTCATGTGCCCCTTTCGGCCTGGGATTTGTAGTGGAATTCGATGAGGAAAGAAAGTTGATATAATTATGCATCGTTATAAAAATTATAGTCAATAAAGCCTTTCAAGTAAGTGGGTAGTTAATTGAAATCTAAAAGGGATTTGGGCTTTCCGGCTTCACTGGCCAGCTTGCAGTCACCTGAGTGCACAGAAAACTGCTTGTTTTCTGGAATGTTTTCATGGTTGTGAAAATTGATAATGTATCACTGTCAGGTCTGATTTTGTTTCCTGTCCAAGGAGGAAAGGTCATCCTCCTCCTTATTAAATTTTGAAAAATAAATAACCACAGCAGTATCTCAACACACTCAATGTGTTTATTTTACACTGCAAGAATGTGAAATAATTGGACAGTATGTCACAGGGGGAAGAAAACTAGGAGAGCAGCTTGCCGGGTTTCATAAATTAACTTTGGCTCTATTTGCTGAAAAGATGATTATTGACAGTTGCATATCTCGTTTATGAGCACACACCTTAAACTTGAACAGGAGAAAAGAGAAAATACTCAAAATTCTTGCTGATGAAAGAGCTTTTCCCGGCTTAGGGCAATTGCTTCAAAGAAAAAGTACAAAGGTTTGAACTTCCCACCCATGTGTTACTGGACGGGGAAAAAGGAAACATTTCATAGAGATAAGCTACCGTTTTGAATATTGAAGGAATTTAAAAGCAAAAATATCAGTATTGACACAATTACAGATACCGGTCTACTTTAGAAAACACGTCTCACTTTTTTTCTTTGCGGCTTAAAGAAAAAATTAACGTCATGAATACCAATCATCTCCATGCATTAAATATAAGACAGGAAAACTTCTCTCTGCTCTTATCGAAAGTTAAGGATATTTTCTTTTAAATGCAACTTACCTTTTAAGATGAGTGAGGCTGAGTAAGTAAGGAAATGTTAAGAGGTAACTTTAAAAGAAACTTAACCGTGGAATCTCTTATAGGTGACTCACCTGTGATGGAAGTTAATTACTGTTATTAATTATAATTATTATTTTAAGTCTATGTTTTGAGGAGCTTCCAGAACTTTCTAACTCTGACAGCACCTGTCAGTAGGGAGGTAATGGGAAGGAGCATGTACCCACGGTACGAAACGCTTCTGCTGCCTAAGTCACAAAGTCACAGAGGGAACCGGAAGTACCCACAACTTCTCCCCAAGAAGCATGCACTTCAGCTGTGAATACAGACTTAGTCACAGAAGAGAGGTGAGATCAGCGAACGACAGCAGATACAGGAATCCTCCAGATACCAGACCTATTACCCACAAGGTGGTTTTCTGCCAAAAATATCAGCTTGTAGACTGCTTATCTGAAATGAGAGCTGCTGCCCATAGGTGACATATGGCTTGAGGACCAAACTGGAAAGTGAAACCACTGCTTTAAGAAAGAGAGCCCAAGAACCCACGAGATGCTCTCCTCAGAGGAAGAAGCTTCTTGATTTCAGTCCAAATCCATAAAACACATGAGAATCTTGAATATGTTCTTATCCAAGTCGGTCATTATTGATCATCAACTATAGTCCTAACTGCTGTACAACACCATCTATTGCTTTTATATCTGAAGTTCTGCGCATCTAACAAATTTTTTCCATTAAAAGACTGCTGCCATTTGAAGCATTTTATAATTTATGAAGCACTTTCACCAGAATAAATCTGTTCCTTTCTCAACCTCCCATAAAAATCAAGTGACCTGAAGGCAGAGTAGGGAATAGGTTTAGATCTAAGACTTGAGAGTTTGGCCCCTTCCAAAAAATGTCACATAGCCCAGTGACACAATAAGAAGAACAGCAAAAACTGTAACAGTAATAATAGCTGCCACTTGGTACTTAGACCAGAGAAAGAAATTTCCTACAAACCTTACAAGCAAAATCTCATTTCACAGAGGTGGGAAGTGTTGTTCACGTATTCGTGTAGCTCTCCTAAGGTCTTGGATCCTAAAGAATGGCAAAGCTCAGAGAGTAAACCAGGTCATCTGTATCTAATTTGTTCCTCTTTTCACTGCATAGAATGTCAGCTAGTGGAACTTATCATTTTCAGAGAAGAGGAATTTTCATAATTCTTGTCTGGCTGTAAAAGGTTGAGAGAACATACTCGCAAGTCAGTATATTCCTCTTTGAGCATGTGTTGATATTTTGTTATTATTACTTTTAAAAATAGCTCTTTATTTGGTTATATAATTTGGTAATTAAGGTAAACAGTACACTGTGAGTAGTGTGAACTCTCATGAATACCAAGGAAGTGCACAATTTTACGCACTTTAAGATGAGACGTGGTAAAGAGATACAGATTTTAAAGACCATGAAAGCTAAAGCTGTAACTATGCAGAATGGTATTTCATTAGCAAATTAAAAGTTCTGCAGCTCGTTAACATCTTTGTTGATAGGTGGGCAAGAAATCAGGAACTTAGGGTGCTGATTAATTTATACACTTGTCATAGGAGCATGTAACCTTCTGCCACCATTGTAAGAAAGGCAAGAATGAACTGTAAGACAGTGGATGATACTGTTTCCTATCCCTCTTCTTAGAAATTATCCTAAGTAACCTTTGAAACAGCTTGTCCTGTGCATTCAGGATCACCTTTGTCTCTTCATTTCACTTTCCCTCATGTTTTGTTGTTCTGTTCAGTCTTCATGCCAACATCTTCAGGATTCTTGCGTTCTTCCCCATCACCCCTGTTGTTACAGACAACAGTATATAATCAGCTCTCACTCAGATGATCAAAATCTTACCTAGCCTGACTTTCTGCATCCCTCTTTGAAATGCATTCTGAAGACAACTGCTAAAATAATTTTCATCAAACATAATTCACATCTTATTAGAAGCCAGCTCCAAGGATCCCTCTTATTAGAAGCCAGCTTCAAGGATCCCAATAACTCCCCATCACACTTAAGATGAAAGCTAAGTTCTAGATTGTGAGCTGGTCTCTTCCTGCCTTCTTCTCAATACTTGCTTCTCTTGCTGCCCTTATGCTTTTTTCCAGTAACGCTTCCTTCAACAGCCTCACTCATGAAGCTCTGGTCCAAGTTGCTAATAAGGAATAAAAGGTCACTAATTAGAGCTTTGTTTGCCTCACTCTCTCTCCCCACCCCTCACTGGGGAAGATGCAGCCATCAGCTTTCTGCATGTCATGCCATCCTCAATAAATCTATGACTTGTTCTTTTTCACCATCTTCAAAATCCCACGCTGTTCACCCTTTTTTACAGTTTGAATTACTGTTTTTTTTGTTTGTTTGTTTGTTTGTTTGTTTTTTTCAGCTGCCAGGGTTTTGAAGCCTCCATGGCTTTAATAGAACATATGTTCATCATCAATTATTTTATGATTATTTCTTCTCTAAAGCTAAGTCTATGCATGGTAGAAGCTCAATAACTATCTTTTGGTATAATCCATAGGAAATTGAAAGTGCAGTAAAATCTCATCATTCGGATAACTAGGGTAAAGGTCAATCTGAATTAAAAGCTTAAATTGTAAAATCCAGCTATTGCTTTCAAGGACATATAGAATGGATTAAATAGGCCTATGGGACAATGTCAAAAGGCAATCCTTAGGATTTCTATTTTGGTGTAAAGGTTAGAAGGTACTTGCGAGGCTGAGATAGGAGGGCCACTTGAGCCCAGGAGTTCAAGGCTGCATTGAGCCATGATCATGCTATTGCACTTCAGCCTGGGTGACAGAGTGAGACTCTGTCATAAATACATAAATAAATATTTTAAAAGAGTAAAGGGATTTGCAACTGGAATATTAGTTGAAATTAACCCTGGCATTTTAAAGTCCTGGAAGTATTTATTTTGATGCCTTGTTTATTCTGTTTACTTCTTTGGCAAATCTTTTCTTCCTAGATGGAGCAAAGGTAATTGCACAGCAGTCTTTTTCTAAATAATCACAAGTGTCAATGGGGTGGAATAGAATCGTAGGGTTTCATTATCCAGGTCAGAAAGAGTACAAAGAAATGTTTTCTATTGGATAAAACATCCACTTGCCATAACATAATTCATAATAGCCCTAATTGATTTTAATGGCTGGACAAGTTTCTTCTGCCTCTGACAACTGATGAAATTACTTCATTAATTTTTATGGCCGTGGCTTATAAATAACTAATCTACCGCTCTGACACCCAAAAGTGTTCTCTGCTGTATGCAAAGGGATCCACATTTACAAGCTGCTTCTCCGGTTGTCCTTAAAACACATACTGCGTTGTTTACCTCCTTACCTTTGCTTTAATCTGGAACACATCTGCTGCCATCTTGTTTTCATATCCAGTCTCTCTATGCGACTCTCAAAAATAAATCAATTTCACTTTTTCCTTGAAACCTTCTATGATCTTCCCAGTCTCAAGTTCCAGCTCTCCTTCTGGGAGGTTTACAGTCCTAACTCGTGGGTTCTCAGCATTTACCTGCCTCCTGGTTATATTTTCCTGTGCACACAAATAAACTCTTTCCAAATGAAGGAGAACTCCTTTGCTTTCTTTTTCTAGAATCACTGATTCATTCAATAGAAAACTGTTTTCCATGGCCTAGATTCATAGTAAACGAAGATGAAATATCTCTGTGGTTGCCTCAAGGACTTCATAGCCCATTTTAGAGATGAGTAAATCGAGGTTCAGAAAGATTAAGTTGACTATGATTGTGCAAATCTAAATGGGAGAGGCCTGGGTGTGCAAATGTGGCACTACTTGTTTTTATCAAAACTTTTTACCTTCCTTATGACCTTTAAAATAGTTTTAACCTTATAACTCTGAGTCACTGCTTTTCCACCTCTAAATATCTTTATTCTTCTGTCTCTGTATTAGTTATTATGGCTGCTGTAACAAAGCACCTCAGACTGGATGGCTTAAGCAACAAAACTTTATTTCTTCACATTTCTGGCTGGAAGTTCGAGAGCCAGGTGTCAGTGGGGCTGTTTTCTTCTGAGGCCTCTCTGGTCTCTGGGGTCTCTTGTGGATGCCATCTTCTCCCTGTGTCCTCACATGGTCTTTTCTCTGTGTGCGTCTGTGTCCTAATCTCCTCTTCCTATAAGGACAACATTCATATTGGATTAGGGCCCACCCTCATGACCTCATTTTAACTTAATTACTTCCATAAAGATCCTGTCACCAAATATGGTCACATTAGAACCTCGACATATGAGTTTGCTGGGGGGTGGAGGGAGTGGAAATTCCACCCGTAACAGTCTCCTTTAAATTTATTTTTCTTCCCTTTACTCTGTGGTGGAGGCTTTCTGGAACTACTAAAATAAATGTAAACTACACATATTGTGCCCCAAGTCAATTCAATATCAGGAGCCAACTTTCCCCAAGAGGTTAATTTTTCTGAAGACAAAAACGGATTCTTCAGATCATAATAGAAATAGCAGTACTGTTACAGCTTTGAAATGTTCTCTGACATTTTAATGTCTACTGAGGTTCCACCCACTCTCTTTTTATATAATCGTTGATCCCTAGGAGCTGTGCCACTACAATTTCTAGCACAGAGTGGACCCCAAAATGGAACCAAGTCATACGGGGTTTTGTTCAGAGCTAAGCCTTTGCTGGGACATCTGGCAGTTGCAAAGACATGTCAGAAAATGTCTGTTGGGTTACCTCAGTCTCCACTCAATCAGGCAGGGAAAAAGAACATCTGGAGCAATTACATAGAAACACACCCCACCCCAGAGACAGTCTTTTCTACTCAAGAGCTTTCCAACCAAACTGCATTATAAATAGGCTTCACCCACAGGTGATGGGGGGTGAGCTCTGAGCACCAAGACCTGGATGCAATGCCATGGCTCTCTGGGTTTGAATAACAGACCGTAGGGCAGTTGGACTGTGCATACTTTTATTTTTCACCCCATATAATCTCAAATCTCAAAAGACATGTGTGACTGATATACTTTCCTTTCACCTTAATTATTCATTATAACTTAGGGCGTAGATCTGTCTTTTTCTATCCAGTTGGCCTGTGTGGCAGCTTAATATCATAAGATTAAAAAAGAGGGAGACACACATTGTTCCAAACCACATCAGGTTGTCTAAAAGAGGAAGGAAATTGGGGCTGACTAAAACGTAAATCACAGGGGCTTGACAGAATCCCACAGGCACTGGCTCAGCCTCCGGATTATTCTCCAAGTCCTTCCACTTAATTTTCAATCAAATTACTGAATTTCTGGTAAAGTGATAATAAAAAAATGGAAGTATGGGTATCATCCATCTATATATTCATTTAGTCTAGCTATTCACTCAACAAATAATTATTGAGTGTTTACCATGTGCCTGACACACTGTGCTCACAGAATTTGTGTTGATGTAAACATTTTTATTTTTTTATTTTTTGAGACGGAGTCTTGCTCTGTCACCCAGGCTGGAGGGCACTGGCGTGATCTCGGCTCACTGCAACCTCTGCCTCCTGGGTTCAAGCGATTCTCCTGCCTCAGCTTCCCGATTAGCTGGAATGCAGGTGCGCACCACCACGCCCAGCTAATTCTTGTATTTTTAGTAGAGATGGGGTTTCACCATGTTGGCCAGACTGATTTTGAACTCCTGACCTCAAATGATCCACCCACGTTGGCCTCCCAAAGTGCCGGGATCACAGGCGTGAGCCACCGCGTCTGGCTGTGATGTAAATATTTTTATATTTGCCAAACCTAGGCTTCACTCTGATCTGAAACAATAAGGAAAAAAATGCCATTTTTGAGATAGTAATAGCAAACACTTGCAGAGTACTTCCTATGTACCAGGTACTGTTCCAAACGTGTTACACATATGAACTCATGTAGTCCACATAGCAGCCCTCTAGGGCAAAAATTACTATTAACTCCACTTGACAGTTGGGGAAACTGAGGCACAGGCAAGTGAAGTAAGCTGCCATGGTCGCACTGCTGATAAGTTAAGGGATGATTTGGATCTAAGCAGTTTGGCTCCAGGATCAATGCTTTTATTCTTGGTCAGGGAAAAACATCCTATTTACAAACCTTCAGGCACTTCAATGCCAAAATGTAATTTTATTGATTTGTTTATTCATTTATTTATATGTGGTCACTAGGTTGGGAGAAAAGTATAAGGGATAGCTTTCTAGCACATTCAAGTTATAGCTTGTAAGAATACACAGGTCAATGTTAACAACAGCATGGATTACAAAAAGATATTGTCTAAACTTCTAAAAATGCCAAAAGCCAAAGAGATACATATTTATCTCAATAAATAAATAGAACAGAATAAACTCAGTTTACTTTCAACAGGCTAGGTTTTAAAGTTCTATCAAATACTATAGGTTGGAAGCACAACCCACTGAAACTTTCGGTATCTGAATAAATTTTGTATATCTAAGATTTATCGGGTTATTATCTTTCCTGGCTTGGGATTTGGAAATAATGAGTAAGAAAAATGAAAGAGATAAGAACATGCATTTTAGTAAGCAAGTATTTCTAGCTGTAAAAAGACAAGAACAACAACGACAAAACACTAGTCAATTGGTGTTTATCTATCACTGAAAAAAATCTTCATTGAACCAATTCCTTTTCTTTCCCTCCCACATTTCTGGGGTATCCTTTAACATCAGTGAACTTTAGAGACAACCTCCTACCAACCAGCTGTGTCTCACAATTGGCCAATGCTCAGCTCAAGAGCTTCTTTCTCAACAGAGGAAAACAAACGACCTTCCTTCTGATTATTTGCTTATTCTGGTAACTCTCCATTTAAAACAACACTTTAAAAAGAGAAATTTTATCTATTTTTCTTCTAAATCTTGTAATTGAATGTATTTTGCAAAGGCCTCCAACGGGTTTTCTACTTGATTTCCAACTTAATAACCTCAATTCAAATATTAATTTGTCACTTTAGAAAAAAGGGACATTTCTTTATAGTATTTATATAATAATATATTTTATTTATATTATTATCATTGTATGATTATATTTCTAAAAGTATTAACTGGGAAGGGAATTCTGCATCATGTGAATTAAGACTATATATTTGAAAGTCAAATTCATATTCCAATGTTGCTTTGGGGGGACCTATTGCATTTAATTTATATTATTTGATATGACATGGACATTTGCCTAATAAAAATATGTGTGAATGAGAACAACTCATAATGCAGATCTCATGTTCTGCACATTTTGTGAACAGAGGTATTGGCTGCCTTTGGGACAATGGTTTCAACAATGTTTTATAGCAAATGGTCTTTGAAGACAGAGATGGTGCCTCCTTCTGGAGCACAGTGCAAACGTGTTTACTGCTCATTCTAGAAGATTCTGGTTACCTATCCTGGTTTACTTTCCTGTAATGCAACCCACTGTGTGTACAGATGTCACTTAGCTCTCTTTGCTGTGCACTGTGGCAATTAGGACTTTTGGATCTGGTACTGGAGAATTCTGATACTCTGCCTACTATTTTTGCTGTGAGTCAGAAAGTTCTTCATCTCTGAGCCAAGAGTCTTGTGTCTTCTGCCAACCTATGATTTGGATGTTTGTCCCTTCCAAACCTCATGTTGAAATTTAATCCCCAACATTGGAGGTGGGACCTAATGGGAGGTGTTTCAGTCATGGTGGTGGGTGCTAGAAGAATGGTTGAATAAACAGGAAGGGCCCTGGGGAGAGAGAGGGTGAATGAATTCTCACTCGTTTTGTTCCCTTGAGAGCTGGTTGTTAAAAAGAACCTGGTACCTCCCTACCCCTTTCTTCCTCTTTCACTAAGTGATTTCTGCACGTGCTGGCCCCACCTCATCTTCCCCCATGAGTGGAAGCAGCCTGAGCTCTCACCAGATGCAGATGCCCAATCTTGAACTTTCCAGTCATCAGAATTGTGAGCCAAATAAACCTTTTCTCTTTGTAAATTACCCAGCCTCAGGTATTTATAGCAACACAAAATGGACTAACACAGCCAGCATCCACGAAACTGTGGCAGGCTCACTTGTTAGCTTGCAAGGTGAAATCTTACACTTGTCTTCACAGTTTTTGACACACGGAAGACATAAAATCATATCATTTTGAAGAGGTGCTCTTAATAATGAACCAAACAAACATTTCCTGTGAGATCTTATTTATAGATGCAATCTATTATTTGATCTGAAATCATATTTCAGAGAAGAATGAATATGTCAATTTATTTATTTATGTGTTTATTTTTATTTTTATTTTTTTTTGAGATGGAGTCTTGCTCTGTCACCCAGGCTGGAGTGCAGTGGCGCAATCTTGGCTCACTGCAAGCTCTGCCTGCTGGGTTCACGTCATTCTCCTGCCTCAGCCTCCCAAGTAGCTGGGACTGCAGGTGCCCACCACCATGCCCAGCTAATTTTTTGTATTTTTAGTACAGACGGGGTTTCACCGTGTTAGCCAGGATGGTCTTGATCTCCTGACCTCGTGATGCGCCTGCCTCAGCCTCCCAAAGTGTGAATATGTCAATTTAGCAACCGATTTTTCATTCCCAAAACAGTAGTGAAATATCCCTGAAAACACAGTTATTTCCGGAGGTAACAGAGGGAAGCAGAGGATGACATAACTTATAAAAGTTCTTTCTTACACATTGGCTTTAATATTCTTATGGTAGATTTTCCAAAAGCAACATATCAGCCATAGACAATTCTAGACATCTTCAAGCTTGTGGAAGTTGCAAGAAACAGGAGCAGCTTACCTGCCCATCTTTTTCCAGGTTTCTGATCTTTGTATTAACATAAGTATGATTTGGATCAAATGTCAAAAGATAAAAAAGAAAAACAAAGGTGGAGTTTGAAGGAGTTATTTAAACAGGTGAAATCATTTCTTCACATGGTATTTTTTTTTTTTTTCAGACTGAGTTTTGCTCTTGTTGCCCAGGCTGGAGTGCAGTGGTGTGATCTCAGCTCACTGCAACTCTGCCTCCTAGATTCAAGCAGTTCTCCTGCCTCAGCCTCCTGAGTAGCTGGAACTACAGGCACTCATCACCATGCCTGGATAATTTTTTGTATTTTTAGTAGAGACAGGGGTTCACCATGTTGGCCAGGCTGGTTTCGAACTCTTGATCTCCGGCTGGCCTCGGCCTCCCAAAGTGTTAGGATTACAGGCATGAGTCATCTAATCTCTTGATTAGAAGATGCATACTTTTATGTGCAGCTGTTAATGATTAAGAGTGGCATGTATTAACTGAATCTCCGCTTTATAACCTGCCTTGCTCACACTGCAATCAACCTGTTAACCTTTGTCTTACTTGGCCAGCAAGAGAGGGTGGCCATAGTCAGCACAGTGTCTGAGGTCGCTTGGAGAGTTCCACTTTATTTTTTATTTTTTTAGACACAAGTCTCACCCAGGCTGGAATGCAATGGTGCGATCATAGCTCACTGCAACATTGAACTTCTGAGTGCAAGTCAGCCTCCTGCCTCAGCTTCTCAAGCAGCTGGGACTACAGGCATATGTCATCATGTCTGGCTAATTTTTTAAATTCTTTTGTAGAGATGGGGTCTTGCTATGTTGCCCAGGTTGGTCTTGAAGTCCTAGACTCAAGTGATCACCTGCTTTGGCCTCCCAAAGTACTGGGATGACAGTGAGCTACCATACCTAGCCAAGTTCCCCTTTAGGTAAATATCGTAATTCATGTTAGAGCAATAGCCCACTTCACCAGTGTTACCTAACCTCTATCAGAATGTTTCCTTCTGTTCCTATTCTCTTTCAGTCTGGGAATTTATAACCATCTTAAGCTATTTCAGTAACCAAAATCTTCTGAGGAGGGCAAATAACATAGAAATGAAAAATGACGTTCACATTATTCACTTCACTTGTTCAGGACTGACGCAGACTCTGAGCCTCTCCTCTCTCTCCACCCAGCATGCCCCTTCTCTGACAAGCTGTGTCCCGGAAAGAACTGCCTCACCACTGTTTTCTTCATACATGTTGGAGAAACTCCAAAAATCAGGTCAGACAAATCAGCTCCAACATGTGGGGGCAAATAAGGTAACAGTGAATAATAAGGTGAAATTTACTGGCTCACTGCACCTACTTGGACAACGAGGACCTCGCTCACCACCCCAGATCTCTCCCAGTTATTTGTGGGATTCCCTTGGTGGTGCTCCCTTGTGCTCAACAGCAGCCCTCCCTGCTCTTCCGCACTGGTGCATGTGATGCCCACTGTTGCCTGCTTGTGCCCGTCAGCACCTGGATCCACTGCCAGAGTTTTGATCTTATGTGCTTCCCCAGCTGCAGACCTGTGGGCACCCAAGCTGTGCTATTTGTGCCCCAAGTGTACTAGAGGGGAATGTCCCTTTCCTCATTCCCTCCCTGTCCCTACTGTCTCCTGTTTGTTGTCACTGAGGCCTCACAGCAGCTCTGCACCAGCCTTTGTATATCTTAAAGTCTCCTCTTCCTATTTTTGTTCAGGTTCTCTTTCGAGAATGCTCTCACCTAGTCCATGGGCCAGGCTGGGGGACAAGCATGGCTTCTCCAAGTCTAGCTTTTCCCCACTTCTAACTTAAGCCTTTTTGTGCAAACCTCTTCCTCAAAGGCCCTTCTCTGCCATGGAGATGGACATGCAAATAAGCCTTGGGGCTGTCTCTCCACCACCTGTTCATCATTCTGATGTCAATTTGAGTTCAGCCTCCCTAAAACCTGAGACTGTGTTTTATAACTCTTTTGTATTTTTCACAATAATCACAGAACTGAGACTAGAAGTCAAACAACATGAGACCTAGTAAATAAATGCCTGTTGTTTGGTTATCTATACTAATCAATGCCTCTCCTGCTGTGAACAATCAGGAATTGAACGTCAAGGCAAGACCTAACTTATAAAAACTTATGGCCAGGCACGGTGTCTAACGCCTATAATCCCAGCTCTTTGGGAGGCTGGGGCGGGTGGATCACCTGAGGTCAGGAGTTCGAGACCAGCCTGGCCAACATGGTGAACCCTAGTCTCTACTAAAAATACAAAAATTAGCCAGGCATGGTGGCGCATGCCTGTAGTCCCACTTACTCGGGAGGCTGAAGCAGGAGAGTCACTTGAACCCGGGAGGCAGAAGTTGCAGTGAGCCAAGATCACGCCGCTGCACTCCAGCCTGGGTGACAGAGTGAGACTCCATCTCAAAGACAACAACAACAACAAACTTATGTGCCCATACACTGAGCAAACGAGAACTTCTGTGGATTGTTTTACCATTTCTAGAGAATACAACGAAACTGCATTAATCAGTATGACACAGAGAACCCCTTAGTCAGTGACACAGGGACTGTGCTGCCAGCTGGCTCATATGATCTCAACAAGTTTTTGTCCCCAAAGCCAACTCATGTGACTCATCTGTGCTTATATCAGGCAAGGCATCCTGGTTTTGAAATACCTGCCTCTTCATGTATGGGCAGGCAATCACTGGTTGTCTCTCATTCCTCAAAACCACATCTTCATTGGGTGCTCAACAGTAAACATGGGCCAAAGAGGGCATTCTGATGGAGGTTACATGGTTTCAGCTCCTTCAGGGCTTCTGGGCAGGGCAAGTAGCCAGTGAGTCAGGAAGTTGCTAAGGCAACAGCCAATGCTCTCTCTGGCCAGTCTGCTCTGCCTCAAGTCCAAGAGGGGTTATGAAAGACTTGCAGCTTAGAGAGTGAGGTCATACCCCTCCCTCTTCTTTTTTATTTTTATTTTTTCACTGTTAAAACTTCTCTATTCATCCAAGAAGATAGAAATCTGAGGAAAATGTTTTGGAGTTCTGCTCTGAATCATCTGGAAGTGGGAGAAGTGAAAACAAGACATACTAAACAAGGTTACATAGGTTTGGAAAGAGATAGGACAAAGACGCAGAGGAAAACCACCTACCTCTGAGTCTTTGGGAACCCGTGTCCGTGAGTTCATGGGAGTGATAAGAACTCCTTTGAAAGGTTTTTGGTGGTAATCTTCATGCAGGAGAGCACTTCAATTTTGTTAAGTAAACAGTCAAATAAGGAGAACATTAGAATAAAGCATGAAGACATCTCTTGAGCCCCCAGGTGACTGTGTATACAGGAAACTAAGAGCAAATCTAACTTTCCCAGTACTCATGTAGAGAATGTCACAAAATGAAGATGATGCCAAAAGACTTAGTGCAACTTGCAGTTTTCAAACGCTTGGATGTTTCACAGTGTACAGAAAAATAGGTAATATCTAAGAATCAGGTTTGTTTATAGAAATCGTTAAGAATCGTGCTACATAGGATTGCTAGGTGTTAAGTTACAGAGTCTTCTGTCTTGTGGCATTTAACAAACTAGGACGAATGTTTTATCGCTAAAGTCCGTAACTTAGCATGCATGTTATTTAACGGCTCTAATAGGCAAAACCCCCCACTCAGAGACAATGCCCACTCACTGAAGGGCCATTGCTTCTCCTTTCCTGCTTCTCTTTCATCAAACCAAGGCTGACCATTTAGTTCTCACCAGTCCCCTTCCCCCAAGGGCAGACACATAAGCAAGTCTGCACAGACGCTTTCCATAGCTGGGGCTTCCAGAAGGGTGCTTCCAATGAAGCCTTCCCCTTAAGAGGGTGCTCGCTGCCCTCCCTTCTGTCACATCTCTTACCTCAATCCCTCTACTCTCTGGTTTGATAATACCCCCACCCCCGTAGATTGTTAGGTTACAGCAATATAATGTAAAACGTTCAATAGTTCATTCATTCAACAGTAATGCATGGAACACATGCTGCATTTCAGGCTCTATTACAGGCCCTGGGAATACACTAATGAACAACAGAGATAAAAGCCCTGACCCTGGGGAGATTTCTTTTGTGGGGGAAGACAGATAATACGCAAAAAAAGCAAACTATATGGAGGTGGTAACTGCTGTAGAGGAAAATAAACAAGGAAGGATGAGAGGGGGCACTGAGGAGGTCCAAACTTAAGTGGGTGGGTTTAGGGAAGGCCCCAGTCAGAAGGTTTCAGCTGGGCAGAGACTCTCTGAAGGTGAGGGAGCAAGCCAGGTGTGAACTGGGGAAACATCCAGGGACTTGGAAGAGAAGAGTGAAGCCTGTGGCAGAAGGAGCCTCCTTGGTGCAGAGGCAGCCTGGAAACTGGAGAGGAGGGAATGGGGTAGGCTGGCAGCAGGGGATGAGGTCAGAGATGGAATGGGCTGGGAAGAAACAGGGGAGAGACGGTGAGGGCCAGGACCTGCAGACCAGTGTCAGAGCTTCCATTACCGGCTCTTACAGAGAGGGAGACCGATTACTATTACCAATAACACCGTCAAATGCGCTAGTGACCTACCAGGAACATTGCTCTGCCTGCATTTTCTCACTTCATCCTCACAGTGGCCATAGCAGTTGGCTATCATTACCTCTACTTCACAAAGGGGTAAACTGAGAGCCTCCAGGTTAAAGGGATTTGCTGAGGATCACTCGGTTCATAAGGAGCTGACAGCAGGACATAGGCCTGTGTAGTTCTCACGCATGCTCTTGCTAAGGTCACAAATCAATGAGGAAAAAAGGCATATTTGGTAAACACTGGGACAATTAATTTGATATCTTAAAAATTCAATTTAGAACTTAACTCACACAAGGGACTAGAATAAGTTCCAGGTGTATTAAGAAATTAAATATAACCCAAAGCCTTCAAAAACTAGGAGAAAATAGGAGTGTATGTTTACCAGATTGCAAGGCAGAAAATGCACTAAGAATAGATGTGATAGAAAATAATTAGAAAGAAAGAGTGTGATCAACCTAAGTACAGTTTGCTCTCTGGACCCATGGGTTTGCATTCATGACTTCCAACAACCACCGATCGAAAATATTCAAAAAAATTAAAAATAAAAACAGTAAAAATTCCGTAAATATTCAAAAAAATTAAAAATAAAAACAGTAAAAATAAAAATAATATAATAAGAAATATGCCATAACAACTACTTATGTAACATTTACATTGTATTAGGTATTATAAGTAAGCTAGAGATTATTGAAAGCCTATGAGAGGATAGGCACAGACTGTATGTAAATACTACTTCATTTTATATAAGGGGCTTCAGCATCTTTGAATTTTGATATCCAGGGGGTCCTAGAACCAATCCTCTTTGGAAACCAAGGGATGGCTACATGCTAAAATTTTAAACTTCTCTTTATACAAATTCAGATATCTATCAGAGGATTAGTTTATTATTTTATTTATTTATTTATTTATTTTGAGACAGGTTTCGCTCTGGAGTGCAGTGGCGCAATCTCGGCTCACTGCAACCTCCGCCTCCTGGGTTCAAGTGATTCTCATGCCTCAGCCTCCTGAGCAGCTGGGATTACAGGTGGGCATCACAACACCTGGCTAATTTTTTTGTATTTTTACTAGAGACTGGGTTTTGCCATGTTGGCCAGGCTGGTCTCGAACTCCTGACCTCAGGTGATCCGCCTACCTTGGCATCTCAAAGTGCTGGGATTACAGGTGTGAGCCACTGCACCCGGCCCAGTTTATTTTATAAGGAATATGCATACATTTATAAGGAATATATGTAAAAAGGGAAAAAATGATCTATATCACTAATCATCAGGGAAATGCAAATTAAAACCACAATGAGATATCACCTCACATCTGTTAGAACAGCTGTTACCAAAAAGACCAAAGATACCAATGTTGTTGAGGATGTGGAGAAAAGAGAGAAATGTACACTGTTGGTGGGAATTTGGATTAATATGGAAATTACGAAAAACAGTATGGAAGTTCCTCAAATAATTAAAAATACAGCTATTATATGATCCAGCAATCCCACAAGTAGACATTTCTCCAAATGAAAGAAAATTAGTGTATCAAAGAGACATCTGTACTTTGATGTTTTTTGCAGAACTGCTTACAATAGCCATGATATGGAATCAATCTAAGTATCAATCAATAGATAAATGGATAAAGAAAATGTGGTATATGTAACAATGGGATAACATTTAGTCGTGAAAATAAGGAAATACTGTCGTGAGTGACAACATGGATGACCCTGGAGGACATTAAATGAAATAAGCCAGATACATAAAGACAAATACCGCATGACCTCACTTATATGCGGAGTCTAAAAAAGTCAAAGTCATAAAAACAGAGAGTAAAATGGTGGTGACTAGAGGTTGGAGAACAGGGGTATGGGGAGATATTGGTCAAATAGCACAAAATTTCGGTTGCGAGGAGTAACGTCACGAGATCTATGGTATGTCGTGGTGGCTATAGTAATAAGAGTATCTTGTATAGTTGAAAATTGCTAAGAGTAGATTTTAAGTGTTCACGCCACAAAAACATGATAAGTATGTGAGGTAATGCATATCATTTAGCCATTCCACAATGTTTACAAAGATCAAAACGCGTTGTATACCATAAATATATACAATACTTACTTGTCAATTTTAAAATATAAATAATAAATATTTGTATATTGAACAAATGTGCAAAAAAGGAAATATAAATGAAAATTCAATTAAAAATGTGAAAAGGCATTGACAAAATTTTAAAGGGAATGGGGCAGGCATTTGGTTTGTGACATATAACTAGGTCACTAACGTCATAACTAGTTCACAAACATAGAAAACCATTCAATCTCACTCACAGCCAAAAAAGGAATTAAAAAATATTTTTTCTCCTGTAAAATTAGTTTTTAAATGGTAACATTTAACAAATACTAGCAAGGATGCCTAGAAGAAAGAACAGTTTAACTTCTGTTGTTGTTGCTAGTTATGTACCTTATTAATGTCTGTGTTCCAGCCATAATCTCTCCTTGGCAGAGGTTTTGGCTTTTAGATTAAATGGAATTCGAAGTGACTGTTTTAGTCTACAAGAATGTTGGCTGTTGCAAAATCAGCGCAACGTAATAAAGTACACCTGGAGCTCTAGAAGGCCTTTTGCTGATGACTTCTCATGTCTGTGCTTATTTCTTCTTTCCTGGAGATAACATTCCTGGAGATAACAGGAAAGAAAAATCTTCGCAACCCACAAAACGGCTAGAGCTGACCACTTTACGTTTCCGAAAATGATTATTTCCTGTTTCAATCAGGGAGACCAAACAAGGAAGTTCCTTTAGATTGTTGTGGATGGTTAGGACTTTCTACACATCTGTGTCCCAATCTCATGTCTGTAAAGGCTCTGTGAATAGCACCAAGAGTTTTTTCCACTTGTAGTCAAATGTATGACTTCCCTGCTCACTTAGCCTCCCCTGAGTCTGGAGAGTGATGCTGATAGAAAAATCACATGGCACGTCCCAAACGAGGCCATCCTGACCAAGAGACCCACAGGAAATACCATTTCATAAAAAAAAAAAAAACACAAAAACCTTTCCTTGCATAAACTGCTGCGCCTCCAATTTACACATGCAAGGGATTTTTTTACAGTGGTTTTGAAACATCACTTGGAATATCTTTATTATTCTGATGAAAGATGTTTTGATCAGTCCTACTCACCACAAGCCAAGTTGACTTTGGCAAAAACAGCCTCTTGAGTTGGGATTGGGGCTGTTTGGGAAGCGTTTCCTAGAAACTTCTGCAATTGACTATTTGGTTTTCATAATAAATAAGGGTGACCAACTTATTTTACCTAGTAATTTTTTTTTTTTTTTTTTTTTTGAGATGAGGTCTCGCTCTGTCGCCCAGGCTGGAGTGCAGTGGTGCGATCTCGGCTCACTGCAAGCTCCGCCTCCCGAGTTCACGCCATTCTCCTGCCTCAGCCTCCCGAGTAGCTGGGACCACAGGCGCCGGCCACTACTCCCGGCTGATTTTTTTGTATTTTTAGTAGAGACAGGGTTTCACCGTGTTAGCCAGGACAGAATCAATCGCCTGACCTCGTGATCCGCCCGCCTCGGCCTCCCAAAGTGCTGGGATTACAGGCATGAGCCACCGCGCCCGGCCCCTAGTAAGATTTTACATTTCCTTATGAAATACACACTCAGTACATGGAGAACAGTTAGTTTACTAGGAAATGATACCTACCAGACTTAAAGATAATTCACACATAACGAGCTTTTTGGATCCAAAGCCCTAATTTACAATTTGGATAGAGTGTTTTGAGGAAATAGAATTCAAAGATGTTTCCATACTTGGGTATAAGTAAACTCATCAGGAAAAAAATTGACACTGGAGAATATGCCAAACAAAACAAAACAAAACAACAAAACCTCTGAAATTTCATAGCTTGATTTATTTTTTAAAATTATTATTCAAACTATTTTATGATAAATCAAAATGTAAATCTAAGCTTAGAATAAGTATCTTTTAAGGTGTTAAGACAAATAAAATATTGGTCCAAAAATTTCTTATTCTTGATCATGTATTTGTATATCAGATTATGTGATGAGAAATAAGATTTCAAATGACAGTTCCCACTCTGGCAATAGGAACATCTGTGATTCATTTTACATTTTCCAAAAGCTAGGCTGGGGACACAAGAATGGGGAAGAGAAAGATGGACATTTATTAAGTGCCTAATCTGTGTCAGGAACTATCACATACTTTGTTTCACTTTAAGCCTTTCAAAAATTTTGCAAGATATTTTTCTCATTTCACATGAAGGAATATTTTTCCTAAGATTACATACTTTATAGCCTAGGATTTTTAGACTCGAAGGTTTCATGCAATTTCCACTATCATAGCATTTTATAAAGTAGTATATTCTGTTAGGCTATTAACATGTGTTTCACTGTATACTTAAAAAAAAAAAGATTCCATAGTTACATGCATTTAGTAAAGACAAAGTGAAACGAATCGCCGCCATCCGCCATCTCTAAGATTTCAATATACACATGCAGATTCCGTGTGCTAATGAATGTGAAGCAACTGACTGTCTTATTTAAATCTTATTTGAATATATCCAAAATAACATTCCCTGACTGATAGCATTTGCCGATTGCCACATGCCTATTTCCATGGTGTAAATTCTCATAACACAGCAGATTTCCAGAAATGTGGAGCTAGAAAGGGATGTGCACATTTGGTTCTGGTGAGCCAGTAGGAACCAATTCTAGCAGCCCACAGAGTCGTTTTGGTATTTTATTCTACCTAAGAACACTTACTTCACTAGGCTTGGAATTCTACAGAACATATTTTGGGAAACAAGGAATTTTTAACAGGATTCTGACCCTTGGTTTACTACTTTTTTATAAACAAGATTCGAATTCAAATGTTGATAAATTTTCCATGTAAATATTATGCATACACAGTTGTTTAACTTTTTTAAAAAGTCCATTTCTAGGGATAATGCTTCTTTTGATTTCTAGTATACATTTTCCGTTATAACTGATAAGCTAAACTTTGGAAAACTCACACTTCTCCCTTGGACTAGAGTGAGGGATTGGTTGGTGATAGATTCTCTGTTTAACATCTGTAATTTCTTCACAGAAGAGATGACTCTAACCTGTTCTTGAATCAGATTCAGTTAATTTCCAGTTCATTCGTTCATTCATGTATTCAGAAAAGAGTTGTTAAGTGCCTACTATGTGTACATACTGTTCCAGGCATTTGCAGTGATCACTGAGCAACACAGACAACATTCCTGCCCTCAAGAAGCCTATATTCTAATGTATGGAGGCAAACAATATACAATAAGCATAATTAATAAGTAAATTATATTGAATGTTTAAAAGGTGCTATGGGGAAAGAAAGAAGTAGATCACTTTAGGGAGGAATGGGAGTGCCAAGCATGTGCTGGGAAGCATGTGAGGTATTAAACAGGATGGTCTATTAAATGTCACTGAGAGATGACATTTGTATGAAGACTTGAAGGAGGTAAGGGAGTTAACCAAATGGATGTTGGGAGCAGAATGTTCCAGGCAAAGGAATAGCTAGAGAAAAGTCACTGAGGGAAAGAGTGTGTGGCCTTCAAAAATAGAAAGGAGGTTAGTGTGGCTAGAATGCATGGTTAGTGTGGCTAGAATGAATGTACAAGAAAGTGGGGACAGAGAAGAAACCCAGGTTATATGACATTGGACATAGTAGGCCATTTTAAGGACTTTGGCTTTTATTCTTTGTATAATGAAGGTACACCATAAGTGGCTGAGGAAAAGAGTGATGTGACCATCTCACATTTTAAAACATCACTTTGGATTCAATTTAGGGATTAAAGGTAGAATTTGGGAGGCTCTAGTGATAATCTAGGTGAGTGGATGGAGCCCAAACCAGTGGCTGCAGTAGAGGTGGTGAGAAGTAGTCAGACCCCAGTATATTTTAAAGATATGATTTCCTAAGTGATTGCTGTGAGAAAACGAAAAGTAAAGACGACTCCAAGGTTTTGGCTTAGAGCAACTGGAAGAACAAATTGCCATGGGAAAGGCTACAGGAAAAGCAGATCTCTGGGGATAGGGATAAGAGGCACTGGCACCTGTAATCCCAGCACTTTGGGAGGCCAAGGCAGGTGGATCGCGAGGTCAGGTGATCGAGACCATCCTGGCTAACACGGTGAAACCCTATCTCTACTAAAAATACAAAAAATTAGCTGGGTGTGGTGGTGGGTGCCTGTAGTCCCAGCTACTCAGGAGGCTGAGGCAGGAGAATGGCGTGAGCCCGGGAGGTGGAGCTAGCAGTGAGCTGAGATCGCGCCACTGCACTCCAGCCTGGGTGACAGAGTGAGACTCCGTCTCAAAATAATAATAATAATAATAATAATAATAATAATAATAAAATAAAATAAAGAGGCATTGGAATTTTAGTTTCAGACATGTTGAATTTGAGATGCTAATTTGATGTCCAAGTGGAGATGTCCTTTAGGCAGGTTGCTGCTTGTGGGGGGTTATATTTTAAACAGTCTCTCCCAGGGAGGCAGGAGAAGGCTGCTCCCGGAGGTCTGGGTTTGAGCACCGGGCGCACCTTTTCTAGCTGTGGGACCTCAGAAGTCATTTAATGGCTCTGAATCATATGTTCTTAACTATAGATTGGAAGAAGAATCTCTACCTTGCAGAGTTTTCCTAAAGGTTAGAGATAGCAAAGAAAAAAGTACCATTTTGGGCATTCCGTAAATTCTTGATGTCTCCCATATCATTAAAAGTGATCGAACCAGAAGAATCTCTCTTCTGGTAGAATGACACAATGTCAAGACATGTACATCAGGGGTATTCTTCACACAGAGAAAGATTCCAGCTCCTTCAAAGTCTGCCACACAACAAGGTGTTTACAAAATTAATCTGAGGTCTAGGGTCCAATTCCTTCACCTTTCAAGGGTAGGACCCTAGATGAGTCACATACCCTCTTTGAATCTCGGTTTCCTCATCTACAATATTGGAAACCAGTGTTTTCCAATTGCTTGGTAAAACGAAATGGAATGAAGACAACGAGCAGAAGTTCTGGCAGGCTTATTCAGAACTGGCATCTGGCTTTAGGGATTACCTCTATCCTTCTAGGTTCTGAAAGAACCTGGAAATTGCCTTTGTGCGAAGTGGCTTTTGTGGATAGGAAATAAAATTAGCTCTGAAGATGCTTTCTGAATGAATCCACCTGGTCACTTAGGGAAGGCTCTAAGTATCAAAGAAAGCCACTGATATCCAGATCCCTGGATATTATCAATATCAATCAGCCAGTTGTTCCTTTCTGAAGAGAATCCTTTCTTTTATTCTTTTTGCTGACAGTGTATACCTTTGTTGGATAAAGAGAATAGTATACATATTTCTGATTCAGATACTTTCACTGTTGTAGCTGTATGGCCTTAGGCTAATATTTTGCAGTATTTGTTATGATATATAAGAAACTTGAATTTATTTTATCTGTTGAGCTTCTGTGACAAACAGTATGTATGAGGTAACATTTTACATTTTTTTCATCAAAACTTTTACTGCCAAATACCAGGCTATTTCAGTTTTTAGAAGTTTCTGTATCCGTAGAGCTCAAAGCTAATTCAGCTGGCGCAGACGTTATAAAAGCAAATGCCATGCATCTTCCTTAAGTTTTGTATTTCTAATCATCGTTATTTCACTATCACCTGAAATTGGTGGCCTGCTTTAGGTTGAATTGCCAACAGAAAATACTTATTTAAAAAGTTCTGGTTTCTTAGCACACCTTACGCATAGTTAAGGCCTATGGTACTCATGGAGAAGAAGTGGAAGGTGAGGTAAAGTGGAAAAAAGAATTTACAGACAGAAAAGATAAGCTGGCTGAGAAAGTGTCATGAAGCGCTTGGCATACCTTGTTGAGTAAAACAAACATAAGAAATGTTTGAAGGTTGCTTACCTCCTAGTGGGAAATATCCAAGCTTTGTCACTCCCTTTCCTTATTAACATTAATTTCTAAGAAACTCTAATGTGATTGTTTCCTGCTTTCCTCCAGTTATGTATTTGTGAGACCTCTGGCCCTCATTCAAAATTGCCACTTTCTACAAATTACCCAGAACTACTGCAACTTTGATGTTGTTACTTGTAGGGTCATGCATTATAGTGAAAACCGTCTAACAGAAAATGAATCAATACATGGCGGTATTTTGATAAGATAGAATGGTGCCTAAAATTATGTTTTCAAAGAACCAGTGATTACATCAGAAGATGCCTAAAACAGATTAAATGAAAGTTGATATAAAATAATTAATATAAAATAATTTGGGCCACGTGCAGTGGCTCAAGCCTGTAATCCCAGCACTTTGGGAGGCCGAGGCGGGCAGATCTCCTGAGGTCAGGAGTTCGAGACCAGCCTGGCCAACATGGTGAAACCCCGTCTCTACTAAAAATACAAAATTAGCTGGGCATGATGGCACGTGCCTGTAATACCAGCTACTTAGGAGGCTGAGGCAGGAGAATTGCTTGAACTCAGAAGGCAGAGGTTGCAGTGAGCTGAGATTATTCCATTGCACTCCAGCCTGGGCAAAAAAGAGTGAAACTCCGTCTAAAAAAAAAAGAAAGAAAGAAAAAAATTGAATTTTGGATTCACAGTTATGGCTCTATACATATGTATACATCATAAACGTGTGTATAGATGTGTACATATAACAGGAACACATATGTACAAAAAAGTTCGGAAGCAAACTGACATGAATAACTTAATAGCTGTTTTTGCTGGGTTGTGGTATGAGAGGGACCTGCCACCATGCCTGGCTAATTTTTTTGTATTTTCAGTGGAGATGGGGTTTCACCATGTTAGCCAGGATGGTCTTGATCTCCTGACCTCGTGATCCGCCTGCCTTGGCCTCCCAAAGTGCTGGGATTACAGGCGTGAACCGCTGCGCCCGGCCCAAATTATCTAGTTTTAGGTCATTAAAAGGATCTACACTGAGCATCAAGAAAGACTACAATGTTTCACAAACTAGAAAAAAAAAATGTTTTCCAGGCTTTCAATGGCCACCCTCTAAATCCTTCACACAAACATGCTCACACACACTCACAACATACATAACCATATGCACTCACAAGGAAACAGCAATCCTTTATGCCAGGGGTTCTCAAGCTCCTGTCTGTGGGCCAAATCCAGCCTAGCCCCTGTTGTTGTGTGGTCTTATGAGATAAAAATGGGTTTTACATTTTTAAGGTGTTGTCACAGCAGGGGCCAGGGTTGGGGGGTGGGGCGAAGAAGAGTATGTAACAGAGACTGTATATGGCTCTAATATTCACTCCATGGCCTTTTGCAGGAAAAATTTGTTAGTCCTTTCCCTATTTCCAAGTACACTTCTGGAACTTCTGTAGCTCTTAGAAAAACAGAAATACCCTTTCCCCTGGGCTTTGTTAAAAGGAAAGCAAGTCATTGATATGTTGGGAGTTTGTAGTATAACGTGAAGACAGTTCTTCATATATTCCTATATCCTGACCTTTCAATTCTGAGAACTAGAGAAGGCCTTCCTTAGATTAATAGAAAAAGAAAAAGCAATAAAATGATCTGAATAGACATTTCTCAAAAGAAGACAAATGACTAACAAATATATGAAAAAATGTTCCACATTACTAATCATCAGGGGAATGCAAATCAAAACCACCATGAAGTATCATCTCACCCCAATTAGGATGGCTATTATCAAAAGACAAAAGATAGCAAATGCTGGTGAGAATGCAGAGAAAAGGTAACTCATACACTGTTGGCGGGACCGTAAACTAGTAAAGCCACTATGGAAAATAGTATGGAGTTTCCTCAAAAAATTACAAATAGGACTACTATATGGTCGAGAAATCCCACTACTGGGCACTGATCTGAAGGAAGGAAAATCAGTGTATCAAAGAGACATCCGTACCCTCATGTTTATTGCAGCACTATTTACAATAGTCAAGATATGGAATCAACCTAGGTGTCCAGTAACTGATGACTATAGTTATTCTGATATATACATAATGGAATACTATTCAACCATAAAAAAGAATGAAATCCTGTCATTTGTGGTAATATAAATGGAACTGGAGTACCTTATGTTAAGTGAAATAAGCCAGGAACAGAAAGTTAAACACCATGTGTTCTTACTCATATGTGGAAGCTAAAAAATGTTGATCTCATAGAAGAACAAAGTAGAACAGAAGATATAAGAGACTGGGAAGGGTAGGGGTTAGGGGGATAGAGAGAGATTTGTTAAAGGATACAAAATTACAGATAAATGAGAGGAATAATTTCTGGTCTTCTACCATACTGCAGAAGATTATAGCTAACAATAATATATAGTTTCAAAAAGCTAGAAGGAAACTATTGAATGTTCTCAAACCAAAAAATGATAAATGTTTGAGGTGATGGTTATGCTAATTACCCTGATCTGATCATCATACTTTATATGTATTGAAACATCACTATTACCCTAGGAAAATGTACAATTATTGTCTATTTTTAAAATTTTAAAAGTATTTAAGTTAAAATATGAGTTATTGACATATTTTAAGAAGCATTTTTAAATTATTTTAACATACATAAGATAATGGAGATAATTTTTGTAGGATGTTTCCAGATAGAGGTTTTGTTCATAACTGGAGAAAACTACACCTGATTAGCAGAATTCATTTGTTTTAAAAAATTATTCCTTCTTTAAAAATTCTTCCTTTAAGGAGACTCACGATGATTTCAAACTATGCTACTCTTCAAGTTTATTTAGAAAACTTCATATGAATAGAGAGTGCAAAGTTAAACTGCAGCCAAACTGGAATTTCCATAATTGCCCAAGAAATGGAATTCAATGCAGAGGCCCACACAGAACATATTACACAAAGAACAGACAAGATAATTGCAGCAATGACTGGGAAGAAAGAATATGCACATGTGGTACGAAGTGCAGAGGTGACAATCTGAATTACAAAATTGTGCTATAGATCAAAATAGAGTTAATATCCAAACAAATAAACAGACATTATTCTTTTCAGTGTGAGCAACATTTGGCTCCAAGCTAGAAGCAGGCAGCATGCACTCAGAGACAGATTATCTGTAACTTATTAAGAAGACTAAGATGTCTTCATTGACTCCTACCCTGACAGGAGAGAATATAGTTTAGGTGCTGATGACTAAATATTCTTAATCCTTGTCTCACAAAACAGTCACATCACCAGAACTGCCACACTGACAGACAAGGCGTTAGATTTCTCATGCAAAGAAAAATTCCCCAACCAACTGCTGAAGGAAAGAAAAATAGGTACTAGCCCACTAAGCACACTCACATGCAACTTTATGGGAAACTGAAGAGAACAGAGACTAATCAATCAATCAAATCTAAAAGCATCCTGGAATACATCAGCATGATCAAGCAGCAGTGTTGGGAAGAGCACAGTTACACACTGGGAAGGGCAACCGATCCTCCTGCTAGGATTTTACCAAGGAAATCCTTAGGCTGGGTTTGTATTATGCTACTGTGGATAACTTTGGGTTTTGATCCACACAGTTTAACATATGAATGCATGACTGAAGTGACAAATCAATTGGCAATCCAATCACTCATCCAGTAGTAATTCAGTAGAAATGGATTAAGGGAGGGTCTACCACATTCCAGGCATTACGCTGCAGTGTTAGGATTGCAGAGATGGGTGAGAAGAGCCCCTTCTCTTAAGAAGTTCACAGAATAACGTAAAGATGGTTGTGGACACAAATAGCCACCATCCTATATCAAAGTACCACAGAAGAGAATGCACAAAGTGCTGCATTATTATAGAACAAGAGGAGCAGAACCACAAGTTTTGGATGGAAACCTATAGGAAATTGAGTGGCTCAGTGGGTCTGAAGTTGTAATTGAGGTTTCTCTGGTGAACAAGGAACAAGTGTGGGCTAAAATTGCATGGCAAGAGAAAGGGGTTAGCGTATTCCTAGAGTAAATCACTGAGAATCACCTATACCTTAGAAAGACTCAAGACAAATCGGTCTGGTCAGGGGTTTGGACAAAGCACGACAGAGCACTATTTACAACTTAATGTTCAGTCTTCAATAAAGAAACTTGGTTGATTTCAAAATGGCTATTTTTTGAATAATCCTAATATTTCATGCTGTAGTCACATTGGTACAGGTGTTGATGCGTGCTGTGAAGTTTGTGGTCGATCTATACAGTGGTACATACTCTGCATGTGTGTTGTGTTACTGTGTATGTTCATAAGAATATGTATGTACCTAAAAGTTAAGATCATATTTGCTTGCTCTAGGATCTGGGACAATGTTTTACCCTATGAGAAGATGTTGCTCATTCCCATTATAATGGCCTTCCAAGTTAGACTGAATTAAAACTTATCAAAATTAGCATCTATGTGTGAGTGTTGCCCACGTGGCAGGTGAGACAGCTAATGTTTCTTGCTCCAGTTCCAGCTGGCAGACTGGGTTCCATAGGGGACACTGCATGTCCCCTATGTCATTGAAGGAGCATTTGAAATTAGGAGCAGGAAAAGTCTATGAATTGAGAAACTATGCTATACTGGAGGGCTAGTCTCCACGCTGCCCTGAAACTACATCTTTCTGCTCAGCACCACAGGACAAGATAAATGGTCCTCCCAGCCTGCTGAGAGGAGTCAATGGAGCTGCACAATGACCACAGAGATCTGAAAGTTGTGTGGCTGCCGCAGTCCTGAGACCATGTTGCTCTGTATGGACTCTGGCCACACAGACTGCAGAGCCAGGGGCTGCTCCATGGGGCCAGGAGTCAGAAAAAAACTAAAAACAATCAGGATGGCCCCGGAGAGAATTAGGAATGTGATGAGTAGAGTGTTTGGCACCGTAGCCCAGAGCTGAATCCCTCAGGGGCCGTAAGTAGCAAAGCGAAGGAGCAGTCTTCAGTCTGAGAGGAGGGCTGTGCAAGGTGGACTCAGGACTGGCACAGAGCAACATGGGGCCCGAAGAAGGCACTACTCAATGCAGGCCTTAGCCTAGCACTTTTAATGATGGGAAGCATGCAATTATATTGAAAATACCGGATTGTGAGCACATTCAAAAGGTACAGAGGGCTCAACATCAACGTAATAAGAACTAGAGAAGTACCTGAGAAAGTAGCAAGGCACAATCAAGGCAATGTCATCAAAGAAGCAGGCCAGGGGCTTAATATCTTGGTGCCATGGCAAGAATGATGCCATTCCTTAGTGAGGAGAAATAAGCAGGGAAGGAGGAAGCAAATGGAGGGGGAAAGACAGAAGTAACAGGGAAGAACACGTGGGTATATGCCACAACTCATTAGCTGGCATTATCTACATCAATACATGGATATAAATCCTGCATCATAAGGACCCAAAATACTTGAATCAAGGACCTTATTGACAATTGGGCAGACAAGGCATGATGCACACTGAGAGACTGCCATAGCAATGCCACCCGGCTATGAAGCTGATGGCATTAGAGTCTGAGCGAGTGCTACCTTTGTGCTGAATTTTCAGTTCTACAGATGAGAAGCTCTCAAATCAAAGTCCAGATCTCACTCTAGCATAAAACCATGCTAAATGCTTACCTTCACAAGGATCTTGGTTTCTTCTTTAAGGTAAATGAGCAATTGGAAGGATGTCCAGGGAAATAATGAGGTTCACAAGGCAATGAGATTTAATCAAGGGAAAAATTAAAATGAACAACCTCTATAAGTAGGATTGTACTTAGCTGGAACCACTTAAAATGGATCTCATATACACTAATCAATTATGATTCAAGGAGTCCAAAGTCATTTCATTCCCTGGAACTCTGACTTCTTCCAATATTTCACTGGAGAGATCCTGATGTAAGCGTGGTCTTACTTTTTAACGGATTTACTCTGAAGATAGGGCACTATTTTTTTCAGCCCCAATCTGCAATTCACTTAGGCTCCTCATTACTTCTAGTCATGCAACTAAATTAAGTAGGGAAAAGAGTCTCCAAGCACGGACAGCAACTGATGGGAGGAATAATAGAATAGGGACCAGAAAGACAGCTTTGGTTAGGGTAGGAGTTGCAGTGTTTTCCAAATCTGTCAGCCTCACAATGTGGTGTTTCAGTAGGGATTGAGTCATGACTCCATTTCAATTACTCCACAAAAGAAAGAAAATTGTACGTGACAGTACACCATGAACCTCTACAGCAGCTAAATCTGTGAATAGAGAGGGCTGGAGTTGTGTGCTCTACGGGTAATGTGGGAAAGGGCACCCCATTGTTTGAAATCCAGGTGTGCTGCATGTTGCTGTGTGTGTGTGTGTGTGTGTGTGTGTGTGTGTGTGTGTGTGTGTGTGACAGAGAGAGAGAAGAAGGAGGAGGAGGAGGAGGAGGAGGAGGGAGAAGAGGAAGAAGAGGAGGGAGAAGAGAGACAGAAGAGGGACAGAAACAGAGAGAAGAGAGTGGAGAGATGGCGGGAGAGAGAAGATAGAGCAAAGACACAGACCCAGAAGTACAAACAATTCTGGTGACATTGCAGATGGTGTATTGTCACTAATGATCTCTATGTCACCCTGCTAATTCAGGAGTAAATAATACTAACAGTAATAACATCATCATAATAATTATTAATATCTGAACAGAGACTAATGGCTGGACATTGAAGAAATATAATTGTGAGACAGTAAGTGTGATTATATCTGATGAGGTAAGTGAAATGCTGAAGGAATTAGGATATCCTCAGTCTGCATACTACAAAACAGTTAGTTCTTTTGAAAGGAGCGTCTAATTCAGGCAAACTCAATATACGAGTAAGATTTCTCATTTCTGAAACAATGCCTGGTAAGGAGTAGGTGCTCAATAAATATTTGTTATTTCATGATTCCTGCACTGGAGAGAGGCGTCAGCCTGAGTATCCCTGACTGGATAGAAATGCACATGCTCAGGCCACATGCTTCCTGCTTAATCACTCCCACACTATTTCTTTAGAAGCAAACTCGAACTCAGCCCAAGGGCAGACTTGCTCTTCTCAAGTAAGAGTGACAGAGCTGGCAGGGAGCAGTGGCTCACGCCTGTAATCCCAACACTTTGGGAGGCCAAGGCAGGCGAATCATGAGGTTAGGCATTTGTGACCAGCGTGGCCAACATGGTGAAACCCCGTCTGTACTAAAAATACAAAAATTAGCCGGGTGCGGTGGTGCATGCCTGTAATCCCAGCTACTCAGGAGGCTGAGGCAGGAGAATCACTTGAACCCGGGAGGCCGAGGTTGCAGTGGACTGAGATGGTGCCACTGCACTCCAGTCTGGGTGACAGTGCAAGACTCAGTCTCAAAAAAAAAAAAAAAAAAAAAGTGACAGAAATCATGTTAGATGAAGTGAAACATGACAAAGGAGACTTCAGACCCTTTTTCAAGTCCCAGGAAAGTCCCTGAAAGAGAGCGCCTCAAACCTTGAGAGCAAAATACTCTTCCCAGCCCTGGTGTGTCCATTGACACCATGAGGCAGAGCTTCTCTCTTGACCTCTAAGCTTCTCCAGGGGCTTTTCTCTCTGTGCTCCAGGCATCTAACCGCCAGCTCCCATGGTGAAAACAGACGAAGCTCTACTTGTTCACCAGATATTCCTTCTTTTCACTTAACTATTTTACTTTTTTTTTTCCCAACTCCTGACTTTAAGCTGAAAAACTGAGCAATCCATATGAGAAAGCTGAATATTCAATTATATGAAAAATAAAAAGCATAAAATAACTTTGCTATTAATTTGGATCTGGCAGTGTGTCTTTTCCACACTCTTCAGGTGCAGAAGCCAGTGCTGTGCAAGCATCATCTGCTCCACACCCAGGTGCAGATGGGGACAAGTGTTAGGACTTTGAGGAACATAACCATAGGTGAGAGGATCATAAACCAGGAGTCCTAGAAATGGTGGCAGGTGAACCTGAAAAGAAAACTGTAATGTTCTTCTAAAGGAAGGATTTTCTATGCATAAGACTACTGACAGAAGTCACAAGGAAGTATGAGATTTGACTACATGAAAAAATTAACCCAGAAAATATCATAACAAAATTAACAAGCAAAGAGTAGACTTTAAAAAGTGTAACAACATGAAAATTAGCCAATAGCAGTACCCTTGACACATAAAGGACGCTTACAAATCAGTTTTTAATAAGTAACAGTGAAAGTACACAGGTAGATAGATGAAGAGAGAGAGAGAGAGACAGATTAACCTCAGATCGATTGATCGATCTATCTATCTAACTATCTATCTATCTGTCTTCTCTCTATTTGTCTATCTACCTACCTACCTACCCATTTTAGGCCATTTGGGATGCCATAACAAAATACCATAAACTGGGTAGCTTATAAAAACCAGAAATTTATTTCCCACAGTTCTGGAGGCTGGGAAACTCATGATCTTGATCCAAGATCTTGGTTCCAGCAGATTTGGTGTCTGGTGAGGGCCCACCTCCTCATAGATGGTATCTTTTCGCTGTGTCCTCATGGTGAAAGGGGTAAACAAGCTCTCCAAGTTCTCTTTTATAAAGGCACTAATCCTATCCTCATCATCTAACAAAGTCCTCATCTCCTAATACCATCAGCTTGAAGGCTGAGATTTTGACATATGAATTTGGAAATCGGGAAGATACAAACACTTAGACTGTAGCCCATTCACTCACTGTATCTGTCTATCTATCTATCTATCTATCTATCTATCTATCTATCTATCTATCTATCTATCTTCTATGTATCTATCTATGTATCTGTCTGTCTGTCTATCATGTAAGAACGTATTATTGGCTGGAATCATGGAATCCAAACTGGAAGCAATATCAGAGATCAATCCTAATATATATCCTTAGTATTTTTCCTTTCCCAGTCTTCCAAAATACCTCTCACACCTTCACCTTGTTGCGGGAAGTCAGGGACCCCAAACAGAGGGACTGTCTGGAGCCGTGGCAGAGGAACATAAATTGTGAAGACTTCATGGACATTTATCAGTTCCCAAATAATACTTTTATAATTTCTTATGCCTGTCTTTACTTTAATCTCTTAATCCTGTTATCTTCACAAGCTGAGGATGTCCATCACCTCAGGACCCCTGTGATAATTGTGTTAACTGTACAAATTGATTGTAAAACGTGTGTGTTTGAACAATATGAAATCAGTGCACCTTGAAAAATAACAGAATAACAGTGATTTTTAGGGAGCAAGGGAAGACAACCATAAGGTCTGACTGCCTGCGGGGTCGGGCAAAAAGAGACATATTTTTCTTCTTGCAGAGAGCCTATAAAGGGACATGCAAGTAGGAGAGATATCGCTAAATTCTTTTCCTAGCAAGGAATATTAATATTAATATTAATTAAAGGAATGCACTCCTGGGGGGAGATCTATAAAAGGCCGCTCTGGGAGTGTCTGTCCTGCAGTTGAGATAAGGACTGAGATACGCCCTGGTCTCCTGCAGTACCCTCAGGCTTACTAGGGTAGGGAAAAAACTCTGCCCTGGTAAATTTGTGGTCAAACTGGTTCTCTGCTCTTGAACCCTGTTTTCTGTTAAGACGTTTATCAAGCAATACGTGCACCACTGAACATAGACCCTTATCAGTAGTTCTGCTTTTGCCCTTTGCCTTGTGGTCTTTGTTGGACCCTTATCAGTAGTTCTGCTTTTGCCCTTTGTCCTGTTCCCTCAGAAGTGTGTGATCTTTGTTCTGCTTTTTGCCCTTTGAAGCATGTGATCTTTGTCTGTTATTACACCCCCTCCCCTTTTGAAACCCTTAATAAAAAACTTGCTGGTTTGAGTCTCAGGTGGGCATCACGGTCCTACCAATATGTGATGTCACCCTCAGCCGCCCAGCTGTAAAAATTCCTCTCTTTATACTGTCTCTCTTTATTTCTCAGCTGGCTGACACTTATGGAAAATAGAACCTACATTGAAATATTGGGGGCAGGTTCCCCCGATATCACCTCTCTCTTCATACCACCCACATCCCCTCTTCCTGCCTCACACTCAATGAACAATTTTGCCTCACACATTACAGACGACACTGAAGGACCTAGGAGAGAGCTGTCACTCCTTTTCATCATCGCGTCTCAAATTCTCTGCCTGTGCTTCTGGCAAGTCTGCCTTCACCCCGATCCAAGAGCAGAGACATGTGAAGGGATGTGCCACATCCCTTCCCCCTTTGGGAGATATAAATATAAATATAAATATCGGGGGAACCTGCCCCCAATATTTCAGCGTAGGTTCTATTTTTCATAAGTGTTGACCAGCTGAGCAATAAAGAAAGACAGTATAAAGAGAGGAATTTTTACAGCTGGGTGGCTGAGGGTGACATCACATATCGGTAGGACTGTGATGCCCACCTGAGCCTCAAGGGGCTCAGCTCCAGTCAAGGGGCAGCTCCTCTAGAGCCCAGCCCTTCTTGCCTTCTCCAGGGAGTGGCTCTTGCACTTGAAACTTCTCTGCTATAAAATCAACTTCTCCCAACAAAGAAACCCATGAGCTAGTGTTTTTTTATTTTAAAAAATATGCTTTAACCACTGTCTCATCAAAACACTCATCTCTTGCCTTTTAGGAGACCAGACTTTCCTGGTTTTCCCTCTGGCTCCTTTTCAGGCTCCCTCTTCTTCAGCCTCTAAAGGCAGGAGCACCCCAGGGCCAGGTCTTCAAAACTTTTCTTTTCCTAACCTTCTCCCAGGGGACCACATCCAGTGTTATGGCTTTAAATACCATCCGTTATGGGTTAAATTGTGTTCCTCAAAGGATGTTGAAGTTGTAAAACTTAATACCTGTGAATGTGACCTTATTTGGAAATAGGGTATTTGTTGATATAATCAAGTTAAGATAAGGTCATAAGAGTGGACCCTTATTCAAAAAACTGGTCTCCTTACAAGAAGAGGAAAATTTGAACACAGAGACAGGAAGAGAGAAAATGGAGGTAGAAATTGGTCAAAAAATGCCAATTGGAAACTGGAGGTGAAAATTGGTCAAAAAATGCCAAGGAAGCTAAGAGAAAAGCATGGAACAGATTCTCCCTCTCAAGATGACTTGAGAGAGCATTGTCCTGCCAATACATTGATTTTAGACTTCCAGCCTCCAGAACTGTGAGATAATCAATTTCTGTTGTTTTGGGTACTTCGTTATTGTAGCCCTAAAAACCAATATGCAATCTATATACTATTAATTCTCAGATGTTATATCCAGCCCTGACTAACTCTGACTCTTTTTTTTTTCTTTTCTTTTTATTTATTTTTATGTTTTCTTTTTTTTGGGGGGATATGGAGTCTTGCTCTGTCATCCGGGCTGGAGTGCAGTGGTGTGATCTCGGCTCACTGCAACCCCCACCTCCTGGGTTCAAGCAATTCTCCTGTCTCTGCCTCCCAAGTAGCTGGAATTACAGGCACGTGCCACAATGCCCAGATAATTTTTGTATTTTTAGTAGAGATGGGGTTTCACCATGTTGGCCAGGCTGGTCTCAAACTCCTGACCTCAGGTGATCCACCCGCCTCAGCCTCCCAAAGTGCTGGGATTACAGGTTTGAGCCACTGCACCTGGCCTTGAACTAACTCTTAACTCCACATTGCATATCTGGTTGTCCACTTGGTATATCTTTAAATTTCTAATTGGAATCTCAAAGCAGAAATCATGACTTCTATTCTGCAACCTGATTTCTTTCCAATTTTCCCTTATTAGTATATACCCCATGATTCACCCACTTACTGATGATAACTTAGGAGTCATTCTTGATTCTCTCTTTCTTTTATTCTGTGTCCAATAAACACACAAGCAAATCTTGTCAACTTCACTTCCCAAAGAGATTCCAGATGTGTCCACCTCCTTCCATCCTGACTGCTTCCACCCTATGAGGAACCATCAGCATCGTCTCCTATCTGGACTCCTGCCACTGTGAACTAACTGGTGTTTCTGCTTTCACTGCTGTCTCTCCTTAGAAAAGGTGATTTTGAAAAATAAATAGTCCAGGTGTAGTCCATTCCCTGCTTGAAAGCCTCCAGTCCAACCTCTCTACACTGTTTTTTTTGTTTTTTGTTTTATTTTTGTTTTTGTTTTCGTTTTTGAGACAGAGTTTTGCTCTTGTTGCCTAGGCTGGAGTGCAATGGCGCAATCTCTGCTCACTGCAACCTCCACCTCCCGGGTTCAAGCAATTCTCCTGCCTCAGCCTCCCAAGTAGCTGAGATTACAGGTGTGCGCCTGTAATCCCCCGATATCACCTCTCTCTTCATACCACCCACATCCCCTCTTCCTGCCTCACACTCAATGAACAATTTTGCCTCACACATTACAGACGACACTGAAGACGATACGTATGGCTAATTTCGTATTTCTTTTTTTTCTTTTTTTAGTAGAAACGGGGTTTCACCATGTTGGTCAGGCTGGTCTTGAACTCCTGACCTCAAGTGATCCACCCCCCCTCGGCCTCCCAAAGTGCTGAGATTACAGGTGTGAGCCACTGCGCCTGGCCAATCTCTCTACACTGTTCTTTAAGACTCTACATGTCTCCTCCAAAACTCTCTGTTGTCATCTTGTGCCAGACTCCTCTCTGCCCTGTCCTCTCCAGCCACACTTGCCCTATTTCTAGTCAGCAAAACTCAAAGCTTTTCCTATTTTAAGGCCTGTGCACTGACTTCTCCCTCTACTCAGCATGACTTCCCCCAGATTATTGCATGGCTGTCTCCTTACTATTCAGATTTCAATTAACAGTCTGTCAATTGTGTCATCCTGCTTTAATCATTGTCAAATCACTAGAACCAGCTAATGAGTTCTTATTTATCTCCTGTCTTCTTTTAATGTATTTTAAGTTGCATGAGATAAAATCTTATGTTGTCTTGTTCCTTGCTATATTCCTAGATTCTGCAATAGTGCGTGGCCAAGAGTACTCAGTAAGTAGCTTTTGTATGAATAAATTAATCCACTGCAGCCCCACTTCATTTTTTTTTAACAGATGAGAATATAGGAATAGTGAGTTCAATGCCTTTTCCAGGCTGTGCAGTAAGGTTTCAGCCTTTCTTTTTGCAATTCGGTGCTCCCTCCAAAGACACACTTCTTATATCTGTCTGAAACTGAGAAGTCCGAATCTGTCCATTGACTTAGTTCATCAATTAATCATTTACAGTGCTGTGCCTCCTATGCACCAGACGCTCTGCTCTGTGTGGAGAATATAAAGCTAAATCACTGAGGGCTCCCACCCTTAGGAGTTCAGACAGGTAAACTTCAATAACTATCAATATAAAATAAGTGATGTAGTGAAGGATACAGTTAAATGCTGCAAGAGCAAAAATGATGCAATAAGAGAATATTTCCTCCATATGAGGATGATTAACCTATCCATAACATTTTGCACACAAAAATTTCTAAATGACTGTTATGACTAGTAAGTAGAAGAGTTTGTCAGTCTCCTTCTTTTCATCTGAAGTAACTTTTCTGTCTATGGAGATCATTATCAGTAGGTAGATTCCCACTAATTTGGACGGTTCAGATAAAAATGGCAACAAATAAAATTTGAGTACTTTCTGTATCCTGGGGCCTGTGCCTGTTCTTGGCATGCCCTGATATTTAATTCTCAAATGTCATAACTTTTCCTTTAAAAGAAAAAACCCACAAATTTCCTCCTGCCTTATACTGAACACAAACATTGTCAGGTAATAATGCAGGGAAGTATTCAACCACGTAATGGTAAGAGGTGGGCTTAATGAGAACTCTGTTAGAGATACTGTTGCCTACAACACATCTATAAAAACCCATTTTTCACTTTGTGATTCCTGTCAATTCCCAGGGCTGCAAGAGGATGCCTGGAGACCTTGATACAAATCCATGTTAAGTCTCAACTTTCATTATCACATGGAGACTGTGTGAGTTTCCTAGGGCTGCTATAACAGATGATCACAAACTTGGTGCTTTAAACAACAGAGACTCAAGATCTCGTAGTTCTGGAGGGTAGGAGGACAGCACCAGTTTTACTAGGCTAAAATCAAGAGTCTGCAGAGGTTCTGGGGGAGAATCCATTCTTTGCCTCCTCCGATATCTGGTGGCTCCAGCATTCCTTGGCTGTGACCCCATCACTCCAATCTCTGCCTCTATGATTACATTGCCTCCTCCTCTTCTGTCTGTCATCTTCTGCCTCTGTCTGATAAAAATGCTTGTGATTACATTTAGGCCCATCTGAAGAGATATAACTCAGTCATGTCTTCAAAGTCTTTGCCATAGAAAATAACACTCGCTGGTCCCAACGATTAGGGCATAGGCACCTTTTGAAGGGGGCGGGGAAGGGGTCATTACTGAGCCTAGCAGAGAAACTATTGATTGTATCAGGTTAACCCTAGTAACAGGTGCTTCATTTAGCCTGTTCTGTTCTGTTCATTTATAGTTCTAACCACAACTGTGTCACATAATTTCTTGGTTATTTGTTTAATATCTCCCATCACTAAACGAAGTTTGTAAAAACAGAAAACACATTTGTCTTCCTGTCTGTTGTGTTTAGCACCATACCTCCATCACCACCCTCGCCCCAGTCCACCACAGTTTCTGGCACATAATAGATACCCAATGAAATTTTTGAATGACAAAAAGTCTTCATTTAAAAGATGAGGTTCAAGTGATTTGCTCAAGTGCATATAACTAGTAAGTGGCAAAGTGTGACCTTGAGTTCCAAACCTATGAGCTCTATTTGCCTCCCTTGGTCAGGTTCTAACATTTTGATTCTCAAAAATTATAATATTTCCTTTAAAAGAAAAAAAAAAACAAATTTCCTCCTGCCTTATGTTGAACACAAACACTGTCACGTAATAATGCAGGACAACATTTAACCAGATAATGAGAGGTGGGCTTAATGAGAACTCTGTTAGAGATACTGTTTCATATAAAACATATACAAAAACCCATTTTTTCACTTTGTAATTCCTGTCACTTCCCAGGGCTGCAAGAGGATGCCTGAAGACCTTGATACAAATCCATGTTAAGTCTCAAATTTCATTCTCAGAAGCTGATCCTTTGATATTTATTTATTTATTTTGAGACAGAGTCATGCTCTGTCACCAGGCTGGAGTGCAATGGTGTGATCTCGGCTCACTGTAACCTCCGCCTCCCGGGTTCAAGCAATTCTCCTGCCTCAGTCTCCCAGGTAGCTGGGACTACAAGCGTGCACCACCACACCCAGCTAATTTCTGTATTTTTAGTAGAGACAGGTTTCACCAAGTTGGCCAGGATGGTCTTGATCTTCTGACCTCAAGATCTGCCCGCCTCAGCCTCCCAAAGTGCTGGGATTACAGGCATGAGCCACTGCGCCTAGCCTGATATTTATTTTTTGAAGCTATAAAACCACACCGTCCTTAAAACAGGGTTGTAATAATTAAAAAAAAAATCTTTCTCTAATATGTCACGGGGGCCAGGTGTGGTGGCTCACACCTGTAATCCCAGCACTTTGAGAAGCTGAGGCAGGCAGATCACCTGAGGTCAGGAGTTCGAGACCAGCCTGGCCAACATGGTGAAACCACATGTCTACTAAAAGTACAAAAAAATTAGCCTGGCGTGGTGGTAGGTGCCTGTAATCCCAGCTACTCGGGAGGCTAAGGCAGGAGAATCGCTTGAACCTGGGAGGCAGAGGCTGCAGTGAGCTAAGATCGTGTCACTGCACTCCAGCCTGGGCCACAGAGCGAGACTCCATCTCAAAAATAAATAAGTAAATAAATAAATTAATTAAATTAAGTGTCACAGGTATTGTAAGACCGCTCGTGAAATCAGCCCAGCTAAAGCAGAATGAAAACTGGTGTTTGATGGAAACAAAAAGCAGTAGCTCTTTCTGTCAAGGTTCAGATCAGCATCTAGATCAACGTCTATTCTGGTTCTCCTCTCTGCAGGCCATCCCTTTCAGAGAGAAAACCTGGCTACTATCAGGAGTGTGTAATATTCATTTCCCATATGTACTGCTGTCCCCAAGCATGGAAGACCAGCTGCAGGGGTGGATGTTACTGGGGAATAGAGAGAGCTTGTCTGATATTTTCAAAACTTGATTATAGTGTTTTTCTCCTGAGGCAAAACCTTGAGACTTAAAGATGCTAATAGAGCTTTTTTTTTGCCCTCTCCCTTCCCTAGTGGAAGAATACCACTTTATGATATTTTGAAAATAAAGTCCTCAAATAAAATGTGTTCACATGCCTGGTTATATAAAATACGTTCACATCTAAACAACACTAATTTAAAAATGAAGTCCCCTGCAACCTGAATTTGAGAACTGCCTAGACAAAGAGAAGCCCTTGAGAAAAAGGCCTCAGCAAGAATTTGAAAGGGCTTCTAGAAAACACAGAAAATCCTGCAGAGGGAAAGGAAGTAGAGGCATTAGGAGGAAGAAAAAAGTCTTAAATTATTATTTCCTTCATAAAATTGAAGACACTTCTAAATTTTTCAAAGCAGGGAAGGCAAGTTCTTGATAGAAATGAGCAAATGCATGGTGATGGATTCCCAGAGGATGGGAAGTAGGACCCATTACATCTTTTTCATGATGAGATGATTCTCCTCAGCTGCTTTGATTCAGCAGCTGCTTTTCTGGTGCTAATCACTAGGAGATGGAGAGAAGTGGATGAATTCAAGGGATTATTTAGGAAATATTTCAACAAAACATAGTGGTGGGTTGAATGTGGTAACACAGACAAATCAGCGGTAGCTTCTTGGCTCACGTCATGAGTGTTATGTGGGTAGCGACACCATGTATTGAGATGGAAAAATTGGAGATGGTGGATTTTGGTTTGTGGAGAAGTCAAACTTAGAAAATCTTAAGTATGAGGTGACTAGAAGACATTTGAATGTGTAAGTCTATAACTCAAAAGAGATGTGTGAAGTAGAGATGAAAATTGGGAACTGTCAACATTCTGGTGATATTTATGTGTGTGGGAAGGGGTGAGGTTGCCCAGGTAAGGAGCATACCCGGAGCAGAAGATCCAGTCCACAGCCCCAAGGAACCCGATGTTTAGAAGTGAAACAGGAAATGCAGTCAGAAAAGGGGCTGGGAATGTTTTCAGAGGAGAGAGTGTGCTTTTCTGAGAAAAACAAGGAGAGTGTGTCTAGATGATCTCACTTGGGTTTGAGCTCTAGCTCTACCACTTAGCACCTTTGTTGTATGCTTAGGAAAATTATTTAACTTCTCTAAACTCAAAATCACTTTTGAATTTGGAGAAGTATCACACACATACTCACAAACCTCAAAATGAGCCACTCATAGCTCCCTGAAGCACCTATGAAAGAGAGAGCAAATTTCTTTTTTGCTTTGATTAAAATAACATTTCTTAATGTGTAAGGAAACTGATGAGACATCTATCTATCTATCTATCTATCTATCTATCTATCTATCTATCTATCATCTATCTATCTATCTACCTACCTACCTACCTACCTACCTACCTACCTACCTACCTACCTACCTATCTCCATAGATGTTATGTAATGCTCACAAGAATTTTATTCCTCTTTTCAAGTGTTTGCTTTCTAAGGGAATGATTGACACATTTGCACAATAGGCAGAACAGGATAATGCAGAGATTGATTTATCTGTTCATACCTAACAGTGATTCTCCTTACCTGAGGCACTTGAGAAATGGGGCTCACCTAATCTCGAAGAATTTCAAAAATTTACTTGGAAAGACCAACTTGTCGGCCAAGGGGATGTCTCAAATGATTTTCAGTCAATTCCTATTTGAGAGGAGAAAATACGATGACTTTCCCTGTTACAGGGAAAATTCATCTAATTCATTTCATCTTACATTATTTAGAGGAAAATGCAATGATGAAATTCTTTTGATTTCTGGGTATGTTTCCCAAAGCTTTTAAAATACACATTATTTGGGGAGAATAAATTCACTGTCAAGAAAGAAATTTTAAATGTCCAGTCCTTTAGGGTTGGATGATTTCTAACCTTGACCATGTTTTAGAATCACCCTTTGTATTGCATTTAACAAAATTCTGAGAGTCTTTTAAAAAATCCACTGTGTTGCCTCTCTACAGTGTACTAGTTATATACATACTGCTTTAATTTATCAATATGTGTTGGCTTGAACAATATGAGCAGCCAACAGTGGGTGATTACACACATTAATTTGTGTACATAGAATCTCGTTTCTCTCAATAGTTCTCATTATGCACCCAGGATGGTTTTTAAAAGTCACTAAAGAAAGATAGTTTATCCTCACAGAGTTAGCAACAATTTACTTTTTAATATTAATGAAATTCATGTAAGTATCCTTAGTGGCACATAAATTACACGTGCATGTCTTGACGGTGTTATAACTTAGATTCAATGTTCTGCTGGGACTCTCTGTACTTCAGAGATAATCATTTATACATTTCCTGTAAGGTAATATAAAGTTGAGTTTTCATTTTGTTTCTGAAAATAAAAAATGATGTATTCCCACATTCAGTTTTATTTTCTTAAGAGGCAATAATTCCCCATGGAGAAGACAGTGTACATTTGGTTTGGAGCAATTCAACTGATTTCTAAATTCTAAATTTAGGAGAAATGAACACTTTTCTTAGTCTATAGTCATTTGATTGGGTGAGAGTCACTGATCTTGTATTAAAAGAAATACATTTGCAGGAATAACTGGCTAAAATAAACTAACAAATCCAAATTATGAATAAATGAAAAAATTCTTTCGACAAGGTTGAATTAGCAACCAATGAAGTAGATCAGAATTAGGGATGCTTTTCTTTAAATTAAATGCTACTCTCTCACTTGTACCTTGATTCTCTAGGAGACAGTAGAGGTGGACACAATACAGGAAGATGGGGAGAAAAATTACACAGAGTAGCCAAGTGATGCACCAGACCCTGAACACTCCAGCAAGGAGGAATTCACTCCCGCTCTATTGTTGGAATGCCTTGAAAACAGGAAAGTTTTTTTTTCTCTTTTTAAGATGGAGTCTTGCCCTGTCACCCAGGCTGGAGTGCAGTGCTGCGATCTCGGCTCATTGCAAGCTCCGCCTCCCGGGTTCAAGCAATTCTCCTGCCTCAGCCTCCCGAGTAGCTGGGACTACAGGCAAGCGCCACTACGCCCGGCTAATATTTTGTTTTTTCAGTACAGACGATATTTCGCTGCCAGGATGGTCTCCATCTCCTGACCTTGTGATCTGCCCACCTCGGTCCCCTAAAGTGCTGGGATTACAGGCATTAGCCACCGCACCCAGCCGAAAGCTCTTCTTTACAGTGGAGCAAAATTACTTCTCAGGACCTTCTAGATATTAGTTCTAATTCTTTGAAATAATAGTACCTACTACATGTTTTAATACCTGTCTTTTAATCTTCTCAAGGTAGGCACAATTATCCTCCCTTTATAGATCATGAAATTAAAATTCAGACAGGTTAAACAATTTGTCCAGCCCCACATGTCTAGAAAGTGGTATGACAACCAATCAAAAAAGCCACACAGAGTATTAACCCTTCTTCAATATATTGACCCACCATACTGTTCAGCATTTTACCTTCTTTCCATGTCTGCTCTCATCCATGCAAAATATTCTGAATTTACTCAGCCTTCCTTCCTTTCAATGACTCAAATTTGAATCTTCTCATCATTCTAGTTTCTCTTTTCTGGACACATTCCAAGTACTCAATTTCTTTGTGTACCACCACAACCCCAAGAATGATCTGACGAAGCCAAATCTGAGAGGAACAAATATGTACCTTGTTATGAGTATTATACTTCTTTTAATACAGCCTACATGTAAATCAGTATGTATGACAGTTACTCTATCTTGTCTACAAGCATATTATACAAGTTTGTCAATATGTCTTGATGAAATTCAACCAAGAGTCAAATCGTTTTACAATCTCCTGGGTATCCACCCCACACTAAGCTTATGAGCTCTATCATTATTAAACAACATATAAGTGGTTTTCAAGGTACCCCTTCCTGGCAATCAGGTAAGACTTATTTTCTTACTTGTCTTATCCCAGAGCATGTGCTGTATTGTTATACACAAATCGTTTTCCCCTTGGGGAGAGTCACTTTCTAATGTAAGGGACGGCATACATTGTGCTGCTGATTGTATAGATGGGAAAGATCAAATAAAGGGAGACGTTAAGTGGCAAAGCATTTCAGTAGCCGAGTCAACAATTCAAAGGCTTTTGAACAAAAGAATATTATGGTGAGTTCTTTAACTTAGAAAAATGACTGATAGAAACAGAATTTATTGCTCTTAAGACATGATTTTTTAGCTTGATGTGGAAGCCACAGTCCTACAAACATCAAAAGAATACTCCGTACTCAAACAAGAGACACAGAAACAATTCAATTAAACAAGTCATTTGTTCACCCAGCAAACACTTTTGGCAGAAAATAATAATTATTTTACTTATCCACAGAGGCTTAAGGAAAAGAGTAAGATTCTAGAGTGACATCTCGTAAGTGAGAGCCAATTATTTTCAAACACTACCAATTCCAATGAGCTACAGTAAAGATAATACTGAATAAAGTTTATGATTTCACTGTGTATGTTTGCAAATGATAGACATGACATACATAAGTCTTATGGGAGTTCAAATTCTATTAAGCTAGCACCCCAATCTGACAGCAACTCCTCTGAAGTCAGTCCATCTACATAATGGACTTGGATGCCAGTTCCAAAATTCACATAGAAAATTCGTCTCAGGAAGTTGTTCCCTGGAGACATCTTCTGTATTTACACTGAGTAAGACAATGTGTTTTAAAATCCATAGGAAAATTACAAGGGGAATAAAGACCACTCCCTTAAAAAAATAAAAAGAAGTAAAAACAATCTAAGAATTAGATGCCCTGTAGTCCATCATGCAAATGACTCTTTCTGAGTTAACGTGCCGCCTGTCAACATCACCTCTCCCAAGTACATTGTCTGAAAACTCAATCTGGCTGTTCTGTTCTAAACGAACAGGAAACTCTTCAACAGTGTCCTCTATAGGATGTCTTGATAACATCAGTAAGCAGAGCTTTGGGCACACGCCTCTTGGTCACATACACACCCCAGATGAGAAGACTGAAATTCTTCTAGGTTCTCATAAGTAACAAAATGATAGGCTTCTTGGCCTCCGAATGCATGCATGAGGGGGAGAAACTAGCCTGTTATCACTGCAGTCAGAAGGAACCAAGTCGTGAGAGACCTTAACAATTTGCAAAGTAGGGTGTGTGCACCATCCCACCCGTTTCTCCCTGGCAACTGTGTCACCAGTCTCTCCCCTAGTGCAAGAGGGACCTGAAAGATACTTGAGAGGCAATTCTTATTATTTATTTATCTAACAAAGTCACAAAATGGTAAGTAGACATATTAACCACTACTAATTGTTACAGAAATGCTTAAGCATTGAGGATCCCAGAAAGAAAAGTAGAAAAACAAAATCCTGTAAATTACCCACAAATCACCTCTAATTTTGAATAATACAAGGCTGCCTACTTTATTCCATTAAAGATGTGGCGAGGCACAGTGGCTCACGCCTGTGATCCCAGCACTTTGGGAGGCCGAGGAGGGCAGATCATCTGAGGTCAGGAGTTCGAGACCAGCTTGGCCAACATGGCGAAACCCCATCTCTACTAAAAATACAAAGAAAAATTAGCCAGGCATTGTGATGTGCACCTGTAATCCCAGCCACTCGGGAGGCTGAGACAGGAGAATCGCTTGAACCTGGGAGGTGGAGCTTGCGGTGAGCTGAGATCGCGCCACTGCACTCCAGCCTGGGTGACAGAGCAAGACTCCGTCTCAAAAAAAAAAAAAAAAGAAAATTAAAGCTCTATGTACTCTTATGCCTAAACTGAGGCATAAATAGAGAAGTATCATGGAAGTCAGACCTAAAGCCTGGCAAGTCCTTCGCTGGTAGGCATGTTTATATTTGAGTTCTGAGCAGTATTATCATTTATACATAATAATAAATACACTAAAACATAAATTTTGATGAAAGATAATTAGCTAATGTTTAGGGCTATAAAATGACACCAACATAAAAAATTCAAAGGGGTATTTATAGTGTCCTTCTGTTAGTTTCTTAGGGCTGCCCTAATAAACTACCACAGGCTGGGTTGCTTAGAACACCAGGAGTCTAGTTTCTCATAGTTCTGGAGGATAAAAGTCTGAAATCAAGGTGTTGGCAAAGATATCTTTTCTTTGGCAGCTCTAGGGAAGGCATCCTTCCTTTTCTCCTCTAGTTTCTGCTGCTGCCAGCAATCTTTGGTGCTCCTTGGCTTACAGATGCATCACTCTGATCTCTTCTTCCAATTCTCATGGCCTTCCCCGTATGTCTGTGTCCAAATTCTCTTCCTATCACAATGCCAGTCACTGAATCAGAGCCAACATAATCCAAGGTGATCTCATTGTATTTCTGATTACATCTGCAAAGACTATTTCCGTAGGAGGTCACATTTACAGGTTCTAGAGTTTAGGACTTCACAGTATCTTTTTGGGACACATGATTCAATCCATAACAGAACTCACTTAAATCACTGACTCACTCAACAAACTACAGCTAGCCATACTGATATGACTCTTGGGTGCTGAAGGGTGATAGAAACAGGGAAGAAGGCACATTACTCACAGAGAACAGCCATGCCATAGTGCGTATTTTTGTATCAGGACCATGGACAGTAGCTCATGTTCCTTCCACCACCTCCCCCATTTCACCCCAATATTGGTGATGCTTATGCTTATGGAGAGAAAGCTTCTACACAAACTAGGCTTATTAAAAACTATTACATTGTTGATCTACTTTTTCTAAATTTGTACTCTATAAATCAATTTATCTTACTCACTGTCACTTCGCCTGGTATGGTGAAAAAAGATTATGGTAGTGGAAAACAGTTTACTGGCTTATAAAGGTTGCTGTTACCTTTCTTTAATCTAGGGTTCTGTCTTCATTGTAAAGTCCTAAAACCTAAATACTTAGCTTAATAAATAACGATCCAGTGAAAGAAATGACTTTTACCATTTAAACTCATCCAGAACTTATTTGTTCCTGAAAATAAATGAAATTACCATAAGATACTTAAGCTATAAAAGTTACGTTGCATTTCTAAGATGAAGCATGTTAAAGCAATGTGTAAAGAAACACTAATGGGCTGGTATCAATATGTCATAAAGCCAGAATGGGAGGTTGGAAATGGAAAATGGGAAGGAAATGGGTGGAGTGGCCATATCTAAGGGCTCAGGTAATGGACAGCTTTCTGTGTCCTTCTGTGGAGCTTGAGCTTTTACTGCAGAAAAAGGGAATCTATTGAGGAGTTTTAGGCATGGGAATGATATGGTGAAATTTGCATTTTATTTAGATGCTCTGTTGATTGTGTGAAGGATAATTTGGAGGTTGGTAAGACTAGAGGCAAACCGAAGCTGTTAACTAGGGTGATGAAAATGAAAACAGGAGAATGGAATGGACTTCAGAAATACCTAGGGGATGGAATCAGTAGGTCCATCCTAGTTACTGATTGCATAGAAGAGGTTTACATTTTGCCTTGGGTGATTAAGAGGAGAAATCTTTTTCAGGAGGTTGTGAATAATGAGTTTGTTGGCTGATATGTTAAATTTGAATTGCCTTTGGGAGTTCAAAATCTGTACTCTTAAAGTTACAATTATCTCAGAGGAATAAGCTCTGGTGTTTATTGCATAGCAGGGCGACTATGGCTGACAGTCAGGTATTGTGTTTCACGAAATAGTTAGAAGAGAGGCATTTGGATGTTCTCACCACATAGAAATAATAAATACATGAGGTGATGAATACGCTACCCTGAGTTGATTATTTTACAACCTATATGTATATCAAAACATCACATTGTACCCCTATCAATATATACAATTAGAATGAGCCAGTTAAAAAATTAAAAATCTGTACTATAGGTTCTGTTAGAAAAGCACTGGCCCTGTTTCCTAAATCCCCAGTATCAGCTTAAATCAATTCAAGCTATTCTTTCACTCTTAGGTTGTAACCTCTGTGAAAGTGGAGATTGGGTATCCCTTAGAGCCTGAGAAAATACTTGTTAACCATTTCTGTTGCCACCCTCAAATTCTTAGGTACGTTAGGCAGAGGGATTGGACAACTTATTTTCTAGCACCTGGTAGCTTTTTATTGTCTTCAAGCCAAGAGGATCTTGTAGGTGTGCCTCCATCTAGGACAAGGACTTTCTTCTCAGGACTTTAGACAAACAGAATGACTGGGGATGCTGGGTTTCTGTGGTTGCTAAATTGCTGACAGCATTTAAAGGCATGTTTTTCTTGACACAATCTATATACATGCAATGACTTGTCAGATCATCTAGTTGTTTCTGAATATCAGAGATTAGCACGCCTCTGACAGAGGGCAGGGTCTGGTGCCTTGCTGAGGAGGACTTAACAGCTTAAGATGGCAACCTACCCATTATTGGATTTGGATATTACAATCATGTGTTTTCCTGAAACTCCCTACCCAAGGACCAGATATCTAAGACTCAATTCGGAGAGTCAAGGTTGCCATAACAAGACATCTGGCTGTGTAGGTGGAGACCAGGCTTCCTGGTATTCCACATTCTCCACAAACTGGTCAAGGGTAATTGGAAGTGATAAGTGAATGGAGGTGATGTCTTTTTTAGATTTTCCCCAATTCTATAACGTGAGGACAAAGGAATTAGAAATGAGTTTTCATAAAATTTTACTATTAGAAGACATCATGGAAACCATCTGGTTTTATAACTTTATTTTAAAGGCATAGAAACAGATCCAGAAAAAACAAAATTAACAGTAGTTGCAATGTTCCAGTGAGAATCCAATTCCTTTGATTTACAGAGCAGAGCTCTTTCAGCTCTATGTTGCTTCCTGCATCTTCTATTTCTTGGATTTGGATACAGGATGATATAGCCGGAAGTACCTCATTTGATTATTTTAACAAGTAATTATGCTCTGCCTTAAAAAATTTATTTGCAATAAGTTCTTAGTTTAGGGAAATCTTAGATATTGACTCAGCTTGTTTATAAAAATCAGTTTTCCAGATAATTGAGGGCATAACTCAGTAGAAATTAAAATTTTGTCCTGTTTGATAATTTGATATGCAAATCTAAATTTTATTTAATTGTAATACATATTTTCATGGCTTCTTGGATCTAAGAGCTTATTCTCTGTAGAATGCTTATGTTTATGAAGTACCCATAGGTGACTTCTTTATCTCTGGTATTTGCACAGATATTTTTATTCTCAAGATACGAATGAGAAAACAAACAGAGAGTTTAAGTGACATCCAAGTGACAGTGTTGGGCTTAAGCTCCCATCTGTCATTCTATGAGAACTTGCTCCTTCTGTATGATGAACAGTTTACTTTTAGTTGATGTCTTAGTTTTAATTCTGCAGTTATACCAACATGACCTTAGGACCTGCTGAGAGATGCAAAGATATTTAACACCAGTTTTTGTGCTTTTCAATATACTCATATAAGCTTGCTATCTCTTTTTTTTCTTTGGGCATTTGCTTATTGCTGTTACTAGCATACTTGACTAATGCCCTTTCTTCAGTCACTGCTTCTGTTTTCTTCTTCAAAGCTGCTATATTCGGGTCTGAACTGTATCCTTCCTCCTAAACTTATATGTGGAAGTTTTACCCCCAGTTCCTTAGCATATGGCCACATTTGGAAGTAAGGTCGTTAAAGGGGTAATTAAATTAAAATGAGATCTTTAGAGTGGGCCCTAATCCAATGTGACTAGTATCCTTAATAGGAAGAGGAAATTTAGATGCAGACATGCACATGCATAGAATAAATACCACGTGAATATACAGGAAGAAGGCTGTCAAGGAAAATGGACTCAAAGTGAAACCAACCCTGCAGACACCCTGATCTTGGGCCTCTAGCCTCCACAACTGGGAAGAAATTAATTTATATTGTTTAATTCACCCAGTCTATAGTATTTGTTAGAACAGCCTGGAGAAAACTAATACACATAACAGATGAAGATAGCTAGTTTTTGGAAATGTGTGTGAACTACTAATGAACAGATCTTGAAATGGGCTGGCCTTGAAGTCAAGTTCCTGGGCTTTAGTGCACAAACATTGTGATATTGCTTTTAGCCTGCAGCAATACGTTTTGCTTATTTTGTGTCTCTGGGTTATGTTCTGAATAAGAGGAGTTACAGAACAAGTGAGTTTCAGATAGCTAAGGTTATAGTTTAAAAACAATGCATCACAAAATATAAAGCAAGTGGTCCTTTAAATAAAGAAGGAGTTTTTTACTTCACAAGAGTGTTTTTCCGACATGCTTTCTGGTTACATTTAAAATGTAAATTAATTTCCTAAACCTTAATCTATCTGTACTCTTTCAAGAACTTAACAGATGTAAATATCATAGCATATGCATCTATTTCGTCTTTTATTTTCTTCTCCTAGGCTATATAAGTAGTTGCAAGTGTCATATTCCTATTATTCATAATGCCTGAGCTTCCAAACAAATGTTGAAATGGAATCTGTGGAAGTTCAGAATTGTTGACTAAAGTTCGCCTGCAAATGAGTTAGCTCTCCCTTTCCTCTTTGGGGCTGCTTCAGTGTTTTGGGTGGAAATTACATATCTCTAAGCAGCAAGAGAAGAACAAATGCATTAAGTGTATTTCTGTGGTAGTAACACAGACCATTCAATAGACCCTAGCAGGCAGGAAAGACTGTATGGATTTCAAAAATAGCACCCATCTGTCTGAGAGCTGCTAAAAAATGAGTTTTCACCCTTGGAACCAAATAAGACTCAGGTTCTGGAAAAGCCATAGAGGAGCCCCTCAGAGAATTACAAAAACATGTACCTTTTTGCATTCCAAGAATAATAACCAGGCACAGGAGAACACACAGTGCCAAGTTTCAAATTTAAATCAAGCAGCACATGTAAGGGTTGAAAGTTGAAGTTTGGCCCTTCCCCAGCTGAATGCTGGTAAAGCATAATACCTGGGTTCAAAGGTCAGCACTTACAAAGGCATCTTGACAAGACACCTTGGGCACCTTAGAATACAACATAGAAACATCTATTCAAGGCATATATAACTTAGGGATAAATGAATAAAGAGTATAGTTTATATGTTTTGTGTGTATGAATATATATACATAAAGATACATTTATAGAATTTAAAATCAAGGGGCAAACTTTAAGAAAATATTGGCTGGGTTTAACTAAGTCAAAGGCATTATTTTGCAGCAGGGAAGGGAATAGGTAACCCTGGGATGTTTTGTCAGAAATGAAATGCCATCATATTCCTATTTCTGGCAATTAAAAAAGGAAAATATCACATTTTTATGTCTGTTTTGAAAAGAACACGTGGTGAAATAGTATTCAGGATGTGGTCGTGGTTCCAAGTTATTTGCAAATCCAAACTTCCTTCGGTTTTGTTATCTCTCACCTTCATTTACAGAAATAGGAAGCACCATATCTATTTTATGAAGTGTTAAATTCACTGGTGATAAAATATCAGAATTTGCATGTTATGCCTAATGATTCAGTTTTTTGATGTGGCAAACACCCAGATAAAAATCATCTGGTCATTTCATCATGCTATGGAAAAGCAGAATGAACTGTCATTTTCTAATGAAATAACATGTGGGCACCCTTAAAGTCACCCTAGCGGACACCCTTAAAGGCAAACACACACACACAAATTCTCATGTCACCTAAATAGTAATAACCTATATAAGAAGTTATAGCAAAGCACCAGGGAAACAGAACATAATCAAATGCAGTTCTTGCATTTAAAAACATCAGAGTCAACTATTGACATTCCTACAGAGACATTCATAATAGAGAAAGAATTATAATAAGGCAAGTGGTGGAAGTGTCAACAGCATTCATGCACTACGGGCTGAGTATCTAAACTCTCCCATCACTGGAAGTTTAATTCATTGAGACTTTGCATGGCTTGATAAAAGCCTGAAAACCTCCACTGATTTCATTTATCAGCAGAGTGAAATAGAGACTATATCTGTTTTGTTCACCAGTATCTCCAGTATCTGGCACATCTGCTGGTACATAAGACATCCACAATAAACATCACTGAATAAATGGAAATGCATCTTGGGACACAAAACACAGAGTTCAGTTATCAATACAGAGAAACCCGAATGTGATGTAAAATGGAACGGCCCATGAGATCCTGTCTCCATTGGGAGACAATTCTTCATTATCTCTCATATTTTGTTTGTCTTGGGAGCAGAGGCAGTGACTGCCTTTGTTCTGGACTATCTATAACTAAACACACTATCAAGGGTGTTTGTACAACAATCATTATTAGAAGAGAGAAATAATGTCTCCCATCACAGCAAAGGGAAGACATAAATACTGCCCATGGTAAAATATTTGGTTTCCCTAAACACAGAGCTCCCCTATAACATAATCCATTCTATTTGCAGTTGTCATTTGGTGTCATTTGGTCCTTTTCTCCTTGCCCTTTGGAAAATGTTGCTTAGCAAAAGAACAACAAAATGATGATACTCTGGATACTCCTATTGCTATGAGTAACAAACTAAACCTTGTCTGACCCAAGAGTCTGGTGTCTTTGACCAGCATCCTTGAAACAGTAGCAAGCTAGCTACCTTGTTAACTTGCAAGTAGGGTAAAATCTGGGACCCTTCACAGTTGCAACAATTTCATACACCAGATACTGACTGGAAGTTTCTGATTTAAATAATAATGAGAATCTTTCTTCTTTTTGTGGTGGAATGAATATGATAGCAGAAAGAAATTTAGATTAAAAAAATAAAAATTTCTAGGTATGATTAAATGGAGACTAATATAAAAGACATTAAACATTTTTAATCACTCTAACAGTTGTTACTGTCTAACTCAAAAATACTAGCAATGTATTGTGGGTTTATCCCATAAGAAATATAAAATATATGGCAACAATAGCACGAAGGTGAGAAGTAAAATTCAAAATATATTGCTATAGAGATTTCATACCTTACTTGAAGCTGAACAACCTTGATGGTAAACTTTAATTGATTAAATATGTATATTGTAAACCCTCAGGCAACTATTACTTATAATTTTTAAAAGATATATAAATTATAAACCAATAGTGAAGATTAAAGTGAATTTTAAAAATACTTAATCTAAAAGCAGGCTGTAAAAACAGGAGAAAGGATAAAAAGAACAGATGAGACCACTGGAAAACAAATATCCAAGTAGGTGATTTATACCCAATTATATCAGTAATTACATTAAATATAAATGGTTCAAACATAGCAATTAAAGGATACAGATTGTCAGATTAGGTTTAAAGAAGTGAAACCTGACGATATGCTGACAAGAAACTCACTTTGAATATAAAGACAAATAGGTTAACGGTAAAAGATGGGAAAATACATACCATAATAATTCTAATCAAAAGAAACCTGGAGTGGCTGTACTAATATCAGACAAAGTAGATTTCTGAGTAAAGAATATTACAAGTAATATAGAAGGTCATTTCTTAATGATAAAAGGGTCAACTAATAACAAAAACCTAACACTCCTATTAGCAGAGCTTTAAAATATGTGAAGAAGACCTGATAGAACTACAAGGAGAAAAAGCCAAACGCACATTTATAGTTGAAGACTCAATAGTTTACTCTGAGTGATTGATAAAACAAGTAGGAAGATAATATTCAGTAAGAATATAAAAGCCCTAAACAGCACTATCAACCAAATTGACCTTGTTGATATCTGTATAACATTTCACTCAGCAGCAGCAGAGTACACATTCCTTTCAAGTCATAAAATATAGACCACAGATCATATTCTGGGCCATTTAAGGAATGACCAAAACACATTCAAAGAAATTGAAAGCATTAAATGTATGTTCTCTGATCACAATGGAATTAAACTAGAAATTAATAATAGGAAAACATCTGGAAAATTTCCAATTATTCAGAAGTTAGCACTAAGTAGTTCATGGGTTAGTGTAGAATTCACAGAGGAAATGGAAAATATTTTGAATGAAATGAGAATAATAACACAAGATATCAAATTGTGGAAAATGCAGGTAAAGCAATGCTTCAGGGAAATTTGTAGCATACATACATAAATGTTAGAAAAGAAGAAACATCTTTTCTTTCTTTTTTTCTCTTTTTTAACTTTTAAGCTCAGGGGTTCATGTGCAGGTTTGTTACAAAGGTAAACTTGTATCATGGGGTTTATTGTACAGATTATCACTCAGGTAATTAAGCCTAGTACCCATTAGTTATTTTTCCTGATCCTCTCCCTCCTCCCAATGACTGCTCTCTGATAGGTTCCTTTGTGTGTTTTTCCTCTCTATGTGTCCATGTGTTCTCATCATTTAGCCCCCACTTATAGGTGAGAACATGTGGTATTAGGTTTTCTGTTTCTGCATTAGTTTGCTAAGGATAATGGCCTCCTGCTCCATCCATGTCCCTTCAAGAGACATCATCTTATTCTTTTTTATGGCTGCATAGTATTCCATGGTATATAAGTATCACATTTTCTTTATCCAGTCTATCACTAATAGGCATTTAGATTGGTTCCATGTCTTTTCTATTTTGAATAGTGCTGCAATAAACATATATATGCATGTGTCTTTATGATATAATGATTTATATTCCTTTGGGTATTTACCCAGTAATGGGATTGCTGGGTTGAATGGTATTTCTGTCTTTAGGTCTCTGAGGAATCACCACACTGTAAACATCTTGAATCAGGGACCTAATCTTCCACCAAAGAGGCTAAAATCAAGAGATTAAACGTTTCTGCCCCCTGTACTCCTGTCTACCCAATACCCCACTGCCCCTCCCAACTCCACATAAAAGTAATTAATACAAAGCCAGAGCATTTTAAAATCAGTTTCCAAAAATTTATACACTCGTTCCACCATAAGGCTAAGTTCTCCATGGTAATTAGGTTTTACTGAAATACTTTCTTCAAAGTAAACAAAGTAAAAAAAAATGCTTGAAATCATATGGATTCATTTGTCCTCAATGAGTCAAAGACCCAGCCACCAAAACATTTCTTATTTCATGAAACATTCTCATTAGGCAGTTATCATATTTGGCCTAAGAATCTCATGCAATTGAATCTAAGGCAATACAATATGTAGCCTAAGAATTGTGTTTGGTAGAGTGTTCTATGAATGTAGCTGTTACTAGTATTCATATAAGCACCATTTTTTTTTCTTTTTTTAGTTTTAAGGTCTTTTTTAAAAACTTGTATTTTAGGTTCAGGGGTATGTGTGAAGGTTTGTTATAAAGGTAAACTCATGTCATGGGGGTTTGTTGTACAGATTATTTCATCACCCAGGAATTAAGCCCAGTACCCAATAGTTATCTTTTCTGTTCCTCCCCCTTCCACTGACAGTAGTGGAAGAGAAAGGTAAATATAAATGCAAGAAACCTTACGAAAGACGAAGCACCACCCTCAAGTAGACCTTAGTATCTTTTGTTTCCTTGTGTTCATAAATTCTTACCAGTTAGCTCCCATTTATAAGTGAGAACATTTGACATTTGTTTTTCTGTTCCTGCGTTAGTTTGCTGATGATAATAGCCTCCAGCTCCATCCATGTTCCCGCAAAAGACATAATCTCATTCTTTTTTATGGCTGCATAGTATTCTATGGTGTATATGTACTACATTTTCTTTATCCAATCTGTCATTGATGGGCATTTAGGTTGATTTCACGTCTTTAATATAGTGAATAGTGCTGCAGTGAACATTTATGTGCATGTGTCTTTATGGTAGAATGACTTATATTCCTCTGGGTATATACTCAGTAATGGGATTGCTGCATTGAATGGTAGTTCTGTTTCTATGATCACCATTTTTATGGAGTTATTGACCCACCGGTGTAGTTTTATCACATCCCCAAATAGTAGGTCAAGAGCTAAGTCATCAACTTAATGATCAGTGTGTGAGGCCGTTGTAAAGTCAGGGCATCAGTACCAGGGATCTAGTACTGAATCAGGCTAAGTATTAAGCTCTAAGATGCAGCAGTTGGATCCTTTTGCTCAAGTTCCTTAGTCTGTGTATCAAAATTCCCTCCCTCGGCTCTGGGCTTTTTGAAATAACTATTGAATCTTGTTATAGAATAATTTCCAAGGCATGTCAAGAATAGCTTTTTTTATTCCCCAAAGGGCTAGGCAAAGAGTCTGGCCCCGGGCATCATTGTCAGCATTTAAGCATTTGCTGAGGATGGGGCTGTTTCCGTACTGTGTTTGGACGGAAAGCCCAAGTTAGCTCAGGCCACCTAAACATTATAATAGGATTACTTATAATACATCAAAACCTATGTGGTCTGCACTTGAAATAAATAACAAGGCAAGTTAGGGCTCTATGTATGCATAACATTTTAAACTAATAAAATCCATATAAACCCAAGTCAAAGTTGCCAGATGAGGAAAGAGCAGGCAGTTTCTGGGGATTATTGAAAAAATGTTTTATCTATTATTCATAGAGAGACTTACTCTTGCTGGATCCTATTTTTCTTGTAAGCCCACTCTAAATTCTCTCACTGAAGAGGAGGCAGTTATAATTTGTGCCTAGAAGAATCAGGCTTCACATACTCCACGTTGTACACCAGACTTACTCAGAGGAGCGCAGTGCTGGGAATGGCTTGGGTGGTGAACTTGCAGTATGGCTTCAAGAGGCCCAGAAGTCCCATCCAGAGTTGCATGACACTTCTTATACAGAGGAGCAGAGATGCCCAAGAGTTCATGTCATTCGCTTGACATAACAAGTCAGCATGGTAAAGGTTCTTTTTTACCACAGCACATTAAATTAAAAACATAAACCTGGGGATTGCTGTTTGCAAAGTTCTGGTCTATATGCTGAGGGAATGTAAAGGCATAGTTTCTGTGCTCACAGAGCACACTAGTTTGGTTAAATAAACGAAACATGCAAACATAAAAAATTTAACTGGCAATGCAGGGCAGTTCGTAATAAACCCCAAACTAACTGTCTAGACACTGCATGTCGTAGATATTACAAGAAAAAAAAAAAAAGAGAGAGAACTCTGAGTTGAAAAAGGCATCCCTCAAATGTCAAAGTCAGAGTTGGACTTTTAAGATGGGAAGGCAGGGTTGAGAGGAATGTCCTGAAGCAAGGAGCATTTTCTCTAAGGCAAAGCTATGGGAATGAGCTAGCCTAATTTATGTCAACTCTTCACATACATTTCATAAACTTGCATGCCTTTCAGGTGCTTTGCATACACCCCAGGTGTTTGCATACATTCCAGATACCTTTGCATACATTCCATTTGTTTGCACACGTGTCAAATTCATTTTTTACATTCCGTTCATAATATTTTACCTAATTAATGTATTTTATTTATATTCAGACTCATTGCAAAAAGGATTAGAAGCAGCTAACATATATCATTTTATTTCATACTCATCACAACACTGTATAGAACTATTATTCTCAAGTTTTTACAGATGAAGAAATTGAGGCTTCAAGAGATTTTCAAGTCACTTGCTCCAGGTCCCACAGAGCTGGAATTGGAATCCAGATGTATCTGAAGCTAAACTGGATCTTCTGTGACAGTTAAGATATGCTTCCCTTTTTTTTGTTTCTTTTTTATTTTTACAATTCTTTCCATCATACTGTGCTTGGAATAGAAACTAAAGCATAGATGACATTTCGCAGTGGTGAGAAATGAGTGACCACCCAGAATGGCACCAAGTTACAGATGGCCCTAAAGCCAGGTAGAGCAGTTTTCCTGTAAACAAAAGGAAATGGCACCCATTATTGACCTTCACCAAGAAGGTAACGTGATGTGAGTATTTTTAGGAAGATGGTGGAGATGTAGTTGGAGGCTGTAAAGAATAGTTGGATGGCGGATGGAACCAATAGCAAGCTATGCAAAGACTAATAATAAAAATACCCAGTGCTGATAACAGTACTTAAAATGTGGCAGGGCTATCCCAAGTGTTTTACATATATTAATTCATTTAATCCTCCAGCAACTCCATGAGATAGATATCATTATTATATCCATTTGACAGATGAGAAAACTGAGACTCTGACAGATTATATAGCATGTTCTCTATCGCATAGTAAAGAGTAGAGTTTGGATTGAATGTTGTAGGTGGTCCAGCTTCAGAACCTGGGTTCTCAACTTCAGTGCCATACTAACCAGGAATGGGGTATTAAAGGCCTGGGTCAAAGTAACAGCAGTGGACAGAGAAAGGTGAATGTGGATGCAAGAAGCATTGCAAAAGAAGCTATGGAATTGAGTGGCCTACTGGATAAGCAATTGAGGGAAAGGAAGAATTAAAGATAAGGCTTTGTTTCACACAATGATTTCTCCTAGATGAAAACAGGCAAGGAATTTGAATTTTATTCTAAGCATAAAAGGAAACCACTGGAATATACCGAGTAGATGAATTACATGATTAAATTTAGATTTTAAAGGGGCCACTCTGGGGCCTGAGTATAAAATAGACTCAAGGAAGGCAAGGGCAGAACAGAATAGTTGGGAGGTTGTTCTGATAGTGTCAAGGCAGGCAACAGACAGCTGTTGAAAGTGGTGGGAGTTTAGGCCGTGAGAGGTGGTCAGATCTGGACACATACTGAAGGTGAGACTGGCATGACCTGTGGATGGATGGGATGGGGAGTGTGAGAGAAAGAGCATCGAGAATAAATCCTAGGTTAGCAGTCTGAGCAAGTGAGGGAAGCAGCTGCTATTTCCCGAGATGGGAATTCAGTGGGTAAATCCGGTGAAGACTAAGTATCAGCCATCAGGTGTGACTATGACAAAGACAATGGGGACTCGGCAAGTATAATTACATTGGGACACGGGGAGGAATGTCTGATCGGAGCAGAATAAAAAGAGTTCAGGCATCACTACTTCCAGAAACTGCCTGAAGCCAAAGCTCCTATTTCTCTGTCCAACACACACACATGCACACACACTTCACATATTCAGACACACATATTTACCATACCATAGCCACACACTTCATGCACACACACACACGCACAGGCACACAGAAGGGTGTGCATGCACTTCATAGATTCAGGCACACATATATGCCACACCATATTCATACACTTTATGCACACACACACATACACACAAAAGAATGTGCACATACCCCACAGATCCATGCACACATATATTATATAACATATCATACCCACCCTCTTCATGCACACACACACAACCCCAAAGTGTGTGCACATGCCTCACATATCCTACACACATATATCCCATACCGTACCCACACACTTCATGCACACATGCACAAACACACATTATACACACGCACACTCACACTTCACTCAGTACACATTAGGTGCCCCTCCACTGTGCTACCAGAGCTCCTAGTACATTTCTGCCCTTATTCACTATTGACTGCGGGTTGCCCATCTCCAGGAAGACTGCAGCTCCGGAAAGCACCACTCACATAAACTGGAGTGTGACTGGTGCCATTGGAGTCAAGCTGCACACAAGCGGTTACCACATGACTATCTGTAGCTTCAGGACAGAGACTGTGTCTCCTTATATGCTCCTCCTATGGCCAATGTGGGAACCTAGTAGATAACCTGTACATAGCTGTTAAAAGAAGAAATTATGGCCCGGTGCGATGGCTCATGCCTGTAATCCCAGCACTTTGGGAGGCCAAGGCGGGAGGATCACTTGAGGTCAGGAGTTCAAGACCAGCCTGACCAACATGGTGAAACTCTGTCTCTACTAAAAATACAAAAAGAGCCAGGCATGGTGGCAGGCACCTGTAATCCCAGCTAATTGGGAGGCTGAGGCAGGAGAATCGCTTGAACCTGGGAGGCAGAGATTTCAGTGAGGCAAGATAGAGCCACTGCACTCCATCCTGGATGACAGAGCGAGACTCTGTCTCAAGAAAAAGATGAATTAATTAATTTAATTTAATAAGAAATGATTAGGAAAATTTGCCATAACCCATCTTTCTCCCTCCACCCTGCTACCATTCCTGAAATGTAGATTCAAGAGTACAAACAATAACATCATAAAATGTGACAAACAATAATACTTCCAACGCCATTTTTTCACGTACTGCTATGTTATAGGCACCATATTGCACGTTTTCACATAATGTTCTAAATTGACTACGAGTTGGAGTGGTGCTTGAGGATCAGTAATCTCAGAAATTCTGTTATGAATTGAAATTCAAATCTAACCAGAGAAGACAAATACCACAGTGAAACATCCACCAGGGTTCAAAGTGGATGCATTCAAACTTATTCACTGTAAAGCAAGTTAATACTACACCAATTAACACTTTTGAATAATAAAAATGTAGGGTGAAGGGAGTGCATTTTGGTTACAGGAATTCCTCAGATGCCACAGACAAGGTACAGAAAAGATGATAAGGATGCACTCTCTACAAAGACTGGGTTGTGTGAACTCATAACAAATGCAACTATGTGATACGCAGCCCTTCTCAAACTTCTACATGTATACACAACCCCAGGGCTCTTGATGAAATTCACATTTCCTTCTGTAGGTCTGGAGTGGGGCCTGAGATTCTGCACTTCTAACAAACTCCAAGGTAATATTGATGCTGCTGGTCCAGAGACCACAGTCGCAGTAGCCAGAGTTCTTAGGATAGATTCTAAGTAAAGTTACTTCTCTGCTCTATATCTAAATTGAATTGACAAGTTTCATTATATGTAGAATCTATTTCTAACTAGCCAATGCTGATTTTGTACATGTGGTATTACTTTACAGTCATCGACTTGGGTGAATGTGTGTTTTTGTGTGCAAGTGGAAGATTTAATTGAGTTAGCTCAAATGAGGCAAAGAGGTTTACTCTAAGTAAGCATGTTTGATAGAAAAAAAAAATAGCGAGCTGCAGTTCTTCCAGAATCTGTGGCACTGCCTTTGTAAAAGTGGTTTGTGGCCAGGACCACTCTAATCACATTTCATGCTTAATACTATAAGCATTTTTTCCTTTCTAAAGTTTATTTGGCAATGTAGACAGCCTCTCTGGTGAGATTTCCAGAGCTCCTTGGCTTCAGACAGCCAAAATCCACTCTGATGTTGTGGTTATGTACCCAACTGAATTAAAACAGAATTTTATAAGGGGTGAGTAGAGACAGACTAAGGCAGAAACATGAAGCAAAGAAAGAGCTTGGGCTCATCAAAAGAATAGTAAGTGGGAACTGATCATTTTTCATGGCAGGATTGCTGCACCCAGTGGCTGCAGTGGCTGAGAAAGAAGTGAAAGGAAATGATCGTATGCAACGGTGATATTAATAATATCTACCTCACTAGTTTGCTCTGAGAATCAAACTTGATGAAATTTTTGAAAATGTATTGAACACTTTAAAGGACTAGACAGATGTTTAGAGTTATTCTAAGAGCTTTGACATACTCTGGATGCTTCAAAAGGGAGCAAGTCATAAAGCACGATCATAAGATGTATCTCAGTTTGGAAGACCTGGGATAACGCTACTCTGTCATTTAACCCTTTTTGAGCCCAAGGTTTTTCATATGTAACATAAGAATATGAAATCAATAACGTGAAATATACACTTCATGTCATTTCTGTGTGCAGTCCTTAAAACAAACTCAGGAAGTGTCACCCCATGGCAGTCTGTTTGGCGGGAAGAAAGAGAGTCCCAGACTAATAGGCACCTAAATAGAGAGTGGGTGGCGTTTTTCTCACACGCCAGGAAATTGGGAAGGGGAGGGTCAGTCATTGCTGGAGTCAATTCGGTTGCTCAGTAGTATCTTCCCAGATGCATCTGGTCATCTTTAGCACACAGATTTTGTCCCCTGCTTGTCATCTCATGGTCACAACATGGTTGTCATGTTTTCAATATCATAGTTGCATTCAAGGAAGACAGAAGGAAAAAGTGGTTAAAACGTGTGTCTTCTTTTATCAGGAAAGTAAATATTTTCCGGAATTCTCCACCTCCTCATAGGATATAAGCAGACACCTACTTATATCCTATATCTCACTGGGTAGCTACATCGCTATTTACATCTATTTACTACATGACACTGTCACCTCTAGCTGCAAAGCCTGGCCTGTCTCTATTATAGAGTCTGTAAAGCTAACTATGCATTTCCCAGCCAGGCTTGGCACTAACTATGAGAAAAAAGGAGTGAGAGCAAGCGATAAATCAGCACTGTCTGCTGCTGATGGGCAGTAATTATTTGCATTTTACTTTGAATGAAGGCTCCATGACGTCGAGTGACTCACCTAAATTCACTGAATGGAGCTAGAAATAGAACCTGGTTTTTTGGACCACAAGTTGATACTACACGGCCTCGTTCAAAATACGGCTTTAATTTTAACTTCTAATTTATGAGAGTGCTTTGCAACACATGTCTTTATTAGATGATGATTTTATGTTTAATTTCTGCAAGGAATAGAGCAATAGAAATATGCTGGGCTTAGTTGCAGTTATTTTTAGGACTTCGGCATGGTTCAATATTCCTGCAACACATATTTCATTAAAGAAACCCTAAGTAAGTCATTTCGTTTTATATGGTCTGAAACCTTGCCCTCCAATGTACCCGCTCCACCTAGGATGGTGCTTGGCATCTGATGAGTGCTGAATAAGAATTTGTTAATCACTTGAATGGATGCAAACTAAAACCCAAATCTGACATGTTACCTTTCTTTTCTTGCTTAATATTTTTTTTCTTCTGGAAGATGTACATTCGTGCTGGAATCCCTCTGTATCTAAGATGGTGGGTGTAAGAACACAGTGCCCTATCTCAACAGGTAGACTCCGGTCATGTTATAATTACACAGTGGTTCTCGTTTAAGATGTGGCTGGTGCCATAAGGGACTGTGGTAAGCAACATGTGCAGTGGCCTAGGGAAGCTATGTACATCTCCTATGATGTTGGTTACCACTCATTGTGTTAAGCCAGATGCATCTGCTTCCCTGGTCTTGCCAGGCAATGCAGAATTTACATGACAACCAATTTCTTAGGAATAATGATTCTGACGATTCTGGTGTTCAAATTCTTTTTCAAGCATTCATCCTTTCCACACGTCTTTTCTGGTAAGTGACAGCCCTGGTTTGTAGAAAAGGAAACTGAAAGGCAAACTGAATTAAGATTAGCCACTCAAGAAAAATACTCAGTCTTCCCTTAAAAATATTTGATTTTCTTCCTCATTAATAAAGTGGCTACATATTCTTTAAGAGGTAACTGCAGTTTGTTTTAATCACTGACATTTTAAGGGCCCAGCCATGAGATAAATCATCTGTTCAAATAAAATAGAATAAACTAAAATAAGGAAATGTATTTATACATTGTATCAAATAAAAGACCATTCTAATAAATGGTCTACATAACATTCACTTAAAAATTGATCAGTATAATGCAAATGTTTTGGTCCCATTGAAGTAGATATAGTTGATGTTGAATCTTATTACAGAAAATAAACTCAAACTACCAATAGTAATTTTTATACTGTGTCTTTCTCCACTGTAATATTCAATTTGTTTTTTTTTTCTTTAAATGTCAAATGTGGGACTATTTGTATAAAACTAAAGGATTTAGATTCTATCTTGCTTTTCTAAAAGTGAAACTTTATTGTGTGAAAAATCATACCTATTGTTTAGCAGGGTGTCCTGGCTCTCAATCTATCTGCTAATATTCTTCCTCCTTAACCCCACAAATGCTGAGTTGCTTGAACATCTGTCATTTTTATGGATGAATATCTTGTTCCTCTATTTTATATTTGGTAATGAAACTTTACAAACTCTCCTAATTGTAAGTTCTTCAAGGGCAAGAACGATGACTTTAATTCCTGTATAAATGCCCCCACATCATCAAATAATAATCAACAACAAAAGATGCTGTTGACCAAATTACTCATCCAGGGGTCAAATTTTATATCTGTTTTCAGCATCCATGAAAATAATATTTATTTCAGGTTACTGAAGATGATTGATGAAAAATTCTTGAGCTTAAGTTTCTCCCCTTTCTGATTACCTGAATGTGGCATCTAGAATGAATAAAATTAATAAAGATAAAGAAAGGTATTGCAAATAGCAGGTAATATGGCATTATGCAGACAGACACGTATGACTAATATTTCTTTAGTTTTTATTAGGTGGTTTTGCATTACTTCAATACAACCTTAACTCAGCCCTTTAACAAATCCAGTTCCCTTTTCCTCTTGTTCAAAGATACAGAGGAAACAGAGACATCTAACTGGTTTTCTTAAGCAATTTATGAGAAAACAATTCCTGGGTTCCTAAAGACCCATTTGGCCTGCTTTCAGTTCGGACATTCTCCTTTTACATTCTTACTTCTCATTTTCTTATTCCTCCAAATTAAGTTCTGCATTCATCATGGGGCATCTAAGACTCATGTTGTCGTGGCTCTCTGCTCATGTTTGGAAGCCAACTTCTAGATCCTTGATAAAAGGTGCTATCACATGCTCAAAATATTTTTCTTTTGTTACTAAGCAACACAAACAGAAATTGTTCCGAAGAGCTAGAAAGACTATAATATAAATGCATTAACAAACTCCATAGTAGAGAGAAAAAAGTCTAAGGATGGGCAGATCTGCTGCATTCAGGGTTCATTGAGAGTTCCAAATTCAATTTTAAAAAGGATTTAGGTATTAAAAAAACAAACAGGAAGTCACATTTTTGGCAAGTGGGAAGAAATTTAAATCCTGCGCAGTGGTCAAAAATCTGCATTCACAACACCTGAATGGACTCTAAACTTGGCAAACGTGCTATCTGAGCCCCTTTTCAAACAGGGGAAAATGCTTTAAAAGGCTAAAAAACAAAGGCATCTTAGACGTTAAATGGATTTTTTTTTTTTTCCAAAATAAAGACTTTGATGAGTTACGCTTAAAGGAATCAGAAACACATGGATTAAGCTTTACTTAAAACAAACATAGGTTTAAAATTGTGGAGAGAAAGCTATGGGCAAAGTCTGTTAAGAGCTTCCCTCAATCCCAAATATTTGCAAAAAGGATTGAGATTTTTCCCAACACACCACAAGTTTTCTAAGTCTAATTTGATAGTATAAGTCACTAGAAATTGTCATCCATCCACTATTTTTCTGGTTTAAATATAGCTGCCATTTTTGCTTGTCTTTCCCAGATTGTAACCAATTGTTCTCTGCAGCAAGCTAATGCTTCTTTACAAAAGCGGACTCAGCACAGCAGGCAGACAGCTCCATGTTCTTAAAATTGAGGCAGGTTCTGTGCCTGCACAGCACCTGTGGGCATTACCAGGTGCACCCTTCAGCCATTGCTTCCAGAATGACCATCTTTTGATGCTTCTGATGCCTCTCCAACCACGCTGGCTAAATTGGTTTCATGTGCCATTCACTCTAGTTGCGTGGAAAGCTGTTTTTTTTTCTGGCAATGGGTGACATTTTCCTGGCCCAGCGATCACATGCCTAGGAGATTTCCACTCTTGCACGAAGGCGCATTCTGGCCAAAGGAGCCTGGCTGACCTGCTGGAGGCTTGAATCCTCCAGACAAACAGCACAGACAGAGAACAACTGGCGCCATGCTGCACATTCCTACCCATCTTCAGCCTTCCCTGCATATTAAGACGAGTCAAAGGTCTTCCTTTTGTTTTCAACAAGTGACGTTAGGTCCCTAGGATCTAAATGCTGAGTAGAGCTCAACTCACTGAGGAAATGAGGGGACTGTAATACAGTCATCTATGTTAAATAACTAGAGTAGTGGGTCTCAAACTTGACTGCAGTGGGATTGCCTAAGAAGCTTAAAAACAATACTGATGACCTGTGCCCTTATGCCGCAGAGATTCTGACAGAGTTGGTCTGGGGTGTAGCCTGAACAGCTGGATTTTTAAAAGCTATCCAGATGATTCTACTATGCAACTAAGGCTGAAAACCTCTCAACTAGGGTTCCAGGGCTTCTGATCACCATGAAGCTAAGTATTGGGATAGAAATACGATATTCAAAACTGGCTGCCTATTAATCACATGGAGTGATTTTTAAAATACTAATACCAATGCTCAGACCCCACTCCCAGAATTTTTGATTTAGTTACATCATCATTAATTATGGTGTAAGCTCTGTTCTAGTATTCTAAGTGTGAGATGTATGTATATATAGCTTTATATATATTCACATACAGAGAGATATGTATTAATGCAGTCATCCCTTGGTATATGCAGAAGACTGGTTCCAGGACCCCTGCATATACCGAAATCCATGCATGCTGAGGTTCCCCGCATCAGCCCTGAGGAGCCCTAGTATACAAAAAGTCTGCCCTCTGTATATAAGGATTTTGCATCCCTCCAATATTGTGTTTTCAATCCACACTTGGCTGAAAAAAATCTGCATAAAAGTGGACCCATGTAGTTCAAGCCTGTGTTGTTCAAGGGTCAACTGTATGTATCTTTGGAACAAGCCAATAAACTAGGTACTTGTGACAGCCATGTCCAAAATTGCTCCCAGTGATCCCTGCTTTCTGGTGCAAGGGAGTATTCAGCTCTCACACTGAACCAGAGTTGATCTGTGGGACCAATGAAATACTGCAGAAGTGATGATGTGTGACCTCAATGCTAAGTCACAAAAAGCATTACAATCGCCACCGTGGTCTCTTGGGTCACTTACTCTGGGGGAAGCCAGATGGCATGCAGTGTGGACTCTCAAGCAGTCCTATCTCTATAGGACTTTGTGGGGAGAAACTTAAGCTTCCTGCCAACAATAAGCAACATTTTGTCATTTATGTGAGTGAACCTTAGAAGTGGATCCTCCAGCCCTAAGTAAGTCATCAGATGACAGTAGCCCCAGCTCAGAGAATCCCGAGCTGAAACTGCCTGACTGAGATGTTCCTGAATTCCTACCCAGAGAAACCAGGAGAGATCTTAAGCCACTATGGTTTCAGGTGATTTGTTATACAGCATTAATACAATACTATTATTATTCCCATTTTACAGTTGAGAAAACCGAGCCATGGAGAAGTTAAGTAAATTAAGATTACTCAGCTATAAAGAATACGTTCGGGAATCAAAATTAGGTGGTTTGTCTCCAAAAATCTGTGCTCCTCAAAACTATGCAATAAAGTAACTCGTCTGTATTGTTATGTCCCAATTGGCAGAGAAAAAGTTATAATGGTGATAATAAGCCTAAGAAATTAGATTCATGCAAACACCTTTCAAGTTGTCTAAGCATTGCCAATTGTTTCAAAATTATTAGACCATCAAAATGCTATCCTTCTATTCCAGCCCTGAGGCTTTTTTTCACTGATATTCCAGAAACACAGACTATGGAGTGTCTGCTATAGGTGGGTCTACGAATAGACTCTCATATCTCACATCACTTCTGCTTTAAGTTAAGCCTAAGTTCAGGTTTTTACCACCTTTGAAAACCAAGTACCTGTTTATATCCTTAAGAAAATTTCCACATGGCACAGGAAAAGTCCAGGTGTTGAGAACACTGAAAAGCCTCTGTCTCTGCAGTTGCCAGCTGTGTGACTTTGGACAAAGGATTTTAGGCCCAGGTGCCATTCGCAGCAAATCTGATTAAACTGCTCTGGGATGAGGCCTAGGCACGGACCTTTGTAAAGCTCTCTGCGTGATTCAGTGTGCAGCCAGCATTGCAAATTACTGATGTCATCTCTCGCAGTCTCGCTTTTCTCATTTGTTAAGTGGAGGCAGTACGACTGAGCCTGTGGTGGGTTTTTTTGTGTGTAAGGATTAAGGGTAAGCAATAAAGGCAAAGCTCCAAGTGTGGTGTTTGGCACATAGTTGGTACACAATGAATGCCATCCATCAGTATTTGTGGTTTGTTTTAAATGTTTAATGTATTACACAAAAGTATAATACTTACTCAGACGCAGCGATTGATTTGCTTTCCCTAGAGAATCCTTCTTTTATATTTAGAAATTCCTTCCTACCCGGAGAGCAAGTAAGTACACATCTAATTGTCTTCAAGTTTCTTATGATTTTATTTTTACACCCATCACATTTATCTGGAGTTTATCTTACTAAGTAATGTAAGATAGGGCTTGAGATGGATTTTTTTTTCCCCAAAGAGCTCAATTTTCCCCCACCAAGTATTGAATCCATTCCTTCCCTCACTGATTAGTGAGGACTTCTTAGTTATATATTAGATTTGTAGGCATATACTGTCATTTATTTCTGGTGTAACTACTCTCATAAACGAATTGCTTCTTTATCTTTCTATTAGCTTTTTTTAAATGCTTAATTATGAGGGTTTTGCAATGCCTTTAATATCTATCGGGTAAATTCAAATATTTATCTTTCTTCTTTTTCCAGAAGTTTTTTCAATATTCTTGATGGAGATACCTTTTAAAAATATCAGATTCTTAACCTCCCTTAAATCCTTCAGCATCTCCTCATCAACTAACTGAGTCACTAAACTTCTCCACTAAGGTACCCTAAATGGAAAGGAAAGTTAATTATTTACCCAGGATCAGGAGATACTGTCCAAAGCAGGCCACCAGAAGACCAAGATAGTACCTAATGTTTCCTCTTTAAAATATAAGCAACTTTACAATCTATTTTTTAATACATCTATTTCTTTTTTTTTTTTTCAAATAAAATAGCACTTTACTAGAGATGACGTGTGTTTATTCTGTTGCTTTAAGTAGCACTTGTTCCCTGTGCCTACGTGCCTTGGGAGTAACCCAGTTTGAAAAGGAAGGACTTACTGAAAAAAAATGCAAGCATTGTGTCATGACATGCTGGGCCCTTTTTATTTAGCTCCTGTTTATCTTAAAGATCCTTTTTCTATCATACCTCAGATGTATCCAAAGCCACCACTACAGCACAAGTTGCAGTGCCTTAATGATAGTGCTATGAATAATGATAGTGCTCTGCAGTATGATGACACAATAGACAGCAACTTTTGACTTCTTCCTAAAAGTTATCTCATATGCAAGAAATATTTTTTAAATGGCATGCCCTTTGAACCAGTAACTCCATTTCTACATGTTTATTCTAAAATACTAGTCAAAAAAAAGTAGACAAGTATGTAACATGCATTAGGTCATGTGGTTGTTTGAAAATCAGTCCACAAATTCTTTGACACTCCTCTCTCAAAAGGTGGGGCCTAATTCTCTTTCCCTTGAGTGTAGGCCACAATAGCGACTTGCTTCTAATGATTACAAAGTGGCAGAAGTGACAATATGAGACTTTTGAAATTTCAAAAAGGCATTTCAACTTTCTCCTTGCTTTCTTTCTTAGGTCATGCTGAGACCAGCTGCCAAGTTGGTAGGATGCGAAAGTAGCTCTAGAAAGAGATTCGCCTGGCAAAGAACTTAAACTTCCTGCCAGGAACTAGTGCTGACTTGCCAGTCATGTGAGCCATCATATTGAAGGTGGATCTTTCTATCTCAGTCAAACCTTAGATGACTGCAGCCCCAGATGACTACTTGCCCACAACCTCCTGAAACGTCAAACTAGGACCACCTAGCTAAACCTCTCTAGAATCCCTTACCTGCAGATGCTATGTGAGATAATAAATGATTATTATTCTTTTAAGCAGCTGGCGGATTTTAGATACTGTGGTATGCAGCAATAGATCATGAATAGCATTTATTTCATTCTCCACAACAACCTAAGAGATAGTTAACATTATTAATTTCCCATTTTACAAAACAGGAAACTGAGGCATAAAAAGATGAATTGACTTGTCTAAGACACCCACTTACCAGCACATGGAGTTAATATTTGAACCTTTACCCCAAAATACACTTTCTTCTATGCCTCTGTGCATTCTTATACACTGAGTCTCCAGCCCAGCTAACTCCTCCATCATGGTTCAACCTGAACAAAGTACACAGAAAATGCAAAAGAAAAAGTCTAAGATGACTGCACAAATGAGAATGAGATTTATTTGAAAAGTCAAAGCAGTTGTGCTACCAAACCTGAAAGCAGGCAAGTGAGAGTATATGCAGGCCCCATATGAAATTATAATGAAGTGTTCCCACTATTAAGAACCTATTAGGTGCCTGGTACATGGTATATTCAGCACATGTAGTTCTTACTGCAATCCCAGAGGATGCTTATTCTAACTACCTTCATATTACAAATGAGGACACTAAAAAATGTTAATATACTCCATATGCAAAGAACAAATAGATTTCATGCAAAGACTCTATTTAAGAAAAAATAATGAAGAACAATAGCAGAAGTGTCATAGAATACGTAATAAGCATTAATAAACATTTTGGGGCAAAAAGGTTTCACATTAGTATTCAAGGTAATGAAAATTAAAGCAACAAATCCCACACTAGTCACATTAGCAGAGAATACTTCCTCCTTCCCAGCTTTATTGAAGCATAATTAACAAATAAAAATTGTGTATATTTAAGGTGTAAGATGTGATGTTTTTATATACATATACGTTGTGAGGTGACTACCACCACTATCAAGCACATTAACATATTTTTCAGCTCAGTCACCATTTGTGTTTGTGGTGTGAGAATACTTAATATCTACCCTCTTGCTAGGATACAGTTCTGGAAAAGACCCTCTTTAATATGTCAGTTCAAGTAACAAATTGCTATAACATCCATGGGAAGCAATTTGATAACTATACTCGGAATATTTTAAAATGTCATGTCCTTTGAGCCAGTAATTCCATTTCTATTTACTTATTCTAAAATACTAGTCAAGGAAGTGGACAAATATTAACATATCAAGATATTCAGTGTAACCATATTTAGAATACAAGAACAGAAAAGAAAAAAGAATGAAATACGAGCAAGTTAAATATTGAACAGAGAAATTCTAAAATAAATTACTCTGTCCATAAAGCAAGAATTATGTAACCCTTAAGTATAACATCTGCAAAAAAAAACTATTGATAAAAATATTGAAAAATATTGAGAATTATTTTAATATATAATGACATTGCCGAATTTAACCAAATGGTTAATTCTCTATTCCCATTTATCTACATTTAGGGATCAAGAAAGGTGTATTAGTTTCCTAGGGCTGTTGTAACAAAGTACCACAAACTGGGTGGTTTAAAACCACAGAAATCTGTTCTGCCACAGTTCTGGAGGCTAGAAGTCTGAAATCAAGATGTCTGCTCAGATATCCTCTCTCTGAAGCCTCTAGGGGAAGGTCCTTCTTTGCCTCTTCCAGCTCCTGTTGGCCTCTGGCATTCCTTGGCTTGTGACAACATCATCCAGTCTCTGCCTTCATCTTCGCTTGGGCTTCTCCCCATGTTTCTGTGTCTTCACATGGCTGTCTTAGAAGAACATCAGTCATATTGAATCAAGAGCCCAACCTATTCCAGTATGACTTCATTTTAACTAATTACATCAGCAATGACCCAATTTCCATAGAAGGTAACATTCTGAGGTACTAGGGCTTAAGACTTCAAAGTATCTTTTTTTCTGTGAGGGGAGGGTGCATATAATTCAACTCATAAGGAAAGAAAAGATATATGATACAAGATATGCTTGTAGATCTTGGGTCATTGAAGAAGTGTGATAATAGACGTCTGTCCAGAGATGTCCTCAGTTGCCCCTTGTTCTGTGTGAATCTGGATGGCAGCTGGACCAGCTATCAAAAGACATCTAGTTCCCTCGGTAAAAGTCAGGTATCGATAATTGTAGTGCAACTGGACCAGCATTTTGCCTTATTTGGAATACTTGGCATCTCTGCTTCTTAACTTTTGACGCCTCAGTTATTGAGATAAGAAAGTAGGACCATGAATCTATTTTAATTACAAATCAAGAAAAGGATCCATATTTCTGCCTCTTATCCTTTTAAAACATGAAAAATTAGCACACATTGCTAGTACCATTTTACATTGTGAACTTTCCTTCCACCCTGTGAAACTCAGCAAACCTAGAATCTTTCACATAAAGGAAAGCATTCTGTAAACTCATATCCTACTTAAGGGTGATGGGGTGGTTAAATACACAAGCCCACCCCTTGTTCCCCTTCCAGAGAAGAGAGAAGATCTAAAGTTGTTAGCAGTCTGAAGGGCCCATCAACTGGCTCAGAATTTACAAGGATCAAAATGGGTATTATTTTTGGCTGCTGTGATGTGAATGTTTATCCATCACATACAAGGTTAAAATGACCTGTATATATTTTTGAGAATGCCAAGAATGATGGTCTGGGCTGAATAAGAATGAGGGCAATGTTTTATAAAACACACTGAGACCTGAAATTTGTAAAAGCTCTTTTCTTTAGAAGGCATAGTACAAGTGGAGGTTTTCAGATAAATCACCTTACTGAATCTTTTCAAGGTACTAGTTTGCCAAAGTAATCGGCAAATATTTACTGAGTTCCCCTACCAAGCGTAACAGTCATATATTCAGTAGGCTGCATACTGAAGAAGTCAGGGAACTTATTCATGCACTTTACAGACTCTTCTTTCTAAATATTTGAAGAATTACTTTTTCATTGTGTCCTCTTGAGATTACTTTGCCTCCAGTATCCCCTGTTTTGGGTAATACAGACCCATCTCCCAGGCTCTCAAATGAAAAACCTTGTACAAAAACTTCAGAGCTTCCAAGACCCTTTATGCTCAGGCTCCCACTTCACTCAGATGTCTCATTTCCTTCCTACCCCTTTTCCCCTCATGTGGACGCGACAATCTACAGAATGCTTTGCCATTTCTAAAATAGGCCATGCCCTATGCCCATGCCTCTTCCCAATCCCTCTGCTTAGAATAACCACCCTTTTTTATGCCCAAGGGGGAAAAATCATAACTATCCATTAAAATGCAACTTAAGTATTACATCTCTGTAAAACTTTTCTCCAGAATTAGTCATCATTTTTTTAAAATGTCAAATATTTTAGAATATATCTAAGTAAAAAGGAAGCCTTCCATCAGTTTCTCTGATCTCCAGTCCCATTCCCAGGAGATAACTATTTTTGACCTTTTTGTGTTTAGATCTGTTGTTTGTTGCCACATTTCTAAGTAAAGTTGATTTGTCAGCATTCAGCTTTTCTTTTTCATTTATCCAACTCAGTATTTACTCTGAAGACTTTGATAGTATTACAACTTCTACTTCTGAGATTATTTCTTCCCCTCATTGTCTCTCTTCTCACTTTTGAAATGTTTACTAAACAGATGTTGGATTTACTGAATTCATCTTTCAATTCTCATCATTTTTTAAATTTTGCATGTCTCTATCTTCCTATTTTTTCCAGTCTTTCTCTTAATTTTTAAAAATTTAATCATCATATTTTATTTTTCAAGGATACTTTTGTTTTCTGAGTGCTCCTTTTGATCACAGCACTATGTTCATATTTTAAGAATGCAGTATTATCCCCCCTCACTCTTAAAGTAAAATGCAAAAAGCAAAACCCTTTTCTATTATCTCTTTTTTCTATTATTTGTACCGTATATCATTTGTACCATTTGTTTTTATAAATATTTATTTTCTTGGTGTTGGTTTTCATTAATGTCTGGTGATGCTTGCTTATTTGATTATATTTTTTAAGACAGATTATTTATTGTCTAACATTAGAAGCCATGAATTTTCTTTGCCATTGTTTAAATGTCTGTTTCAACCCATTATGAAATTTGTCAGTACGTTGTATCAACTATCATAATAAATTGAGTATATGTTTTTTGTATGATTGTGTGTTTTTGTTTGTTTGTTTGTTTTTCGAGATGGAGTTTTGCTCTCGTTGCCTAGGCTGGTGGCAATGGTGCGCTCCAGCTCACCACAGCCTCCGCCTCTGGGTTCAAGTGATTCTCCTGCCTCAGCCTCTAGAGTAGCCGGTACTACAGGCATGTGCCACCACGCCCAGTTAATTTTGTATTTTTAGTAGAGACAGGGTTTCTCCATGTTGGTCAGGCTGGTCTTGAACTCCCAGTCACAGGTGATCCTCCTGCCTCAGCCTCCCAAAGTGCTGGGATTACAGGTGTGAGCCATCATGACCAGCCCGATTGTGTTTTTTTTCTTTCTTTGTTTTGTTTTTTTTATACAAGTTCTCACTCTGTTGCCCAGGCTGGAATGCAGTGGTGCAATCATGGCTCACTGCAGCCTTGACCTCATGGGCCCAAGTGATCTTCTGGCCTCAGCCACTCTAGTGGTTGGGACTACAGACACATTCCAGCTAATTTTTTATTTTTTATAGAGATGAGGTCTTGCTATGTTGCTTAGGCTGATCTTGAACTCCTGGGCTCAAGCAGTCCCCTCTCCTTGGCCTCTCAAAGTGCTGGGATTACAGGTGTGAGTCACTGTGCCTGGCCCAAATATACTCTTACATAACATTTTTTATGTCGTACTCGTTTTATATTCTTATTTTCCCTCTGGATGATGAGTTCCTTGGAAGCCGAAACAGTCTTGTTTATCTTTTATAGCTACGTTTTACATAACACACTGAGACCTGAAAGTACATGGGCCATAGTTAAGACTTAATAAGTTAAAAACTATTATAAATAATGAAGGAGAGATGAAATGAAATGACTGGATATAATTTCCCCACAAGCTTCCTATATGCACTAAGAAAAATACTTTTGGAAAATGAATTGTACTAAATTCCAGATTGACTTGAAACTTACCTTTGATTATTCCTCTTTTCTCTGAATATTAGAAGACAAATTGTAGTTTAACTTAAATTACAATGATGCATATTCCGTATTGTCTTTCTGGAAGATATTTCTGGTGCTCTAATTAAAGTCTGTATTTTAAAAAAAAGTAGGTTTTTAAGTTCTTATATTTCTGTTGCAAAGAGAAAATCACTTGGCCAATGGCTTGCTTAGATTGGCATCTAACAGGCTCAATAGTCAGAAAACAGAACTTTAGAATGTCTGCTATTTTTTATGTTAGAAATATGAAAAATAAACATTTTTAAAGCCTAATTTCACCTTACAGTCTAATTCTCACATTGATTTTAATGTATAACTCTTTCCAGATACATTCAGAAATATTTGGAGAAATTCCAGGGATACAGTTTTCTCAATTATATAAACAATCTTCCCACCTGCCCCACCCAGCCTATTTTTAGAGGTTGAAGGTCATTTTTATTGGACACAAAGCCTCATGATTCAGAAAATCTACGCAAGTTATTTCCACTTTGGTAAATGAGCCACCTTTCTCAACATTTCAAAAGAATTTATGATAATATATAGTTAGAATATTTTAAAATTTTGCTAAAAATATGAAGCTCATTAAGAATACATAAAAAGAGGAAGTTAATATTAAATACCAGTGCACTTGAAAGAACAGAACTTGGAACAGTCTTGCTTTAGCCCTAAAACACCCCACTGTCCTGCCCCAGGTGAGGCCTTCATCTGTACTCTTTCATTAGTCCCCAGGTAGGTATCGCTGATACTAGTCCTGTCCCTTCCCACCCATGATCCTCTTAGTCCACGAGACTAACCTTTTTCTACTTGAAAAACTGAACTCTTTATGTGAAAGGTGAAGAAATCGCAAAATACACCCAGAACAAAAAGCTAAATCTGGCTGGGCGCGGTGGCTCACGCCTGTAATCCCAACACTTTGGGAAGCCGAGACAGACATATCATCTGAGGCCAGGAATTCGAGACCAGCTTGGCAAACATGGCGAAACCCCGTCTCTATTAAAAATACAAAAAATTTAGCCAGGCATGGTGGGCGGGTGCCTGTAGTCCCAGCTACTTTGGAGGCTGAGGCAGGAGAATCACTGGAACCAGGGAGGCGGAGGCTGCAGTGACCTGAGATTGTGCCATTGCACTCTAGCCTGGCAACAAGAGAGAAACTCTTGTCACAAAACAAAACAAAACAAAACAAAACAAAACAACTAAGTCTTAGTTCTAGACCAGTAGTTCTGAAACTAGCATGCATCAGAATCACCTGCAGGGCTTTTTAAAACACAGATCGTTGCCCACTCCTTTGCCCTGAGTTTCTGATTCAGCAGGTCTGTGGTAGAGTCCAAGGATTTGCATTCCTAACACACTGTCGGCTAATGCTGGTGCTGCTGGTAGAAATCACATTCAGAAAACCAGTACATCGGAATTTTCAGTGCGACAGATTTGGACAAGAGCTGAGTTTGATTGAAACATTGCATCTGAGTTCTTTAAAAAAGTAATCAATTTCTGTTAGGCCATTGAATACGCAAGTTAAGAGCTAGAGAAAAGGGTCAGGTTTGGAGATAAAAAATTTGCATGCCAGCACATAAGAAATACTATCAATGAAACCATGGGGATGGATAAGATTGTTTAGGAAAAATGTATACACCAAGAAGGAATGAAAGAGAAGAAAGCAAACTAATCTCCTGAAAAATCGTTTTCATCATGTCACTTTTTGAACAAAAACTGTAATTGCTTCCCATTTTTGGCTCAGTGGTCCTCAAACCTTTTCATCTAATTCCTAGAGTTTGTAGTGTTCTCTGTAGATACAACAAAATGTTAAATAATTAATTATGGTACAATATTAAGGACATTTGTGACTATAAAGTAATCAGTTAATACCTAATTGATTGCTTCTTCTGTACCAAGCACTGTTTTAGTAACTACATAAAAACATAAATATAAATATAATAAATATACATGTGTAGTTCCATGAGGTGGGTATTATTATTATTTTATCATCATTGTACCCATTTTGTATATGAGGAAACTGGAACCCAGGTAAATAAAATAACTTCCTCAAGGTGATATACCTTTGAGAAGTAGACCTGGGATTCAGTCCCAATCTGCCTCTGACTCTAAGGTCTTTGTTCTTAGTCATTGCTCTGAACACTGCCATATCTGACTGTAATAAGTATGTGACAGATGTAATAAAGTACTAGAGCCTGAAGCTCCAGTCTTCCTTAAAAACAAAGCAAAAAGCAAGCTTTCAAATTCCATATGATTGTTTGTCTCTTTCACTCCTAATGTCTTTTAGAATTAAGCTAGAAGCCGATCAGCAAGAGTTATCAAAAGTTCAAGAAAAATTATGGGTTAAAAACAAAAATCCCAACACCACTTAGAAGGAGATGACTTATTCCTAACTTACCTCCTAACTACTTCTATGATGAATTGAGACACCAAACAGACTATCTGATACTCTAGTGCGATACCTTGTCCAGCCTATTGTTCTCCAGGTTTCCTCAGAAGAACTTATGGGAGTTTAGGGGCCACCATATTGTGTCGCTCTTCTGCTTAAATTTCAGAGCCCACATCACCTGACCACCCCTTGGCTACTGACTCACCTATGTCCACTATTCCCCAAGGGCACCACTGCTCCAGTCAGGAAGGATCCTTTTGTTTGTTTTTAATGTTGTTTCTGTTCCTTTAAGTGATTGTTTTTCACCGGCCTGTGAACATAATGGCCTCTGTCCAGTGTTTTTTGATTTCATGGTTGTCCAGAATGAGGTTTATCTCAAAGATCAGTTCAGGTCCTACTTTCTCCTGGGCATTTCCTTGATGGCTCTGATTCCCAATTGTGTATCCCTTACTCCTAATATTGTTAGTCTGACTCACTCAAGTTCGCTCTTACTGATTAATTAGGTCACTTGCAGGGAGCCCTCTTTTCCTAGTAAGAAGGGAAGTTCGTTGAGGGTCTGCACCAAGGCTCACTTCTTTATATACAAAGGAGTCATTAGCATCAGGCTGAGTACATGTCCTACAAATACATGTAAACGGTTTCATTTTCCCCAGGTGGATGAAGTTGGGTGCTTCCTGTACATTGATTTTGCTTCCTTCTGGCTCACTAAAAAATCAAGACCAAAAAAATGACTGAAACCCAATTACTTGGGGAACAGATGAAGTAAGTGGGAAGCACGTTTTATGAATTCTATTTAAAAGTTTAAAATAATTAACAGGTCAAGTGAAACTATCATTCTATCATGAAGCAAGTTCATAACCAACTTTTGATTTCTAAACAATATTTTATATTATTAAAAATATTTGCAAGAAAGACAAATCTCTATATATGAGTGGCCCAGAGAAGCTATTTTACTTTCAAAGTGAAAAGACTAGAATTTTGTTCATCTATTTATCTTTAACAGAATCTTAATTATGTTATGTCACTGAATCTGAATTATTTAAGGGTCACAGGAATTTTATGCTAATGGAAAATATGGCACATATGGTGAACAGAAAATGGAATAACTTTATGTTTACCAAATGTGACAAAACACAGAAATTCAATCTAATCCCTGAAATTCCTCCTCATTATTCACATTGTGTTAGAAGGAAACACACTAGCTATTTTCAACAATTTAAAAATGTTGCAATCATTGTCCCTTTGATGATTCTGACCTCAGATTTCTAAGACATTAATTTGCCTCCTGCTGTTTCTTCTTATTTTGGCCATGTTTATGCTGAAAACAAGTGTAAACTGAAGGAATGAAATCAAGACGCTAAATAATTACAAAGACTCTTAAAACTGTGGGTTGTCAATAAATAACAGCCTTTCCCCATTATGTTTACCATTTGAAATTCTAACTATCCTTTTACTTTTTTTATTTTCTGAGAGACATGGAAAGCGATAAAAGAAATTACTAATATATGATTAATATTAATATATGATTAAAAAGAAGCACTAGAAACACATAGGTAAAATAATTCTTCAGAGAGGACAGTTTAAATTCCACTTCTTTAAAGAAAGCTTTTAATATTGTAGTCTGGAATGTTCTCTCCTTAATCAGAACTCACAAATCACCTGCATAGAGTTTTAAGCAACCATTTGGTTTTTAGAAAGTAATTATCTATCGACCTATGACTTGTCTCCTCAATAGCTATTTCAGATTGAAGTGAGGTGCCTTTACCTTCCTGGTATCCAAAATGTTTGTATCATGCCTTACACATTGCACACACATAATAAACAGAGTTGGTCAAAGGGTCATAAACGACAGTTTTGTTTCAGTCAAGAGGCATTCCTACAGACTCGCATGTATGTTCTTTAATTTAATCATATTTTAAATATATAGGGATTTTTTTTTTATTTAAAGGAATTGGAGAAAAATTGGGTCTTAGAACAAGCATTAAAAAAAATCTAGTGTAGTTTCCAACTCACATAAACATATATCCATCTAGAATGTTCCTGAAAATGGGAGTTGAGCCTCTGTTGAAAACCTCCAGCAGAGTAAACATAGCGATTACATCAGAGTCTGAAAAATTTCTGTCCTCTTTTTGTGACTCTTCTATAGAGCAAGGCATCATTTTCAATCTACCTTTTAAAAAACAATCTGGATTTTCTACGTTTACTTAAATATACGTTATGTTTAAATATAAATACATATTTGAAAACAAAGACTACGTTGAACCCGCTCATGGACTTCTCACAGAGGTTTTCCTGAAACATTGAGACAGTGCAAAAGTCTTCTGAGCAGCCAGAGATTCATGGTTACCGGTTAGTAGTGTGAGAATGAGCCAGCTCTAAGACAATATCAATAATAATCCGGTAAGTGCCTGCAGCCTCTAGAAACGAAGGAACAATGTCCTCCCTTGGCAAGGAGTCTAGGTTAGCCCCTTGGAGCCACAGGTAGAATGCAAATTTGGAAAATTATGCCGCCAATATGCTTCAGCTGTAGAAAAAAATCTGTCGTAAGATGCTTATCAGACATCCTTTTATTGTCTCCCTAACAATGGAGAGCAGCTCCACAAGCAGTGGTTTCTCATGCTATTCTGAGCAGAACAGAGAATGCCAAATACTCCTAAGAAGAATACAGGCATGCACAATGGGAGGGTACCCAGGAGGAAGGTGACGCAGAGGTATGGGCATCAGGATGAAACGCAGAGACAGTGATGAAGATGTTATGCAACTTGTGCCCATCTCATTTCCTCTGTTCATTTTAAACCATTTCAAATAAGATCTACTTTAGATACGTAGTGCTAAAGACAACGACCCACCCTGAGAGTTTCTATTGCTGCTGTTAATATGATGGCCAACAATTAGCTTCCAGGAACACTTGTAACAACAATAACCGATTTGTGACAACTTGTAGAAAAATATAAAAGGGGGGCCGGGTGCGATGGCTCACAGCTGTAACCCCAGCACTTTGGGAGGTCAAGGTGGGTGGATTGCCTGAGCTCAGGAGTTCGAGAACAGCCTGGGAAACATGGTGAAACCCCGTCTCTACTAAAATACAAAAAATTAGCTGGGCGTGGTGGCTCGCACCTCTAATCCCAGCTACTCGGGAGGCTGAGGCAGGAGAATCTCTTGAACCCAGGAGGCGGAGGTTGCAGTGAGCCAAGATCGCACCACTGCACTCCCAGAAAGAATAAAGAACTCTCAAATCAGGATGAATTTTGCTTTTGATATCAAAGGACCCATCTTCCCCATTTGTTCTGATGCTGAAGGATTGGGTCCCTAGTGGCTCCTTTATAACAAGAAGCTCTTAATGCTGGGTTTGGCCTTGCTGGGGGTTTTCAGGTAGTATTGACCTGTCAGTCAACGCCAAACTTCATCCTAGCAAGGGAGAAACATGGTAAGCCACAATAATAATGCACTCTGGTGTTGTACCTTATTGCTGCTACAGGTACTGGCGTGAACTTTAACTTTTCTTGCTGTGTCTGTATTAAGAACTGTCACTCTCAGCGGTTACAGGATTAGGAAGAAAGGAAGTTATACATGGCTTCCAATTTAAAAATTTTAAGCAATTGGGCAAATGGAAAATATCTTTTTACTGTGTTTTATGGAGGAAATTTTACAGCTCTTTTCAAACAATATTTCTTCAACAAGGGACTGGGCTCCGAAGATATAAAGATGAGTAAGTTGGTCCTATGCTTGAGAGGACTGATGTGTTTCCATGAGAAAGAGCCAACTTCAATGTAGCGTAGCAAGTACTGTGATAACGGATTTCCACCAGGAGCTGGGGGTGAAGGGAATGGCCAGGCTCAGGGAGGGAGAGCTGCACTGAGGGGTGACTTCCTGTGCTGATGGTGTCTCCCTTTCTCCATCCCTAAGAGGCAGGGTTAAAGGCAAGGAGGACAAAGATTCTAATAGGATAGGTGGCAAATGTTTTACTTATTAAAACAGCATTTCTGCTCTTGGTCCTCACCATCCTTAGAATCAGTCACTCACTGTCCTTTGCTCACAGCGTCTCTCCTTCCTTTTAGTTCTCCCTCCTTGTGGATTACTTGTTGCTTTCTTGTCTCCCCATCTCGAGATAACCCTGAATTTAAAAGGTTGAGAAAAAATAATACCACAAAAATACAGTGCTGTATCCAGGTGACTCAAACCAGCTCTGGTTAGTGCCTTAAAGATAATCCTTTCTCTTGGGGTGTACATTTCTGTCCTTTTCTCACTAGTAATAGTGTGTGGTTGCTTGGAGCTTTATTAGGGATAAGAGAGATGATTATGGTTGTAGATGGAGTGGGACAGGCCCTTAGAATTTGAAATATTGGCTGGCTCCTTTGAGATGTGACTTTCCATGTCCCAGGCATTGTTTCCAGGCATTGTCATATCTGTTGAAAGTTTGTCACTGGAGTGAACATAAAAACAACCTTGTCTCAAAGTCTAACTGATGATGTTTAATCCCATGGCATAGGCATGTAGAAAAAAAGTTCCCATTGGGATCCCATCAGTAAGTGCTGTTGTTTGTTTGTTCCCATTCACTTCAGGCACCAGATGAAGAGCAGAAAAAATGCTGGGCTACTGATCCTGGGTACAGCAGAGACACAGGTCCTTCCCCATCCACATCATGGCCCAGAAGCAGTCCATGCACATCCTACTTGGTCAGAGGAAGCAGAGGTAGAGGGTGCAGAAAGATGTTGGCAGCATTCCAAGTTGACGTTTCATAAAGAGATGGAGGATGTGAGGGTGATCTGGCTGTGACATTTGTCACCACATTGATCCCCAGGGTTGATTGGGCTGATCTGGCTGGCTAGGTGGGTGGCCCCTTCCTTCTACACAGCTCCGGGTGCATCCCTCCCGAAGCTGTGTGCTTGGTCGAAGAAGACGATCTTCCCCAACAGAGGAGGACCTTTCCTTGTTCACAGGTGTACAAGTAGCTCCTGCTAGAACTTGCAAACAAGGTTCATTTGTAGGAGAATATAGAGCAGTCAAGACTCCCGGACTCCACATCCAGAATGAGGTGTTGCATTTGGCAGTTTCTGCTTTTTGAGAGAGAGAGAGAGAGAGAGATTAGAGTAATGAGCTGCATCACGGACAAATCAGAGTGGAGATCCATGCAATCTGGTGTCAACACCATCCTGGGCTCCAGAAGGCACCGACATACCTGGCCTCTTTTCTTGAATGCCACGTGATCCTCTCTCTCATATTAGAATGTGTATCCCTAGAATAAACACTCACCTCAGCCCTTCTAACTACTCTCAGTAACTGAAGGTTAAGTTAATAAATAGGTAAGATGTTTGCACATACCTGTTATACCTTCTGTGCTGGCTTTAAGGGATACAAAGAGGATACAGGAGACTTCAGAAAGCGAAATCTAGCAGGATAGGCAGGCACATAAACATGTAATCGCAATATTGAAGTGTTATCTGCACTAGGACACTGCTGTGGTTTAGATGTTTGTCCCCTCTAAACCTCATAATGAAATTTAATCTTCTAATGGGAGATGTTTGGGTCATGGGGGCAGATCCCTTATGGGTAGATTAAGGCCCTCCCTTGATGCTGAGTGAGTTCTCATGCTAATAGATACCAAGAGAGCTGGTTGTTTAAGGAGCCTGACATCTCCCCTGTACCTCTTGATTCCTCTCTCACCACGCGATCTCCACACACGCGGGCTCCCCTTCACCTTTTATCATGAGTGGAAGCAGCCTGATCCCTCACCAGATACAGATGCCCAATCCTGAACTTCCCAGCCATCAGAATCGTGAGCCAAATAAACCTTTTATAAAGTTAAGTACCCAGCCTGTAGAATTCATTTATAGCAACACTCAATTAACTAAGACAGACATCCTTTAGCAGAAGCAGCAGTAGCTAAAACATGTCTTGGTTCATTAGGATTTTGTGGATTAACATAATAATAGCATATTTACATGTCCTCAAAATGTATTCTTTCTGTCCCTCTCTTTCTTTCTTTCTCTCTTTCATCATTTTCCTTTTTATCTTTCTTTTTTTTCTTTGTAAGTATCGTATGCCAATAGAAAATTTAGTTCTTGTTTTGGAACAGTGGTTGGAATCATACAAACTAAAATTAATATATAAATGTACATGGCAAATCAAGCCAGTAAATTAAATGTGACTGTGTCCACATGTACTCTACTAGAGTAAGGGAACCTCTTCGAGGCCAAAGGGGTTCCTAGAGATAGGTTCCTACCATGTGGGCCCCAAAATGCCCAAAGTGAGAAAAGAGGGCCTGCTGCTTAATTTTCATCCTTTTGATTTTAAAACAATAGAAAACAAAAAGCCTCATCCTGTAGCACTATTCCAAAGTCAGGTCCCAATTCTTTACTCCTCAAGCCTCAGAAGTAAGCAGTAACTAGGCCCAAGAGTAATTTCTGTGTGTCAAGCCCTCTTCAAAGATTGTATACGTATACTATTACATTTGACCCTCCTATAAGATGGTGCTATCATTATTGTTATACCCATTTTGTGAATGAGGAAAACTGAGGCACAGTGAGTTTAGATAACTTGCCTAAGTATTCCCCAGGACAGTGTAGATAAAGGCATGATAGAAGCACTTCTGGATTGGCCCAGTTTCTTCTCTGGGGAAAAAAAATCAGAGTTCTTTGTAGAAAGCCCTTCTACAGACAGCTGGAGGCAGCTGGTGATGGTTTACAGTTTGAATTCACACCTTGCAAAAATTCCCCCTGGAGTCAATCGTATTTAAGGAAGTAGCAATCCTGTGATTTCAGGGAATTTGAGAAATCTTTCTAAATCTCAAAGTATTAACTCCAGCCTTTCTAGGGGACATGATCATCTCTGCATCATTTGAGGAAAACATGAGAATGATCCTTCCATTTCGAAAGATAAAGGTCAACCTAAGTTTATCCTCAAATGTCAGGTGAAGATCCGTACCTTTACTGAGAGCAAGTTTGGGTAGGAGGAGCATCAAAAAATCTGGAGAAGACTGAAAAGGCTGCACAAAACAGACAAGACAGAAGGAGAGAGAGGGCCAGAAAACAAAATTCACAAATGTCCAAGGGTGCCAAGGCCTGACTCACTCTGACCAGGCAGTTTCAGCAGCCGTGGGGCCCCTGCAGAGGGCAGGAGCAACACAGGCGCCCTCAAGTCTGGTAGCCCTAATTAGCCTCAGAGCCTGGCCCTGACACCGCACAGCTGGTGCCTCAGCCCATTGGCCCATTGTCCTCTCAGTGTCCATAAGACCACGAGGCCCACAGAATACTGCTACTATTGTCATTATCCTCTGCCTCTGGAGGGAGACATGTAAATTGTCAAGGCCAGATGACATCAGACATGCCAAACCATTTTTAAAGGGAGGAGGTTATACAAAGCCCTTTCAGATGCTGGAATTCATATCCTCCGCCCATTACATAAATCCCAGCTAATTCTTAAAGACTTGGGCATCACGGTGTCTGTCTAGTGGTTAGAATTCCTAGGTTTTCTCCTTGGGCCTAGTTAGGAATTTTCTCACAATCACGAATCCCCTGAAGATGGAGGCTATTAAAGAGGTTCCAACATCATCTCTTTTTTGGCAAAATCCTAAAGCTTCCCTTTTATTTCTGTGAAATACAGATGTGTAGGGAGCTGAAAAGGAAAGTTACTCCTCAGAGATGAGAGGTGGCTTGTTAAAGAACCAAGAAAATGAAAAATCAGCAGCAAAAAAAGAAAGCACTGGACTAGGATGTCCTCCACCACCAACCTTCTATTTCTGTCATGACTTAGACTGTGAGCAGGGAGGGGGAGATGGAAAAGGACAAAAGAGCAAAAGGCAAATGGGGGAAAATGTCCTGGAGTTTAGCATATTTCTTCCAAAGCAGCCTTCTTAGCCTGCCCTCTGGCCCTGCAGTCTGAGTTCAGAAGCGCTGGGTGAGTCAATGAATTAGGCTCTTGCTCGTGTCCTGACTTCACATTGATCAAGAATGCCCTGAACTCACAGTGATTTAAAGTGTGAACCTGGGACACTGGTGGTCCTCAGAGAGCACTGATGCTAAAATGAGAGTCCTTTCCTAAATTCTTACAGGCAGATGGTGGTGCAAGGTTATCGATTTTACACAGGGCCACTTAGTACCAACCTGCTAAGTAAAGTATTACAAGTTATGCAGATTTCCTATTCATTAGCCAAGAAAAGCCGCATGTTGGATTTGACTGAGGATTCTAATCCCATGCTCAACGAAAACTTGAGCTTCTTGGTGGCACTGCCCAGCTCCTGTGAAACCGGCATAATTATCAAGATTTGAGCTTCAACACTTTTGTCTTGATTGGGCAGTTTTTGATGGCTGTCATTCTTGCATTTTAATGACAAATTATTCTAGCTTCATTTATTAGTCTAGCTTCATTTATTAGCAATTTAGTTGGCCCCATAGTGTTCAGTGATGCATTTTTCCATGAAGTTTACTTTTGGCCTATAATTTCCCAATCACTAAACTAAGCTATGTGTGTGTTATGGTTCAAATATGAATCACCCACACTCTTGTAATAATGCAAGTATAAGCTCCCAACGTGTGCTTATAGCACTTCCAGGTGACATCTGCCATCTATATATGTGTTCTATTTAAGTAATTTTCAGCAAACTAACAAGATAAATATAAAAATACGACTGGGTGCAGTGGCTCACGCCTGTAATCCCAACACTTTGGGAGGCCAAGGCAGGCAGATCACGAGATCAGGAGATCGAGACCATCCTGGCTAACACGGTGAAACCCCGTCTCTACTAAAAATACAAAAAAATTAGCGAGATGTGGCGGTGGGTGCTTGTAGTCCCAGCTCCTTGGGAGGCTGAGGCAGGAGAATGGCATGAACCCGAGAGGCGGAACTTGCAGTGAGCTGAGATTGTGCCACTGCACTCCAGCCTGGGTAACAGAGCAAGACTCCGTCTCAAAAAAATAAAAAAATAAAAATGAAAATACTACTGGATTAGTTTCAGGTTTACGTGATACAGCATCATAACGAAATCATGTGTATAATCTCAGATGCTTTTCACATACATTGATTAGTGATTCTTATATATTGCCAATAAGTTTACTGTAATGTGTTTGATCTTGTTCCTTTCCAGTTTTATTAGACCAAGGTGTTCATTTTCCTAGTGGAAAGTGTGAATAGACAGACTGAGTAGGTCATGGACTTTTTTTCCTGCTTAACTTGGCCTTTGTCTAAAAAACGTTTGAGACTTATAAAGTACTATAGAAGGTATCATTAAGAAAAAAATTTTGTGCTTGATGATACAATAGCCCAAGGGATTGAAAGTACTATATGTGATAAATCCTCAGACTATGTTCCTATCTCTGTCCCCTTCATTGTCACCACCATTAAAGGCCTGAAGTGCTATCCTACATCCTCTGCTTATTGGACAACCCCAGAGGCATACTGAGGGAAGAAATAAGACTTTAGCTTTAAATAATATTTTTAGTCTCATTATAAAAACAATGCATGTTCATATTCAAAACTTTGGAAAATACAACAGAACTCTAAAGGCAAAAATATTAATGACCAATCATTCTATTGCTGACTCTTGATACATTGGGATATTTTATCTGAGTCCTTCTTTTAAACAAATATAGGTATAAATATAGATTTTTGTCACAAAATTAGAATCATTTTGCACATGCTGTTTTATAAGATACTTTCCTGAGCAACATATCAAGAACATTTCCCCAGGTTATTAGATGTTATTTTCTTGCAATATCACTTTTGTGGCTGTAAAATAAAATAAACTATGATATAAATATATCAGAGCTTATTTAAACAATTCTCTTGGGTACAGGATCTTGCCATTTTAAAAACAACTTTATGCCATTCTTGAAGCTAAATCCTTCCTCTCATCCAGGTTCTTTTTTTTAATGATTAATTTCTAGGGGTGGAATCATTGGGTTAAAGGTCAAAAATAATTACTGGGCTTTTAAATCATATAATCAAGTACCCTTCAGAAATGAAATCAGTCTCTTTTTGCATTTTCAAGAGAAAAATGGGATGTTGGGTGGCAGAAAGCCCAGTTTCCTGCCTCTCTTGGAAAGTCTGTCCTATGTCCAGGCTGAGTGAGAATTGGCTGGCTTGCTTTGTTGAAGGCGACTCCAAATAGTCCTGCCATGACCTTGAACTATATGAACTGCCTTTACTTCATACCCATTGTTGAGAATCTAGAATACAGGGGAAGAGTACTGGGCTTGGAGACAGAATGTCTGAGTTCAAGTCCTGAGCCACATACTATCCATGTGACAAAACTGGGCAGCCTAATACCTCTGGATTTATTTCCACGTCTGTAAAATGAAGGATTTGTTCTGGATGATCTCTATAACATCTTACAATTAACAAAATTATGTGGTCTATTTTGTGTTTTAGACAAGCCATTGATCTGTTCATCTGCACATGTAAATTTGTAGACTGGATGCTTAATCTCTGCAAAGTTTCAAATCTAGATCCCCTGAGGTTTATTGACCGTAAGAAAAGGCTCAAAACGAATTTCCATTAAAGAGGTGTTCTATATTTCATGAATGTCACATGAATTTAATCACTTCCAGTTGGCAATATTCACAAATAATAAAAGACTTTTAGATGCCCATTTTATTTTATTTTTGTTTATTTTATTTCCATAGGTTATTGGGGAACAGGTGGTGTTTGGTTATATGAGTAAGTTCTTTAGTGGTGATTTGTGAGATTTTGGTGCATCCATCACCTGAGCAGTATACACTGCACCCAATTTGTAGTATTTTATCCCTCACACCCTTCCCACCCTTTTCTCTGAGCCCCCAAAGCCCATTGTGTCATTCTTATGCCTTTGCATCCTCATAGTTTAGCTCCCACTTATCAGTGAGAACATATGATGTTTGGTTTTCCATTCCCGAGTTACTTCACTTAGAATAATAGTTTCCAATCTCATCTAGGTTGCTGTGAAGGCCATTAATTCATTCCTTTTTATGGCTGAGTAGTATTCCATCATACATATACCACAGTTTCTTTATCCACTCGTTGACTGATGGGCATTTGGGCTTGTTCCAGATTTTTGCAATTGTGAATTATGCTGTTAAAAACATACATGTGCAAGTATCTTTTTCATATAATGACTTCTTTTCCTCTGGGTAGATAACCGGTAGTGGAATTACCGGAATCAATGGCAGTTCTACTTTTAGTTCTTTAAGGAATCTCCATACTGTTTTCCAGAGTGGTTGTACTAGTTTACATTCCCACCAGCAGTGTAGAAGTGTTCCCTGATCACCACATCCGTGCCAACATCTATTATTTTTTTGATTTTTTGATTATGGCCATTCTTGCAGGAGTAAGGAGGTATCACATTGTGGTTTTGATTTGCATTTCCCTGATCATTAGTGATGTTGATCATTTTTTCATATGTTTGTTGGACATTTGTATGTCTTCTTTTGAGAACTGTCTATTCATATTTGTTATAGATTCTGGATATTAATCCTTTGTCAGATGTATAGATTGTGAAGATTTTCTCCCACTCTTTGGGTTGTCTCTTTACTCTGCTGACTGTTCCTTTTGCCATGGAAAAGCTCTTTAGTTTAATTAAGTCCCAGCTATTTATCTTTGTTTTTATTGCATTTGCTTTTGGGTTCTTGGTCATGAAATCCTTGCCTAAGCCAATGTCTAGAAGGTTTTCCAATATTATCTTCTAGAATTTTTACAGTTTCCAGATCTTAGATTTAAGTCGTTGGTCCATCTTGAGTTGATTTTTATATAAAGTGAGAGATGAAGATTCAGTTTCATTCTCCTACATGTGGCTTGCCAATTATCCCAGTACCATTTATTGAATAGGGTGTCCTTTCCCCACTTTGTGTTTTTGTTTGCTTTGTTGAAGATCAGTTGGCTGTAGGTATTTGGGTTTATTTCTGGGTTCTCTACTCTGTTCCATTGGTCTATGTGCCTATTTTTATACGAGTCCCATGCTGTTTTGGTGATTATGGCCTAACAGTATAGTTTGAAATCAAGTAATGTAATGCCTCCAGATTTTTTTTTTTTTTTTTTTGCTAGTCTTGCTTTGGCTATGCAGGGTTTTTTTTAGTTCCATGTGAATTTTAGGATTGTTTTTTCTAGTTCTGTGAAGAATGATGGTGGTATTTTGATAGGGATTGCACTGAATTTGTAGATTGCTTTTGGCAGTATGGTCATTTTCTCAGTATTGATTCTACCAATCCATGAGCATGGGATGTGTTTCCATTCGTTTGTGTCATCTATGATTTCTTTCAGCAGTGTTTTGTAGTTTCACTTATAGAGGTCTTTCACCTCCTTGGTTAGGTAGTCCTAAGTTTTTTTGTTTGTTTTTTTGTGGGTTTTTTTTGTGTGTGTGTGTGAGTGTGCATGTGTGTGTGTGTGTGTGTGTGTGTGCAGCTATTGTAAAGGGGGTTGAGTGCTTGATTTGATTCTCAGCTTGGTCGCTGTTGGGCACTTATTTTAAAAACAACTGCATAAACCTATGTGCTGCTCCTCTGTCATGGGACACTCTAAAAGCTACTGCATGTAAACATGATGTTTTATGTTAGTCCTCAGGATCATGACCAGAAACAGAGGTGAGAAGCAGGATCCCATTCAGGGCAGTAAATTGTCCCAAGTCAGCAGTTCACTTACTCCGCCTGAACAGAGAGTGCCTGTTCTTTGGTTTTTCAACTGGAAAATAGCCCATAAATGATGTAGTCTCTTAACCAGGTTGAAGAGGCAGTTTGAAGGAACGCATATGAGCTCAGATCAACTTTCATTGTTTGCTATCTGTGCTAATTTATTATTCTCACCTGATTCATCATCATTTCTCAGGGGCAGGTGAGCACAGAGACTCAGCCTGCTCAGAGGTGAGCTCTGCATCATTTTGTCAGCTGTCACATGGCTTGTCCTGCGCTTGGGCTTCCTAATTAGGAGAGTAAAAAACTATTTAATTTTCTTTCAACCATGAAAACTATCATTAATTGAGAGCTTACTATGTGCCAGAGACTGGGCTAAACACTTTACATACATTGGCTGCTTTAGTTGTTAAAACAACTGTGTGTAGGTACAAGTATCAGTTGTCAATTATAAATAAAATAAAATGTGTAAAATTGTGTTTTTAATTGACACCTAATAATTGTACATATTTATGGGGTACAGAGTGATGTTTTGGTACATGTATGCCTTGTGTGATAATAAAATTGGAGTAATTAGCATATCCATCACCTCAAAATACTTGCCATTTCTTTGTGGTAAGAACATTCAAAATATTTTCCTCTAGCTATTTTGAAATATACAAGACATTATTGTTACCTACAGTGACTCTCCTGTGATATACAATACCAGAACTTATTCCTCCTTTCTAACTGTAACTTTGGACCCATTGACCAACCTCTCTTCATTTCCACCTCTTTCTTCCCCCTCCCCAGCCTCTGGTAACCAGTATTCTACTCTCCAGTTTTTTGAGATCAACTTTTTTAGATACTGGTCCTTCTGTGCTTGGCTTATGTCACTTAACATAATGTCCCTCTAGCTTCATCCATGTTGTTGAAAATGATAGGATTTCATTGTTCTTTATGGTAATATTCCATGTGTGTATGTACTACATTTTTAAATTCATTCGTCTATGGATGGACACTTGGGTTGATCCCATATCTTGGCTATTGTGTATGTAGCTGCAATAAACATGGGAGTGCAGATGTCTCTTCAACATACTGATTTTATTTCCTTTGGCTATAAACCCAATAGCGTGATTGTTGGCTCACATGGTAGTTCTTTGTTTAATTTTTTGAGGAACCTCCATACGGTTGTCCGTATTTTCTGTACTAATTTACATTCCTACAACAGTGTTTAAGAGTTCCCTTTTCCCTGCATCTTCACCAGGATATGTTATTTTTTGTCTTTTTGATGACAACCGTTCTAATTGGGGTAAAGTAGTATCTCACTGAGGTTTTGATTTACATTTCCCTGATGATTAGAGGTGATGAAGATTTTTTTCATACATACCCATAGGTAATTCATATGTCTCCTTTTGAGAAATGTCTCTTCAGATCTTTTGCCAATTTTTAAACTGAATATTTTTTCTACTGAGTTGAGTTCCTTATATATTCTGGAAGTTAACCTTTTGTCAGATGCATAATTTGCAAATATTTTCTCCCATTCTATAGGTTGTCTCTTCACTCTGTTAATTATTTTCTTTGCTGTGCAGCTTTTTAGTTTGACATAAACCTGTTTGTCTATTTTTGCTTTTGTTGCCTGAGCTTTTCAGTTCTTATCCAAAAAAATCCTTGCTCAGACAATTTTCACGAAGCAGTTCCCCTTAAAAAAAAAAACCAAAAAACTCTGTGTGCAAAGTATGATTACCATAATTTTTTTCTTTTTTGAGACGGAGTCTCACTCTGTTGCCCAGGCTGGAGTGCAATGGCACAATCTCGGCTCACTGAACTCTTCACCTCCCAGGTTCAAGTGATTCTCCTGCCTCAGCCTCTCAAGTAGCTGGGATTACAGGCGCGCACCACCATACCTGTATTTTTAGTAGAGATGGGGTTTTACCTTGTTGGCCAGGCTGGTCTCGAACTCCTGACCTTGTGATCTGCCCACCTCAGCCGCTCAAAGTGCTGATATTACAGGCGTGAGCCACCACGCCCAGTCTGATTACCATAATTTTAAAGATAAAGCAACTGATAGGTATAGAAGGAGGCAAAGTAATTTTCTCAAAGTCAAACGTCTAGGCAATGGTAAAATTGGGCTCTAAATGCAGGCTTGTCTGTCTTCAAAGCCAATATTCAGTTTAATGAGATTCATTTTTTAAAAAAGGGCTTTTAAGGAAACATGCTAGGAGTTCCCCAGTAGACGTTGGTATCTGCAACGAAACAGAATCTATTTTATTCACTCAAGATTACTACGTTTTCAATATTTATTACTCCGGTTTATCTATGCATTCTTGCTTTGCTTCAAGAAGAGCAAAAACTCCCATTTACATATTAACGTATAACTATTTTGAACATTTAACCCAAAAGTAACATTTAATCCCTTAGCTCCATATTTTTAAAGTGTGTTACCTCTACAATCATTTAAAAATAAATTTTATAATGTGACTTAGTAAACACACCCCCACACATATAGTGGATAAGAAAAACAATTTGGTGAAACAGTATCTCTTCTTCTCATGTAAAATGTAGCCTATTTTCTATTCTGTTTAATTTCTTTCTTTTTTTAATGCTGATTTCACGACCTTCCAATGGGACTTGTAGCTCAACACACTATACTGTAAGAATTTGATTAGTAGAGGACATTTGCTCTAGGGTTAGTGGGTAATTGCTTCATCATCTTCATTCGCTCTTCTATTCCTCCTCTCTCTGGTGCTCACTCGTCAGAAGAGGAATCCAATGCTTCATATCAAATATTTTAATTTCTCAAAACTCTCCTTCATTTCCTACTCCAAGGGAAGTCTGCCCTCTAATGATGCAAAAGCACCATTGATTTCAAAGACTCATCTCTTAATAAATGAATGAAAGGGAAAATTTTGAACATAAAAGGATTGAAGGGACCTTAGAGTTCCTTTAATCTGAACTTCTTATTTAAAATTAAGGGAAACTGAGGCACAGAGAGGCATCTGACACCTCATTTCTATGTGGGCTGGCAGCAGGTGAGACAGGGGTGACATCCACATCCCAACACAAATCAGCAGGTCTCTACCTGGGACTCTGAAAAGTGTCATTAACCCACAGCCCTGAGCAGTGAGGATTGAGCAGGGCCTCTGCCAGGGCCTGGATTCAGTGGTAGAAATAAAATCGAATTCATATTTTAAGAAAGACCCATTAATTTAGACTCAAAGGAACAAAACCGGTGGATTAATGTACCCTTGATTCTGAATATTTTGGCCAAAATCATATCAGATACTCTCCTAAGGGACTCGAAAGAATAAGTTGATATGTGGCTATGAAAACAATGACAAGAGAACATTTCTCTGTGTTTTAGAGAGGAAGGGCTGAAAGGGGGCAGGGTGGAAGACAGAGCCTACCTTTCTTTGTCTCTCTGTTGCTGAAGCACCTGCCCCTCTTTCTTTGTCCTCTGTAGTATTGATCACTGTATTATAATTGTCTACTTCTCTGTAGCCAAGTGACTATGTCATCTTGTGTGATGAAAACAATCAAGTCTGTCTGCCTAAGAATTCTATCTTCAGTGTGTATTGAGCTTTTCTGCTGAATGGATTAATGAGTGACTGAATAAATGCATGACTAAATAATTGACCATGCATACACTGTGCTAGGTGTATTTGGAAAAGTACTTCCACTTGCCTATTTCCTAACCACTTTTTAAGACCCAGCTTAAGCATCATCTTTTATAGAAACTAATTTTCAAATCACCCAGAGAGAAGAAAAAATTATTCTACCGGGCTCTCTTTCTGCTCCATATGTCCTGCTTACAGCCAGTAGATTATTCAGGAATTTCTGACTTGTGTTCTACCTTTTAACGAATGTAGTAAAGTACTAATGGGTGTAAGTGGGTGCTAAGTCTAGACGCAGATTTCGGAAGAAGTTGTTCTAGAACCTAGAGAGCTACCATTCAGAATGCAGCTCCAGGCTAATTTATTTACCCTGTGGTTTTTTTTTTTTTTTTTTTTTTGAGAGGGGGTCACTGGTTGCTAGGTGTCTGAGGATGGTGACATGGAGAATAATTTTTATGTACATGTGTATACAATAGAAAATACCATTTAGGAGGAACAGCACTTAGTCTACCCCCTCAAAAACATAAAAATTTATCAAAACTCTCCTGGGATCAACCAAGCTGCTCTTACTTGTGATAGGAACAATGAACACTTTTAAAACAGATTTTATCAACTGTCATTCTAATAGGCTTACGGGGACATAAAGGTATTTCTTAATAAGGGACATTTAACAGTACAATTCCTGCAAAACTGATTAAACCAAAAAATATTTCATTGTGTAGCATCTACAGTAAATCTTACCACCCTCTGCCCCTGCACAGCAAAAACTAATCTATCCCTCCTCCCTGACAGAGCCTTAGAAAGGCAAAAGGAATTTGGTATTATCAATGTACTGGTTTATCAGATATGAATTCATTTGTTTTTCTCAAAAAACGACTTATCAGCGTGAACAGAGCTGGCTGGCCCAAGTGTGAATTGTGCTCCAAATCCCCTTTCTGAGCTCCCCAGGGCTCAAGAATTTTTATCACCCAGTTTGTTTCCCCTGTTTGTGCTTTTTTAACCTCTTACCTATTGAGGTGACTTTCTGGGTCAGGATTCCTGTAAAGACACTAGGAATTAGCACTGCTAAAGGAAATATCCAGGTCCGGCTGTCTGACGGCCAGTCTGCCGGGTAGGATTTCAGCTCTGATGGGAGAACCCTGGACAGTTGGAAGTGAGATGAATTACCTGGAGTTGGCCCCTCTTCAGGCCAGCATTGTTTGTTTTCTCTATCTGGGCACAATGGAAAATGTCCAATATGAAAGGCAGGGCTTGGGCCCAGCAGCCCTGTGCACTAAGTCAGCATACCAGGAGACAGAGAAAGGCTTCCTTCAGCCAAATCCCACTACCTGCCTTACCTCACCTGGGAGGGCTTCTTCACATCCCACCATGGACTGCCTTGGGGCTCATGAGGAGGGCCCTCCTGGTCTCTGATGTCTGATATTGGCTCATCTTGTCTGTGTTTTCGAGACATGCTCCCCTCTTGAAGCTTTTTGGCCACAGAATCACCTGCGGAATGTTTGATCCCTATCTCCCTCACACAGATGTATGTGGGAAGGCTTATTTCAGAATGCCCTTTTTCTTTTCTATCCCTTAAATAAAAAGCAAGCCAAAATAATTTAAATAAAAGAGACTGGAAGTACACAGAAATCTCTCCAAAGGTAAAATGAATGATAAGGGTTGTCAATTGGGATCTCTAACTAGAAATACTGACAGAGCAGAATGTAAGTCCTTCATTTTTTGTGTCTTTTGCTTCGGTTTCTGTATATTACCCTAAATCGACATTTCTTCTAGTATTTGTGAGGCCTATATCCATACATACATGACACATCTCATGTGAGGGAGACCTAGAATTGAACCTGAGATAGGGTTGTCAGAAATTTTTGCAACTCACAGAAATTGTAGAATGGCATGGTATGGTTTGTAGTAAGAGTGTTGGTAAGGATCATAAAATTATAAGGCTGCTGTTGTGTCTGAGGCTAGACTCATACTATCTAAGAAAGTTTGTTCAGCCTTTCTTATGAAAACTTCCCAAGGAAGTGACTCCATAACCTTCTGAATAAGGTCTTACAGCTGTATGGTGTCTGTGGAGAGCAGCTCAGCAAGGAAATCAAAGTCTAGGTCCTGACTAGGAAATCTGACAACTGTATGAGACTGCACTCCTGGCTGAGTCAAGCATGATCCAGCCGTCAGGAGCCAGGTGGTCAAGGTAAAAGATCTGCAGCATATGGATTTAGCAGAGGTCAGAGCAAGGGAGAAACCAGGGATCCAAGGAGGTCAGTCACAGGTTATTGGGAAGACAGGTGTCTGAGGCCCAGGAAGGGGAAATGCTGGAAAGCTAAGAAGAAAGTCAGGTAAAACTACCTGCAAGTAGAAAATGATGCTGGAAACCTGATCCTTAGACAAGGGTCCATCACAAACAGAGGTTGCTTCTGTGGTCCCGGTTGTGGGCCTTCGATTAGGACAGGTAGGGAGGCATCTCAGGATTGTCAGCCTGAACCAGTTGGAGCAGGGGCAGGAATCTAACTCTGAGCATTCTTACAAAGAGCAAACCTTACTGCAAAGAGGAAAACCACCTTGTACCCGGAGGCCTCGCATGAGGACCTGCTCCTCGGTTTTTATTTCTCTAAGCTACCAAAGTCATTAACACCAAGTTATGCCTGCTTAGATTTTTCCAAGGTGGCTGCTGTCCAAGTGCATGACATCCTGCAGCTCCACAGAGCCTGGGAGACTGAGGAGCTCAATGGGGAAAGATTATCAAGCTCTCTTACAAAAGCAAAGCACCCTCCCCCCCACCACCCAAATTAAAATTCTGAATAGATTCGTTTGCTTGAAGTTTGTGTTTAAAGCAAGTTAAATTTCTAGTGAGGGCCAAGGTACCTCCTTGGCAAACATGGTAGAATTTAGTCTCCTCTTACTTGAAAGTTAAAAGACTGTGGTCATACAGTTATGAAGAAGCATGTGTCTTTCTGTGTATTTAAAATACCGTGATAGTACTCACCTCAACAGCACATATACTAAAATACAGTGATAATTCTTTACATTGCCAAAAATTAAATTGGTTGCTTTTTGGCTCTTGCCATGCCATATATGGGGTAAAAATAATAAAATATCTGTATATGTTTCCATTTTAACAGTTAAACTTTCATTTTCATTTTAAGTCACTAAAATATAAAGAAACCTTAATTATTTTCTATCATAGGTTCTGATTGAAGAAGAAACAATATTCATGTTCCATGTGTCAAGTATTAAGGAGTATGGTAACTTTTCCATGTGATTTTTGAGGAACTTGAAAATTATTTAGAAATTTCCTACGTGTCTTATAGATTTAGAAGCCTTCGTCAACACTAATAATTAGCATTGCTAAGGTTTTCTGGTAGAAGTTCAGCTCCAATGGGGAAAAAGTGTCTACATGCTGCCATCATTTTCTTTATCTGGGCAGAGTGGAGCATATCCAAAGCAAAAGGTAGGGCTTGGTCCCAGCAGCCCTGCGTGCTAAGTCAGCATAGATAGATTCAACTACCACACTCTCATCACACATTCATTGGACCTATCACTTCCATGGCTTGCACTGTGTCTATGTATGTCCTTAACTTGCGTCTAGCATCTTGCCTGGAATTCTTAAGTATCTGTTGATGATGGAATGAATTCTGTAATTGTACACAGTTCAACCTTGCCTGTAGGATAAGGTCCAGACTCCTTTGGCATTGCAGACTTCCCAGTGTGACTCCAATCTCTTCTTCTACTCCTATTTCTCATCCATGTCCTTTATTTTTCTTCCTCTGCTAAACCGATCTCTTCGCAATCCCAAGAACACATCTAATGTTCCTTCATCTCTAGGTTTTTTCTTCTATCGCTAGTAGTACCTGCGAGTAATATCCTACCATCTTTTCCAGTTACTGAATTCCTACTAATTTGTTAATGTGTAGCTCAAGTTCAACTTTTACCCTGAGGTCTTTCCTCTGCTGGACTTCATTAAAAGTTATCATCTGTACCACTTGCTTGACACTTACTATTCCGGGTTTATGTCTTTATTAAACTATGCCTTGTCTCCCCATTTACATTCTAAAGTTCTTAGAGACAGAGTCTGTGTCTTTAATGCTCATCTCTAATTCAATCTTTCATTTATTGATTGATTCTATCATTTAACTAAGAAATATTTATTGAGTATCTATCATGTACAAACACAAAGTTGTAAGGGAAGAAAGAGGAATTAAACATAGCTCTTACCTTCAAGGATATTAAAATTAGCAAGAAAACTCTTTCCACATAATAAATTTCAATATATAACAACTGATTATTGATGGATTACCATAGAAGGCAGTCATACTTCTCCATTAACACAGAATTTAAAGGACTCTTGCATCAGAATTATGAAGGTATCATTACATTTAAGAATTTTTTTAATTTAAAAAAATTCAAATACATGCATGATATAATACCAAGTTGAATTTCTATCAATCTAACAATGCTATCAAAATAAAGATTGTATATCCTATAACTAGTGTCTCTACCTGAGAAAAATCAGAAACAATAAAAAGTGATATCAATTATTTAGTAGCTCATTGATAACTTGATTTTCTATAGGAGCTGCTGAAGAGTAAGATGCTGTGCAAGGGGTCTTCTAATGGCAGAGGGAAAGTAACTGGTTTGTTTTTTGCAGTATCTCAGTTGTGTCCTGGAAATGTGGAACGTCAGGAATGTCCTGCAAGTTGTGTGTGCAACAGATGATAATTGGTGCATGACCCCTTTTCTGAAGGCCCGCCCTGCTGATAAAAGAGTGTTACTAATGGAATGGATAAAATAACTTAGAGGCACCATGACTTTTTATTTCCCCCGTGACCTTTAGGCCAGAATTACTTAGATTCATAAGAAAGAAAAAGACCTGTGCCATCAATTCCCTTCAGCGTGAGAAATTTCTGTGATGTTTGGTAATTACTTTGATTACAATTCTGTAAAAGTTATTTGTCTTCTACCAATTAAACCCTGCTCTTCAGTCACTCCCTCAGTTAGCTCCCCTCCAAAAGATGGACAGACTGTTTTATAAGAAGGAAATTATTCCCAACACTCACTGCTTTCTAAAGTGGATGTTATTCTAATGCTGTTTCTCCTCTCCACTCTTACCCGTAAAATTGTCTTCTTTCCTCTATGAAAAACTCACCTAGTCATGTTGCTCCCTGGATTATTCCATGGACTCTTAATTTTTCCAAAGATCTGGAGCCTCAATGATCCCATGGGTGAATTTCCTTTTTGTGAATTTCCTGTTCCGAGATCAGACAAGATTGGGCACATTCAGGTAGTATGGCCATAGACCCTTTTAGTGACTTTTCTATGCAATAGCGTCAATGAAATCACTTCCTTAAATATGCTATATTTAATTCCACATCCTTGAACTTACCCTTTCTATGCATTTTCCGTATAGAGTTCTTTTAATAATCTAAGAAATTTATCAAAAGAGAATTCCTCTAAATATATTTCCTAGGAATTTAAAGATGCGTAGGTCTTCAAAATTAAATACTTTATGTGTTGAAAGCCCAAAATACTTCTACTGAAGTCTTTTGCCCTCTTCTTTTCTCCTGAAGTCTTTTGCCCTTGATGTAGGTGCATCAAGATGATAATATTGAACACTTCCAAAAAGTCCTAGTCTTTGGGTAAACCAAACCTCCCTTTAAATATGTTGTAAAACTATAATAGTTAAATTGTGTAACAGTATAATATCAGACCATTCATTTGTTCATTTATTTAACAACTATTTATTAAGCCTGAGTAATGTGCCAGACAGGGTTTAGGCACTAGAAATGAAAATAAACAAAATTGCCTGCCCTCATAGAACTCATGTTCTACTGGAAGATGACAGACATGAGCCAGACAAAAGAAATAGAGAGCATATTGCATGGGGATGAGTGCCTACAAGATAAATAAAGCAAGTGAAAAGGATAGAAGTGGTTCTGGTGGCCAATGAAGGCCTCACCAAGGAAGTAATAGTTGTTAAGAAAAGGTTTAAGTAGGTCAGGGCTTCAACCCTGTAGAAATCTGGGAGCCTGAGAGAGAAGGGGCCTGACATATTGGAAAAGCAAAGGGCACAGGCAGTGGAAGCAGAGTCCATGAAGCCCTGAGGACGAGGCTGGGAAGAGGAGGCTGAAGGAGGAGGAGGAGAGGAGGCTGGGAGGGGGTGGGTGAGGAACAGCCTGCAGGGCACTGAAGGCCGTGGGAGGGATGTTGAGATGGGAAGGTAGCACAAGGTGTGAAAGGGAGGTGTGACATTGTTGGACTTCACAGAATTACAATGTTAGGATGAAGTTGGCTTGGCTTGTATTTTTTTTTTTTCTTAATTTTTTTAGATCATGGCTCACTGTAGCCTAAACCTCCCTGGCTCAAGTGATCCTCCCACCTCAGCCTCCAGAGTAGCTGGGACCACACCTAATTTTTGTTTGTTTGTTTGTTTAGAGATAGAGTCTCACTATGTTGCCCTGCCTGGTCTTGAACTCCTGGGCTCAAGTGATCCTCCTGCCTTGGCCTCCCAAAGTGCTGGGATTATAGGCATGAGCTACCATGCCCAGCCTGGCATTTCAATTTTAAAGGAGAACATAAGAATACAGATATTGAAATTAGAAAAGAATGAGAGGAAATACAAAGAAAATCAATTCTTGCTTATTCACGTGTAATGATTTTAAAATGTTCTGAATACACGTTTATCTAAGAATGTGCTGCCTTTCTTTTTCCTTTCAAAGACACTAACTCCAGCATCTTTTTTGGTCATGTGTTCAAAAATATTCAAGAAATACACATATATAAAAACAGTTCATTATTTATAAATAATACACTTACATTTATATCATATATATAAGATATACACAGAAAAATTGAGGTGTAAAAGGATAAGAGAAAAGTAAAAAATATTTTTAAAGTGAATTTTTATTTATTGGTACCATTTTGTTAATGATTTTATTTTCTATTTATTAATGGTAGCAAAATAGTTTTTAGAACCCACTTAAATATTATTAATGTTTTGCATTCTTAATTTTTAAATGTCTTGCTAATTGTGTGATGGCTGCTGTCTGAAAGCACAGATATATGTATATATCTTTAAATGCAATTCATTCTCAACCATAATGACTTTAAATCCATATGTTAAATAGTTTTGTTTGATTATTTGGACTCCTTGTCTCATATGGGATTAAATATTCATTATTTTTAGCTCCTAACTTGGTTGATGAGAACTTCTACAGGGCACAGGACTGCCATTGTTTCCCTTTCCCTTCGTCATCATTATTAGCGTCACCTTGGTGATCTCTTTGCAGCCATTTTTGTATGCCACTGAAACATTTTATGAGATTTAACTTAGTAATGCCAGATAGTATAATCTGTAATCCATGTAACCAGGCAAACACACATTACAATATGTGCTACTCTGCTGATAACCAGCGGCCAAGTGATTGCCAAGCCCCAGCACACCTTTTCCTCAGAATCCCTCAGGGACCCTCTGTGATACAGCACCTTCTGTCATTCAGACACATGGCAACGGTGTTAAGACACAGAGGAAAGACCTATACAGTGCAGTCTTTACCACTGTTCAGATGAAATATCAATATAAACAGAAGCTCAATAGTTTCTTCCTCTGCCACCAAAAGACTGCCCTGCTTATCCACGAGGGTATGAATATCCCAATTTATAACCCTTTTGATAAGAGCAAAAGAGCTTCCAGAGGCAGAAGACTGGCTTGACTTCATTTCAGGAGCGTAGACGACTTTATTGGACATCATGATATGGGACTGTGACTGAGGAAGGGTAATAGTGTAGAAAAACTAGTCATGAAAGAGAGAAAAATAAGGGTACCATATTGGTTGGGAGTTGGGTGAGTGAAGGGAAGGGCTTTCAGAGTGTTAAGAAGATCTAACAGATGATTGTTGAAGGGAAAACACAGCAGGAAAAGTCATGAAAAGTAGGAGGCAAAGTTCCCAGGGCCTAAATCATGTGAGCATCAACAATTCAGGCATGTCTATGCATGTCTGAAGGACCAAGCAGTCTCAGGAAAGACACAGTGGCTAGAAACATGAAGGCTGAGGGCTGCAGCCCAGAAACAGAGCGCAGCAATGGTACAGAGGGCACTCCTTGACATGCCGGGCCTGGCTCCTAAAGGAAAGAGAAAGGCAAGGATGAGTGAGCTTCCTTGTGGCTCTACATTCAGCGTGAGTCAGGGCATGGCGTTATCTTTAAGAATGTCCTTAGAAGAATGAGCCTGGTGAATGGGAACTAGGGGATCATGAAGAAATGGGAAATAAAATGCAGAGAAACCAAGAACTCAGCTCAGCTCAATGATCTAGGAACAAAAGTATGAGCATATTATCCATCCCCTTCAGTGAGCAGAACGGAAAGGCAGCTAGGACCACAATGATGTCATCAACAGTGCAGAAAGTGCATGGAAATGCCAACTCAGGGAGTGGAAGTTGGCAGGGGGTGCTGGGGAAAGCAGAAAAGCCAGACGCCTCCCGGAAATGGAAGAAGAAGAGTGCCATCTTGAGAGGTAGAGGGAAAGCGCCATCTTGAGAGGTGGGAAGACACAGAAACGCCCCCTCACCCTCCGCCCCACACACAAGGAAGGTTCACTAAGGAGCTTGGGATTCCAGTGATTCTTCTGCTGTGTGCCAAACCACAGATGCAAGTTTTATTGCTGTTATTTATCATGATCCCATTGCACCTCAGGCTGTTGTGATTCAGGAAACTTCTAGAGTAAATATATCTGTTCAGGGGGTTGCTGTGGTTATTCTGGAAGATAGGTTAGTGGACAAACTTAATAAACAGGTAAGTGGCTCTCCTTTCCTTTATTAATTTAAATTTTATGAGAACAGATAGCACCTGCAGTCCACACTCGGTTTCAAAACCTTGATTAATGGTTAGAAGAATGTACCCTAGGTCCAACGGATATAAGATCAAACCTATTCACTAACCCTAAGACTGCAGCAAAGGTAACCTCTCTAATCCTTAATTTCTTCAATAGTAAAAAGGAAATCATAACATTATATACCTCTTAGAATAATTGGGCGTAATAAAATATAATATGCTTCCAGAATACCTACTATATTAACCCTTTGAAGCACACGGAGAGCTGGTAATTAAAACAGAGCAGCCAAGGCCTGGGGCTGCAGCTCGCACCTATAATTTCAGCACTTTGAGAGGCTAAAGTGGACGGATCACTTGAGCCTAAGAGTTCAAGACTAGCTTGGACAACATGGCAAAAGCCCTTCTGTTCAAAAAATACAAAAATTAGCCAGGCTTGGTGGCATGCACCTGTGGTCCAGCTACTTGGGAGGCTGAGGTGGGAGGATTGCTTGAACCCAGGAGGTGGAGGCTGCAGTGAGCTGGGAGCATGCCACTGCACTCCAGCCTGGGTGACAGAGCGAGACCTTATCTCAAAAAAAAAAATTTAAAAATAAAAGGGAGCAGCCCAGATAAGGAGCAGATTTCCAAATATTGCCAATCAGATTCTATTCAGAGCTAAGTAAGGGCAACCCCAGAGAGTGAATGAAGCAGACGGAATGAGTTAGGAACTTTGGAAGTCTAAGATTGTGTGTCTGCTGAACACAGCACAATATCTTCTACTGTGCCTACTAAGCAGTCTAACCTAATCATCTTCAAGGGAGATCTCTAAAATACCTCTCTCTTTTCAACCCCTGTAACTGAAACATTCACAGATGGCTCTTTTACAAGGACCGGCAGTGCAAAAGTGTTCCCTTTTCACCACATCCACACCAACATCTATTGTTTTTTGGCTTTTTAATTACAGCCACTCTTGCAGGAGTAAGGACCCTTGTGATTACACTGAGCACAGTGGGGTAATCCAGGATAATCTTCCCATCAAGATACTTTGCTTAGTCACATATGCAAAATTCTTTTCACCATATCAGATAACATACTTACAAGTTTCAGGGATTGGGAAGTAGACATCTTTTGGGAAACGATTATTCTACCTACCACAATGCTATACAAATATTAGCTATTATATTACAGGTTACAATATAATATACAACTTGTCCTAATACTATTATACACAGAAATCCAAGATAAATGTCTTAATAATTAGAAGAAAGTATTTTAAGGAATAGGAAATTGCGTAATTTTGCCTCTGTGGCTGCTAAACTAACCGTTAAAGTTACCATATCAGAGAAGAAAGAAAAGAACAATCAAAGAAGTCAGTATGTGTCATCATTTTGGACGACTGAATTCTGCCCATGAAAAACAACTATATCCAAGAGGAAAATGGACATCTAGAAAGTAGAAAACTTTTTGTTAAATAGAAAATTAACTCACCAAAGAAAACTTCAAGAAGAAATAGTCATTGCGTATTTTTAACCCAACTCCTCTTATCTTGTTTTTCTGATACTCAGTAAAATAATATATCACAGTGCTTTCACATAGGTCTTTCTTTCTAAAGAATTCTTAATTAATATTCATATTAAAAATGTAAAGCCAAAGAAAAATATTTCAGAAGTCTTAAGATCAACAATTCTTATTAGTAAATCATATCAGCTCTGTTTATAGTGGTATTGATTTGTCACTCTTACCAATGGTAGCTACTGAGGTTTTGGCAGAAAAAACAAATGGTTCAGAGTTTTTGAAGTAAAAGGTAAATATGGGCTAGGAAAACAAATCCCACAGTTGTCAGAAATGAAAACTCCAGTCACAGAAAAAAAAAAGTGGGCAGGAATGTTCACTTAATATAGATGCTGATGTAATCTCTTGATCCGAAAAAAACACACAAGAGAAGACTGGCAGATATTTTCTTAAGAAATCGTAACATTTAAAAAAAATACTGATAAAGGTTTTAGTTGGAATTAAGTTGTAGCATAAACATGACTTGTTTTTGTTAAACTTGAGTTTTGCTAAGAATAGAGAGACATCCATAATGCTAAAACACTTTATGCTGGGGTAGAGGGTTGATTAGTGCTCAAGATTCCAGATACAGGCCATTCCCTAAAAGCAATGCTCTTACATCCAGTGATTATACAAATGTGGAACAATCTCCTCCAAGACCAAGTGCTTACCTATGAAGACAGAGACTACTTAATTATAAAAGCCCAAGTAAGCTGCAGGTCTTGGTGTAATGACCAAATAATTCTGTGGGAATTGGAGGCAACAAGCCTCCATGCGGTAGACTTGTTTTTCTGTTTTTTTGAGGTTTCCATTAATCTTATGAGAGTAACAAATGCATAAGGTGATCAAACAGATAAGGAAAATAAAGAACACTCAACCCATCCTCAGCCTTCGGGGAATTTGAATGCACTGCAACAGTGTAAATGGCCACACCATGCTTCATGCTACCTAGTTTAAGCGAAGAGTGGTTTGTAGATCGCATCTGTTAACATTCACAGGAGAAATAGCCTAGGCCATCCCAACCAAAACTGCTTGTGTATCTATTGAAGATACCTTACAATGAACACCATTACAAGTCTGACCCCAGCCACCACTCTTCTTCAAGAGAAGGTATAATCGATTGAAAGCCTTTTGTGAAAGTGCAGAGATTTCCTAATTGGGCTGCTTATTTTAGCTCAACACCTGAGAAATGACTCTGATCTGAATAAACTGGTAAAAGGAGCCCGCAAGAGAACTGTCAGACAGGACGGTGACACTGATGACCAGGAAGATGACATAATTCAGACTTGCATTTCAGCTGCCAAATTTGGACACAGAAACTGGAGACAGAAAGGAAACTGGAGGCTGGGTGGAGAGCCACTGAGCCCTAACTCCCAGGGTGATCCAGCTGCCACCTGCCCAGTTCACAGCCTGGTGAGCAGCCTGAGAAGAAGGGTGCCTCAGTCCTGTACAAATCTCCATCAGCTGAATGGATGGAAGCTGCAGCCACAGGCATGGGTAGCTCAGCACTTCTCCTGGGGAAGTCCCTGCGACGTGCCATGTTGGGGGAGTGCAGAGCCATGGTACATCGGATCTCCTCCAGCTGCCTGTGCAAACAGATTGTGGAAGCAGTCCAGATGTGTGGAAGGCTGGGTATGCTTTACACATAGACCTCTTTGTGTCTGCTCACGGGCAGGAGTAAAAACACTCATGAAGACCCCCTCAGAGAGAGAGGAAGGCTTGGATGTTTCAACACTTAATCCTTCGTGTCCTATGCATACACCATGTTGTCGCAGCTTGTAAACGATCCAAACAGCTCCTTTAAAGTCTGTTTTTATGCACTATAGCAAATTTAAGAGAAACTGAAAATACTCTGTATGTTAGTTCCAGAGAAGACAAGTGTCCCAGAGAAGAATGGAGGCCATGGTGCCACACCCACCTCTTTTACAGGGTTCCATGCTAAATATAAAGGGGAAATACTGCTGAAAGAGATGCCACGTTGCTTTGGGTTGGGCAGGGGAGAAGAATAGCGAGACTAGCTGGTATCTCTAGAGTAAAGGTATCCTCTAGCTGTACTCAAGGGGAGAACAATGACATCAGCTTCATATTTTGGAAGTGTAACTCAGCAGGTAGTTTATGTGTCCTATTCAAGAGCCTGCCTGAGAAATGGCAACTGAAAATGTGAGGACAGAAATCACCAATCGTGGCCCTACAATGTTGTCTCATTCGTTTGGCGATCAGGGTGCCCCTGCTGCTGTGCTGAATGCTAGCAACCTGCTTTGCTAAGTAGTGACTTTTCCAGCATTTCAGCAGCAAAGTTGAGTCTTACATTATCTTTTCTGGACAATGATCACCTCCAGTTATTTTATTGTGTTAAGAACCCTTGATTTGAGAACTATCTCTCACTTGAGCACCCAAATGAGTAATTAAGGGGGATTTAGTGGTGAGACTAATTACAAAGGTGGTGCAGAGTTTAGGGAAACCAGCAAGGGGTAGTGCATTACCCCAAGGCAACAGCACAGGGCCATTACCATTCCTGGACCTGAAGGAGATAGAGAGAGAGTCCTCACTGGAAGCCAGAGGGTCTCCTAATAGGGACTTATCTAAGAACAACACCAGCCTCTGGGGGGGTGTTTAGGGGCATAAATACCCTAACATCACTCTCTCTTCATGCCTTCCTGACTCCCACCTCGGCCTCCTATTAGTCAAACCCAACAAGAAGGCAGAAGGAAATGAACATATTAATAGAGTCCATAAAAATAAGCCATTTTAGGTACAGAATGAGATGGGAAAATGTGGAGAGCGGATTCAATGAGCAAAATAAAAGATACAGTCCTCCTCTTTTGCCCCTTGGCATCTACACTTGTTGTTTGGGTGAAAATATTGTGATTTCCACACAGGGGACACACAAAACCCTTTCAGTGGTATCCACTCAGGATAAATTCAGTCATATTCCCATTGAAAACTTAAAACATTATTGTCAGTGTTCTTCCTATAAGCTATAAGGTATCAGGGGAAAAAGAAACAATATAAAACATAGCTCCACCTTCATAGCTGGTCATGAGAACAAGTTGATTATCATACCTGCCTTCTTTTTACCCATCTCTTGTTTCCTGACATTCAGCTTGGCCTGTGTTCTCTCTGAGGGTGTAACTAAACCTTCATTTTTATGGGACCTGAGTGCTTAGCCATCCTGTGGTTACTGGGTTGCTACAGTTCTTTTACCATAATTGTTGGGCAAAAGAGAAGTACTCAGAGATATTCCAGGGAATCTGCTAAGTCCTAAGCATGGTCCTTCATGCCCCATTGTATAGTAACACAGGGTGGTGAAAGAAGGAGAGTGACTGAGATCCAGGATAAGGGTGACTTATCCTGATGACTGGATTATTAAGCAGATTCTCTGACATCAGTACTGTCTGAGCATTTATGAGGGATACAAATATCTATATACTCTTTGCCCATTCCAAAAGTTGCCCATCTACTATTTCCCCCAGAACTTCTTGCAACTTTCCAAGTCTTTATTTAGCAGGTCAACTCATCAGCTACCTTCCATGATATTAATGTAGATCCATAATTGTAATCATCACTCTTTCCACATGATGTGGACAACTATATATAGTGCATGAAGTTAGACCCTCTGGGAGCTTTTCCCTTCATTATTGTCATTCAGGGATCACTGCACATGGGACTGTAAGACAAATTCTATGCAGAGAACAGGCAGCTTCGTCTATAAACCTAGCCCACATGGTTTCCTCATCCATTGGCTGGTTTTAAGGAACTCCCATGGGTCGTGGGTATGGGTTCCTACAAAGCAGTAGGAACAGGTATCCTAGAAGTCTGAGATGCCGGCTTATAAATATACTTGTGCCTCCTTATCTGCTCAGGTCCAGTTTTTTATATTCATTTTTATTTGACAATGAAATGCTGTGATTCAATGGATCAGGTAATACCGAGTTCAAAAGAAGTCTGGGTTGCACAGTCATTTAGTATCCCACAATCAGGCATAATCTGGAGCTGCTTTTCAAATAAAGAATTGTTGGCTGGAGAGGACATGCCCTTACTCTAAAATCTAGAACTTGTCTGTAAATATCCTCATGTGGTTTTCCAGAAACTTCTAAGAACCACAGATATTCCCAATACTATTGGATCTGGTGGGACGTAAGACCCAAGTGTCAGGACAGCTTGCAATACATGGCATGAACCTGCTTCATAACCTTCTTGCTCTTGCTACTTCCTGCCAAAGAGGCCTAATTAGCATAATGACACCAAAGATATTAAGAAAGAAGTGTTAGTGTCTTTATTATGATTTTGGATTTGTTTATTTTACCATTTACTTTTTTCTTTATGTATTTTAAATTACATTTTTGGTACACATAAATATTCAGAGTTACAATTTCTTCTTGCTAGACTTACCACTTTATCATGGTAAAATGTTTTTCTAACTAATTATTTTTCTGATATTGGCATAGACTCCTCAGCTTCCATTTTTTGTTTCTTTGTTTGTTTCTTTGAAATGGAGTCTTGCTCTGTTGCCCAGGATGGGCTCCTGCCTCAGTCTCCCTAGTAGCTGGGATTACAGGCACGTGTCACCACACCTGGCTAATTTTTTTGTGTTTTTATTAGAGACAAGGTTTCACCATGCTGTCCAGGCTGGTCTTGAACTCCTGACTTCAAGTGGTCCACCTGCCTCCACCTCCCAAAGTGCTGGAATTATAGATGGGAGCCATTGCACCTGGTCCCCAGCTTCCTTTTGATTGATGTTTGCACAGTATATCTTTTCATATCTTTTTATGTTGAAACTTTATGCTCTTGTAAGTATTATATACTTTATTTTGATTTTCTTATGGAGTCTGAGAACAGTATTGTTTTGTTGAGAGTATGGTATGGTTTGAATGTTCCTACTAAAACTGATGTTGAAATTTAACTACCAGTGTAATGGTAATGGGAGCTGGATCTTTAAGAGATGATTAGGTCATGAGAACTCTGTATTCATGAGTGGATTAATGCCATTAACATGGGAGTGGGTTTCTCATTACACAAACAAAATAAGAGTTTGGCCTGATTTCCTCTCTATATATGGCATGTGTTGGCTTGCCCTCCTGCCATGTCAGGATGGAGCATGAAAGCCCCTGCCAGGTGCCAGAGCTATGCTCTTGGACTTCCCAGACTCTAGAACTGTGAGAAGTAATTTTTTTTTCTTCACAGATTACCCAGTCAGTGGTATTCTTTTATAGAAGCAGAAAACAAACTAAGACAGAGTATTTAGTTCATTTACATTTTATATAATTGTGGATACGTTTGAATTAATATGAACTACCTTTTTGTTTGTTTTCCATTTGACTTACTATGGTTCTCCTTTTTTCTTATCATTTTTGGAAGTAATCAATTTTTTATTTAATTTTTTCTTCTATTGTTAGTTTTAAATTCTTTTATTGTTCCCTTAGTGATTATAACAGGCATTCTTGACTTCTCGTAGTACTAATATAAATGATTGCTTTTACCAGTTTACTTACATTGCCAGAAAGCTTTACGTTCCATTTACTCACAGTCACTGCTGCATTATTACTGTCATACATTTTCAATTCTGCATATAATTTAAACTCCACCAGACATTAAAATTATTGTTTTGTACAGTTGGCATTTGTTGAAATTTCCATATATTTTCTTATTATACTATTCTTTCTTTCATCCAACATTTCCATGTTTCCATCTGGAATCATTTTCCTTAGGTCTGAAGGATTGGGCTCAATGTTCTTTAGCTTTTTCTTTAGTGTAGTTTGTTTTTGATTAATTCTTTCACTCTGCCTTTGTTTGAAAACATGTATGTTTCTCCATTTTTGAAGGTATTTTTACTGGATATAGAATTCCAGATTGGCAGTTGTTTTCTTTCAACCACTGAAAAATATTCAGTTGCCTTCTAGCTTTTGTCACTTCAGATGAGATATACCTCTCAGTGTTACTTAACATTGTTTCTTTAAAAGTAATAGATGCCCCTCCCCTCAGCTGCTTTAACGATTTTAAGCTTTGACTTTAAGCAATTTGGCTATAATTCAATTCTTTGTGTTTATCCTGTTTGGGATTTGCTACATTTTTCCATTTCAAAATATCCACCTAATTTCTTTTTATGAATTTGAATTATCTATTAAAATTATCCATGCTTTCATCTACTTTGTTCTTCTTGTTCTATTTACTTGAGTAGAATAATCATAGTTTTACTAAAGCCCTGGTATGGTAACCTATTGATCATCTGTGGGTCTGCCTCTATTTTATGATTTTTCTGTTGCTTATTGGTCATATTGCTTCCTTACGTGAACAACAATTTAAAAAATGTTTTCCAGATAGTGTGTACTAAAGAACTGTAGTCACTCTAGAAGATGTTACCTTCCAACAGAAAGTATTCCTCCTGTCCTGTTAGGAAGACAAACCAAAGTTTTGATCAATTCGATTTAGTCAGAAATTGAGCTGGATTGCTGCTGAGTTGCAGTACAGTGAGAACCACTTCCTCTCTGGTTTGCCTGTGCCCCTAGAGCATTGACCTCTGCCTTTTTGACTGAAAGCCTGAAGAATCTCCATGTCCTTGGTACCAAAAGATTTGAGACCTAGCTCTGCCCCATCAGGTTCCATCCTAGATCTCTAGCTTTCTGTCCCATGTGTCTTCAAAATCTGACAGAGATCTTGAGAAGAGTGGCTTTGTAGTGAGGTCAGTTGCTCAGTTTTTTTCCCAAGCACCAGCCTGTGAGAGATTTTACTCTGCCTTTTGGAATCTTTCATCTTAGTTCATCAGTCTTCTACATAGCAGCAGAACCCAGCAAAAGCCCCATGGGGGAAATCCAGTGGTATTTATGTCCCTGTGACTTCCCCCACTGTCACACCAGCTCTGCATGGTTGCTACAGTTTTGCTGGTTTTCTTTCTCTCAGTAGAGTCTCTCTGCCTATCTAAGCCCAATCTTTAATCTATGCCCAGAATTAACAAAACACCCCTAGGGTAAAACAGAAAAATGGCTGGACAACATAAGTGGCCCTCAGAAACAGTTCCTGTCCCCTCACTGGAAAGTAGTACTTTCAGTTCTCCTTGTTTACACCATCCTTGGTACTTTTAAAAGCATAGTTTTTATAATTTACTCAGGTTTTTATTTTGGTGAAAATATTAGCCTATAACAACCTACCATATGCAGCCTGGAAGCAGCAATCTTACTTAATTTTACAGATGTCTTCATGGTTTAGTTTGGAGTCACAAATATGAAACTTTGCTACTGCTATTATTTCTAATTTATCATTTGTCATTTATTTTCAATAGGCATTAAACCAGAACTTCTGAACACTGCATCAAAATTCATCATTATAAGCATTAAATCATTAAGGAACTGCTGCATCAAGGAGCAAATCAGTGGAACATAATAGAATTCCAGAAATAAACCCAAGGAGATATTCACATTTAGTACATAATAAAATTAGCATTTTTAATTTGTAGAAAAAAATATGCATATTAAATAATACCGGGAGAACTGAGGGGCTCTTTAGGGAAACAAAAAAAGTATCATCTGGCCAAGCGTGGTGGCTCATGCCTATAATCCCAGCACTTTGGGAGGCTGAGGCGGGTGGATCACCTGAGGTCAGGAGTTCGAGACCAGCCTGAACAACATGGCAAAACCCCCTCTCTACTAAAAAATTCAAAAATTAGCTGGGCGTAGTGGTGGGCGCCTGTAATCCCAGCTACTTCGCAGGCTGAGGCAGGAGAATCCCTTGAATCCAGGAGGCACAGGTTGCAGTGAGTCGAGATTGCACCATTGCACTCCAGTCTGGGTGACGAGAGCGAAACTCCGTCTCAAAACAAAAAAAAAGTGTCATCCATGCCTTTTTCCTTGTTATCAAAATACATTCTTGATTGATACAGATCTAAACATAAAAAAGAAAACTATGAAATACTCAAAACAAAGCAGGAGATTTTATATCTATACAATCACTAGAGTGAGAAATGCCTAAGAATAAATCAAAGCCCATATTGAATTAGAAATCATAAAAGAAAATATTGAGAAATCTGAAAAATTTTGCCTGGTAAAGCATGATAATCTAAGTCTCAAATGAACAACAAATTAAGAAAAAATATTTATAACTCATACTCGGCAAAGAGTTCATTTTCTTGATATACAAGTTCCTATAAATCAATATGACCAAGATCAACAACCAAATGGAAAAAATGGACAAATGATATAATTAGTCATTGCAGATTCTTAAACATATGAAAAGACCTCACTCACAATAAGAGGGATCCAAATAAAAATTTCCTTGAGATACCAATTGCAACTATCAGATTCACAAGAATTAGGCAGTTTACTTATAAACAATGGTGAAGATGTTGAGAAATAGGCACTTTTCTCGCTTCAGCAAGTGTAAACTGGTACACTTTCTATAAGGGACAATTACCAAGATCAGTTTCCCATTCAACAAATATTTATTATCATGTCACTATGTGATAGAGGCCATGATGTTCTGTGGAACCTTACAGGTGAGCTGAGAACACAATAATTCAATGAGCATCTGTGACAAAAGGTGATAAGTTTAAAGTGAGGGCTGTTACTGGATACTATGGCAACATCAGGAAAAGCTTTCCAGAAGTATCGTTTAAGCTGAATCCTGAAAAGAGGGAATTAGTTGGCTATGCAGATCACTTTCCTACCTTGCTCTATCCTGCCATGTATCAGAGGGGACTGCATTTCATGGACCTCTTTTCCTCCAGTTTCAGTGCAATCCAGCCAAAGGAAAGCACGGTGGGAGAATGGCTGGTAAGGGGAGGAGAATAGCTGGGTATTTCACTCCCTCATTCCTTTTTGTTTCAGGAGAATCCCAATCAATGGTTGAATCTCCTCCATGGCTCCAGAACTCACAGGATAGCCCCTTTCTCGCTGGTCCATGGCTCCTGCTCTGATTTTAGTATCTGGTTCCTGGGATCAAATAATGTCATCTCCTCCCTACATCCCTCCAGGACTAAGGGTAGCAATGATTTATTCTTCTTGGCAGTCTCTGAGACACATCAGTTCCCTTGCTTGCTTTCTCAGCTTTTCTATTATCTATGTGACCAGTTCCCTGTATTAAACTTCTTCCTGTCTGAAACTACAGTTGTTTCCATTTTTTGGAGTAAACTTGAGCAGACTAATGTACCAGATAAAAAGGATTAGTGCTCTAAGAAGGGAAAATAGAATGTCCTAAAAGTAAGTCTACCTGGCGGAAATATGGTGGAAGGAGATGAGAGGAAGGGGAAGCAAAATGATTCAAAATCAAGTGTTCTCAGGTGAGGACATCCATTGATGAGAACTTTTTCAGGAGGAAGACCCTAGTAGCAGTGTGTTGAATGGAATAGAAAGGGAAAGACTGGAGGAAGAGGGTCCAGTTAGGTGGCTGCAGTAGCAATGTAGACAAATGATAATGACATCCGAATGGAGGCGATGCAGTGGAGATGAAGAGTGAATGGATTGTAGGGACGTGTAGGAATAAGGATGAGTAGAGTTTAGTCGTTATTCGGGTGGATGGGTGGATGGATGGAGAAAGAGAGAGAAATGAAGCAACCCTGGTTTTTTCCTCCATTATTTCCTCATCTGGTTGCACAGAGGGTGTTACACTATAGATATTTTTTCAGTACTCTCATTTGGACGTTCTCTAAGTTATTAAAACCCTGTAATAAAACAGGTGAAACATTAGGATATTCCCATGTCCCTTTTTGATGACTGAGCTCATGAGAAAGAGGCAAGTTACTTAATGTCTAACAATTGATGTCAAAATTCTGAAGCAGGTTAGTGCCACTGTGCCAAAGACAAATGAAGCCTCTGTTCCATCCATCAGTTTATTGAGGTTGGTTATACAAAGGGATCCTTGTACAGTCCAGACATATCCATAATAAGGAAAATGCCTAAGTCGCTACTACAAAGCATCGTTTAAAAAAAATTTATGGCTGTGTCTCCAAACCAGCTTCCAATTATTTATGAAATTATTCTAGGAAATCGGAGTAAAATGTGAAAAAAATTAAAGAACAAAAGCAGATAAGAGCCATTCATAGTCCAGTTAAGAAAGGAAGGAAAAGGGGCACTCTAAAGAGAATAGGCTATAAATCTTCGTCAAGGTTCTAGCATTTGAAAGCTGAAGGTCTGTCGTTTAGAATTTGTCTAAACGACAAAGAAGGAAGAACAGGGAGGAGCAGGCAAAAACCACAGTAATCCTGATTTTCCACTGTAAATCATCTAGAATTCTTCATCATCCTGAAGGCCCATGAGAATCTAGTCCACTTCCTATAGTGATGTTGCGGTGGAGCACTCAAGAGCACAACTGTGGGGTCATGTGCCTGAGTCCAAATCCTGGCTTTACAGTTTGGTGGCAACATCACTGTCACTACTGATGAGCCTAGTTACTTAATGTCTCTGTGCCTCTGTATGCTCATCTATAAAATAGAAGATTAATAGCAATATTAGAAAAAAATTCTAATTGCAATAGCATCAAAAATAATAAAATAGGAATAAACTTAACCAAGGAGATAAAAGACTAGTACACTGAATTCTACAAAATATTGGTGAGGGCCGGGCACAATAGCTCACGCCTGTGATCCTAGCACTTTGAGAGGCCAAAGTGGTAAGATTGCTTGAGGCCAGAAGTTTAAGACCAGCCTAGGCAACATAGTGAGATCCCATCTCCATAAAAAATAAAAATAATTTTTTTAAAAAATGCCGAAAGAAATTAAAGACATAAACAGATTGGAAAGATATCCATATTCATGGATTGGAAGGTTTAACATTGTTAAAGTCTCCCTACCACCCAAAGTAATCTATAGATTTAGTGCAAACCTTAACAAAAATCCCAATAGCATTTTTTGCAAAATTAGAAAAATTCATTCTAAAATTCATATGGAATCTCGAGGGACTTTTGAGTAGCCAAAACAATGTTGAAAAAGAACAATATTGGCAATCTCATACTTCCTGATTTCAAATTTTACCACAAAGCTACAGTAATGAAAACACTGTGGCACTGGCATAAAAATAGATGTATAGTCCAATGGAATGGAATAGAGGGCCCAGAAATAAACCTTTGTCTGTTGGGTTGAATGAATTTTGACAAGGATGCCAGGGCCATTCAGCAAAGGACAGTCTCTTCAGCAATTAACATCAGAAAAACTCGATATCCACTTGCAAAAGAATGAAGTAGGACCTTTACCGTACACCACATGCAAAAATTAACTCAGATGCACCAAAGCCCTAAATACAACAGATGGGCTGCATACAGTGGCTCATACCTATAATCCCACCACTTTGGGAGGCCAAGGTGAGAGGATCCCTTGAGCCCAGGAGTTGGAGACCAGCCTAGGCAACATAGTGGGACCCCGTCTCCACAAAACATACAAAAATTAGCCAGGTGTAGTGCACCTATAGTCCCAGCTACTCAAGAGACTGAGGTGGGAGGATTTCTTGAGCTCAGGAGGTTGATGCTGTAGTGAGCCATCATCATGCCACTGCACTCCAGTCTGGGTGAGAGAGTAAGATCTTGTCTCTAAACAAATAAATAAACGTAAGACATAAAGCTCTAAAACTATTAGAAGAACAGCAAGACTAAAGACATGTGAAGCTCTTAGAACCTGGAACTGAGTAAAATCCCTGCCTCAATCATACGTGGATGGCTCCATTGGGCAAAGAATGGGCTGCTTACTTTACCTAGAGGTGTAGCAGATAGAAGGGCTTATTCTCTACACCTAGTGAAAACAAGACCAAATTATCGGGGGGAAAAATGTACAAGTCTAAAGACAGAAGGACCACTAAAATCACAAACTCTTAAGAATTGAATCAAATCTTGTAGTTCATGCTGCCAGTGGGGAAAGACCCTGAAGATCTGAAAAATTCCAGTGAAGGGAGACCTGCTACCCCACAGCAAAATCCACTGCCCGTTTCAAACTCTACCTCCTTGCCTGTTTCCTCAGAGTTAATCTGCTTCTTTCCAGCAGCTACTATTGGATCTACTGCCACTCTCTTTCAAGACAGTCTTAAACTGTATTTGAAGATAACTATAAAACTGTATTTTGGCAGATATCTTCCTGCTGACAGCCAGCAAAAGATGGGCTCAGCTAGAAGCAGATCAGGACTGTGTGATGAAGCTGTTAATAAAGAAGCTAACTCACAATGAGCCTGCTTTGTTGATGGCACAAGGGAGGTAACAGTCCTCCCATGTTCTGTATATTTCAGAAAATCCACTAAGCTTTGTGTGAATCAATGAATTCATGATGAATAAGTGAATGAATGAAGGACGGCTAGCATGAGGGGTCTAGAACCATATCATACAAGAAACAAGCAGTTGTGTTCCTATTCCAAGTATTGAAGAGAATACTAAATAAATCCATTCTTAATATCTATGTCTAAGCTTCCAGAGGACTGTTGTTATGAAGAAAAAGCCTTTTCTTTTTAAACTTATTAATTCAACTCTACTGCTGTAAGGGACATGCAATGGCCAGAAGGAGGATTGCTCTTACATATATATGTATATATATAGCTTTAGAGGTGAGAACTAAGATAAATGTGTGGAGGTTACAGTGATACTGACATCGGCTCAAATTAAGGAAGACCTACTTTAAAATTAGAACCAACAAAGGACAACTCTTCCTGGAGATCTGAGCTCTCTCTCAATCACAGTGCTATAGGAATGCTCTCCAAGGGCACCTGTGTTAGGTGAGAACAACCCCCGTGTGGTATCCAAAGCTGAGATCCTATGACTTCCATGATTTCTCAAGGCAGCTTCTTCCATTCTACCAGCTTTGTGAGATATTATACCCTGATCAAACTCCTGTTCCTCATAGATTCTTCTGGAGTCCACAGCAGAATGGATTTTATCCCTGTTTCTTAGGGTTAGAACTGATTGGCCAAAGTGAAACTTTCTCCAGCACTCATCTACTCTTACTGATTTATATTTTTGCTTATCTATACCCTAGACATTATAGAGACTTCCAGACCCTGGAATGTGACCAAGAGATGGATAATCTCATCAAAAGTTTCCTTAGACATGAGTGGATCAGATTAAATAATGTTGTGGCACTGATACACATGGCATCACCAGACACATAGATGGCATGTGTCCTGTCCTTAAATACCACCCCAATACCTTCTGGCCATTTTCCTGTTTACTGTACTACAAGGTGCAAAGGGAGGCGTCACTAACATGCACACACCAGTATCCACAGCCCGTGGGCATCCCAGCACCAAGGAGAAGGTCAATGGTCACAGCTGATTTTTCTAAATGAAAACTAAATAAATACACAAGGCAAATGCAAACATTCATTATCTTCAGGATGTATATGCTTGAAACAGACCTGTTATTCTATCACACCCCATTTAGAAAAATTAAAAACAATATAATACATAAATTGCTTGCTGAATTTAGGAAGAGAGAAACTGTATGGCTGAGTGGCTTGAAGCCTCTGATGGGGGCAGAGATGCTCTGGTGCTATTATTCTTCCCAGCATCCCAGCCTGAACTCACTGGGTGACTTTAGGCAATGGGTCTGTCCTTCTGTGCCTTTGTTTTCTCGAAAATAAGGCACACATGAATAGCACCTTGTCTCCCATTCTGGGCTTTTGTGAGACTTGACAAAAGTTGTATCTCTTCTCTTAATCCCACTAGATTACTTCAGTTGGCTTCGTCGTGGTCCCTTGCCAGTAATGCACAAAGCCTTAGACTATCATATCTGACCTTTGCACCGACCATGGAAAATCAATACGACTTTTTGTGCATGTGTATTTTCACCAGTTAAATTTAAAATAAAGTGTTAAACAAGATTCTTGGTGTGCTTGACATCTAAGTCCCAGATTTGGCAAAGGATAAGATCCTGCCCTTGGGAGCTAAGGCCTCAGATATGGTATCAGGTTAGTAGAGAAGCAGCTCCAAGGTTAACACAATTGCTGAGACATTTATGGTACTTCTCTGTTGATTATTTACCTTGGGTGCTATTTTAGTGAGCTGCAATGACCTGAAAAGATAACACTGGGAAACCGATGATTCATCCTTTCGTAAGAACAGGGCACCTTCCCTAGGCAATGCAGTCGATTTCACTAGTGTTCTTCTTGAAGCTCTGTTTCTAGAAAGGGGTCTGAGCTTCTTGAGCTATACCATACTTCTGTCAACATTCATGTCAGGAAAATGGCCAGGTAAAACATGCTCAAAGATTGTCTCTTCTGTTACTTTTGTTATTTTTCTTACCAAGTTACAGTCCGTACTGAATAAGCCTCTGGGTATGGGACCTAGGCATCAGGATTTTCTGAAGCTCTTCAGGTGATTTCTTGTCTTACCTTAAATGGAAAAATTAATCCAACTGTCCAAAATCCTCTATTGTCATTCATTCAACAGGCATCTGTCAAATTCCTGCTCTGTATTAGTCACTGAATTAGGTACTGAGTAGAACTTGCAGAGAAGAAAATAGACATGGCTCCTGGCTTCTTGGCACTTGCACTAGTGGGACAGATCATTGAGAAAACAAGGAAACAAGAAAATGAATAAATAATTATGAGTTGTGATAATTCTAGCAAGTAAGCACACAGTGATACAGAATTATAGAGAAAGAAGGTGGAGATTATATTGGGTGGCAAGGTAAAACTGGAGGACAAAAGGATGGAGAGGCATCTTGACTGGGAGTTCCAGGGAGGTAGTTCCAGGGAAAAAAGAATAGCATGTGTGGAGGCTCTGAGCAGGGAAAGTTGGACACATCTGGGAATAAAGGAACTTTATTGCTTGTTACTCAAAATGTGGTCTGTAGAGCAGCAGCATCAGGATTCCCTGGGAGCTTTAGAGAAATGCTGAATCCCAGGCCCCACCCAAGACCACATGAATAAAAATTTGCATTTTAACAAGATCCCCCGGTAACTTGTTTTCATATTAAAATTGAGGAGCACTGTCAAAAAGCATAGGTTCCAAATGTGGGTATACATTGAAATCACCCAGAGAGCTTCAAAAAGTCCAGATGCCTGGGTCCCATCCCCAGAGGCTTACTTGGTATGGACTGTAACTTGGACATCAGGATTTTTGTTAAGCTCCCAGGGGATTCTAAAATGCAGCAAAATTTGAGAATCACTTATCTGAAGAACAGTGCCTGGCAAAGGGTAGACACTTGATAAATATTTGTGAATCAAATGCTTGACCCTATAGCTTTCCCAGAGATTCTTGCAAACAGGCTGCAGGCAGGCACGAATGTTACCCTCCTCCAAATGAGTGCACTAGAAGGGCTACGTTTCCCAGAAAAAATGAAGCAAAATCATGAACCATTTGGAGAAATGAATTCAAGGATCACTGTTCCAGGGACCAATTTAACTCTTCTGTCTGTCAGGGAGCCACTAATTTGGGCATTTTTGTGAATTTCCTGGAGTTGGAAGGGGATCTTTCTAGTGGCTGGACACAGGGGAGGGAATGCAACCCTGAGTTGGACTCATGGAAAGACAGCATGATTTTCAGATTTTCTTTCCCAAAGACAGACAGCTCACACCAGAGAAAACCCTCCTCAGGACAGTCTGGTGACATTCTTGACTAATGAGCTCAGAACAAAATGTCCCTGCCCTGGCATTATCAGGGAAGACTTGAGGGGGGGCGGGGTGTGAAAGAGTATAGGGTGTCATCGAATGGAATATGTGCATAGCACAGATGGGTGGGGAAGCCCCCTGGGTATTTCCTGCACCTGTGCATTGCAAGTAATAACAGCCAACAACACATGCGTACATTGGAGAGTTCAACACAAACACCGTGTCAAGGACCATTAGTGACCATGGGCACAGTCAGCTTCCCATTGCCCAAGAGTGGCCCGAGGAGAACTGAGAAGCACAGAGCAACCCCTGCACTCACCACAGGAGGTTGCAAAAGATGTTTAGGAGAATAAGGCTCACTCATTTCCTCCTCACCAGGGCCCTCAGCTTTTAAGGCCTCTTCCAAATACTGCTATACCAGGTAAGAAACAGTCATGCATGTTGGGTAATAATGTAAATTGACACTGGAGTAAGCGGCAAGAAGGGAAATTTGGATGACACAAATCAATCTTTAAGGGCTTCCTCAACCTTGTGGGAAAAACAAAAGATTTTCATTTTTAATAATAAAATAAGTAATATCCTGACATGGGGGAGATACTGTGAACCCCAGAAATAGTTGCATTAACCCTTTCTGGCTTTTCAACACACTACCGACTCAGCAGAATGAACAGCTTTCTAGTTGAAAGCTGCCCATTCAGAAGTGTAGGCACTAAATAAAGTTACCATGTTTTAAGGGTCATGAAGATGGCCTGGCTAAATGTGCCTATGCAAAATTGAAGAATTACATGGGCTGAAGAATGCGTAAATATATATCACTTTCTCTTATATAAATGTCTTTGAAAATAAGAATGTCAAAATTCAATGTGAACTGAATAACTGAATATCAAGGAAACAGCATATTCTTTGGGTGTAAATTATTTTCCTCAACAACTTGTATTCAATGTGCTTCTTCTGTGGGCTTCCTAAAGAGCTGGAAATGCAGTCCCTGCAATGGCTGTGTGCACATGGTGCCCACCCATGAGTACAGCCATGTAAGGTACAATTCTTGAGGGGTTTCACACCCGCACTTGGACTGCGGCAAGAGACCAAAGAAAAGCATACTAAGATGCTGCCTGGTTCCACATTAAACTCATGACCACAAGCCTCACGTGGACCTGAATATTGCCCATCAGAGATTCCGTGTGTCCAAACCCCACTCTCTCCCACCATCTTTGATGTTTATTTCCCACCTTCTTTCTTCTAAAACGCCTCATCTCACTTCCTTATCTCCCTATTTCCATTTTTTTAAGTACAAATTAAAGAGAAACCCCCCATTCTGCCACCATCACCTTTACTCAACAACTGATATCTGTGCCAGTCCATACATTCTGCTTTTTCTCTGTTTTGCCACAGATATGCTTTCATTACTGCTAACCAACAGCAATGATGACACTTAGGAGTTAGATCCCACTCCCTTCTATCATCTAGAGGAGTGAGCCCTCTCTCCTGCATCATTGTCTCTCCTCCCTGTTAGAGAATTCTCATAAATATGTCAACACATTATAAGGCCTCCCATCTTTTTAATCCTCCTTTGCCCTCTCCATGTCTCTCTGTGACCAGCTAATTTCTCTGCTTCTCTTTAGAGCAAAACTTTTCAAAGGACTTGCAAAAGATTCGTTTATTCTCCTTATCTCTACTTTTCTTCCTTATTCCTTTCTGACCCAAATCTAATCTGGTTTTTGTCCCCACCACTCCATGTTAACTATGTGTATCAAGGTTACAAGAGACTTCTTCATTATTAAATCTAATGATCAATTCTCGATTTTTGTCTTGTGTAAACTAGCAAAAGCATCAAAACACTGTTTGGCTTATTAGACTCTTAGGTCTTCTCCTAGCTTCTGGAGAACTTCCCAATCTCTTTTCCTGCTTCCTCTTCGTCAGCTCTAACTTTCCATTTGGAAATACCCCAAAGCTCTTCTCTCTCTGCCTACCCTCACCCCCTAGGTGATCTCATACAATTTCATGGCTCTAACCATCTCCTCTAAACTTTAACCTGTACATCCTCCTCCTTACTTGACATCTCCACTTGGATGTCAGCTGAGAAAATTGAACTTACTGTGTCCAAATCCAGATGCTCAATTTTCCTCTCAAACTTGCTCTTTTCCCTAATCCCATTAAACAACTCAATTTTTGCAGTGGCTTGGGCCAAAGACCTTAGAATCATCTTTGGCTCCTCTCTTTCCCTTATTCCCCAACTTCACAGCATTTAATTATGCAGTAAACTTCATAGGCTCTATCTTTAAAATATATCTTGAATGTGTCTGATGATTTATTGGCACTTTTACCTCTGCTGTTCTATGTCAAGCCATCAGCATCTCTCCCCTTGATTATTTTAGTCACATCCAATGTGATCTATCTGCGTCAGTATTTGCCCCCTTATTTCTCCGTAGGACAGCTGGAGTAATCATTTTAAAATATGTGTCCCTCCTCTGCTTAAGATCTTCTAGTAGCCAAAGCCTTTTAATGACCAACAAGTTCCCACACAACCTTGGCAGCCATGCCCCGCCCTGCACCTGTGTAGCTCCACCCACCCAACTGACTGCCATGCTTCTGTTTTCTCACTCTGCTTCAGCCACAGTGGCCTCCTAGCGACTCCTAGACATGCCAAGCAAGCTCCTACCTCAGGGCATTTGCACTTGCTTGTTTGCCTGCTGGTCTAAAAACTCTCCACCTTACCCTGCTGTTAGCTAAATAGTTTGCCACTTTTTGCCTAGTGGTGTCTTCTCAAATGCTCCCTGATCAGCAAAACCTTCCCAATCACCCTTTGCAAAATACCAATTTCCACCCAGCAAGCATCTCTTCTCCCCTTTATCATGCTTGATTTTATACCTGTAGCACATGTGATCACGTTATATATCATACGTATTTCCTTACTATTTGCCTCCCTTCATTAGAAATTATCTCTTTAAGAGCAGAGATTTTGATTTGTTCTTGCCATATTTATAGCACCTAGAACAGAATTTGTCATGTAGTACGCACCTCAAAATTTGTCAAATGAGTGAATGAAGAAGTATAGCCAATTTAGTCATTGCAGCAGTGGAAAAAATATCAAACAAGTAAAATCAGTCTTTGCTATCAAAGCAGTTGTGTGCATGAACAAAGATAATTCCACAATACTGACTAAGAATCCACTATATGCTAAGCATTGTGTTATGCAATGTAATGAGAAAACAGTGGTTGTCTTTTACTCTTTCTTCAAGAAAACTAAACAGTAATAAGGAAGGTAACATGCAAATGGGTGGTGAGAAACGAGATAATACATTCAAGGAAAACATAGCAATTCTCAGCTGATAGGAGTATTATAGCATAAGCATTTAGGAAGGTCCTGCTGTGTGCTTTTAGCTGACATTTATTGAGCTCTTGTAATATGCCAGGCAGGACACCAAGTGCTTCACAGGTATTAACTCATTCACAGCTTACAAGAATATTATGAGACACATATTATTTTAAATTCCACTTTACAGAAGACAAAATTGAAGCACAGAAACTTGAGTTAGTGACCCATGATAGCACAGCATAAAAATAATGTTATTAGATAAATACTAAAACCACAAATGTGCAGACTAAAAAGCAGGAAGAAAGCAGACCTATCAACGATCAAAACTCATTTATTTGCTTATCATGTACTCAACATTGGGTACTATATGGAAACAATCCCATATAGTAAGAGTATTGCACTTTTGGAGGTGGTCTCCCCTTTTCAGAAGAGTTGCTATTGGGGTATTAGGGCCTTATACCACTGATTCTCAATGTTTAATAAAAATAGGGGTCAACTGGGGATCTTGGTAAAATGCAGATTAGGTCTGGGTGGGACCTGAGATTCTGCATTTGCCACAAACTCCCAGGCGGTGCTTCTGCTAGAGGCCCATCCTTGCTACCCTGAGTAGCAAGAACTCAGAAAAATTAGTACCCACATCTGGTTAAAAAAATAGGATGGTGCGGTGGCTCATGCCTATAATCCCAGCACTTGGGGAGGCCAAGGCGGGTAGATCACTTGAGCTCAGGAGTTTGAGACCAGCCTGGGCAACGTGGTGAAACCCTGTCTTTACCAAAAATACAAAAATTAGCAGGGTGTGGAGCCGCGTGGCTGTGGTCCCAGCTGCTCAGGAGGCTGAGGCAGGAGGATCTCTCAAGCCTGGGAGACAGAGGTTGCAGTGAGTCAAGATCATGCCACTGCACTCTAGCCTGGGTGACAGAATGAGACTCTGTCTGAAAACACACACACACACACACACACACACACACACACACACACACACACATTGACCAGTTTGTAAATGACAAGTAGAGAAGTCACCTCAAATGAGTGAAGTGTGGACTGTTGGGAAAGATAAGCTCTCTCTGTCCATTTTGACCATAAACCAAGGGAAAAGTTAAGATTGTCTGGAAAAACTTTTCAAGTGGACCGCTGTTGCCAATTTTTATGTCATTTATAGTTGTCTAACAACAGTAGTCAGAGATGAAATTGGCTTCATCCCCAGGCCTTTAACTTATCTATTGTTCCCACTGGACCAGCAGCTCGCTTTTAAAATACCTTCTTGGTTTATCTTTAACCCAGAAGCATGGTGTTTTCCTGGTCTTTGGCTGGGTCGCTGCTTCCTCAGCCTAAACAGAAGTCTACCCTGTGAGAGTCCCCTGCTGCGGGCACTTTTCCTGCTTGCTGCTAAAGGAATTCCAGAGAAACAAAAGCAGGGAGGCCGCTCACCCCTTCCAGCCCCCACCCAGGAGGCATTTTTGCTTTGAGATTCCACCTACAGGCTCCACTGGTGAAGAGTCCCCGGAGCAGAGTGCCTCCATTCCGTTCCTACTTAACAGGCATGGTGAGGTTAGAAGGTTAAGGGAGCCTGCCCTGCAGAGAATTTTGCCAAGATTAACTAATGCAGACAACAAGCCTCTGGAAGAGCAGAGAAATGTGAGGTCTGCTTTATGAGGAAAGCTACCCAAGGCAGACAGGAGGAAGTTTCAAGCACAACTGGACAGTATCTCAGAATTATGTGGATGTGTGTGTATTAAGAAGTATACATAAAAATCTACATAATATATATTATATATAGCATGTATTTTTACATACTGTATATAACTGTATATATATATATACACACACATAACAGTGTGTGTGTGTCTGCATACGTGTGTGACTGTATATATGTATGTATGTTATGTGTATATAGATGTGTGTGTATATATACTGTTACACACACGCACACACACACACTGTTGTGGGCTAAACTGTGTCCCTCTAAAATTCATATATTGAAGTTCTAATGCTCAGTACCTCAGAATGTAACCGTATTTGGAGACAGAATCTGTAAAGAGGTAATTAAGGTAAAATGAGGCTATATGTGTGGGTCCAAATCCACAACAATTGATCTCCTTATAAGAACAGGAGATGTAAGACACAGACACACACAGAGGGAAGACCCTGTGAGGACACAGGAGAAGACGGCATCTACAAGCCAAGGAGAGAGGCCCCAGGAAAAACCAAACCTGCCAACACCTTGATCTTGAACTTCCAGCCTCCAGAACTATAAGATAAATTTCTGTTAACGTAGGACACCCAGTCTGGTATTTTATTATGGCAGGCCTAGCAGACTCTCTCTCTCTCTCTCTCTCTCTCACACACACACACACACACACACACACACACAGACACACACACACAGGTTGGCCACTAAGTCTGAAAACACAGACAAACACATTTTAAAATATTTATTGTTTTCCCGCTACAAAGAATGATAAAATGATATTATCTAAAAGTCAAGATTTTATGGCCACCTCTGTAGGCATAAATGTCTCGGCCTTCTCCCTGCACAGGCAGAAGGGAGGGGAAAGTAAATATCAAGTCAACGATAAGGCTGAGAAAGAGCCTATGAAAGCTACTGCACAGTGCTTGGCCAGATTTGGGGGTGAATGTTCCGTTTCCCCGAGAATAGCTTCCTTAGACTTCTTTTTCCTCAGATGGCATTAGGCTCTCTTCAACCTCGTCCCATGGCACGGCCACACTCGGCCCCACTTGGCCTTTCACCAGGCACCCTCCATGTGGCTTTGGATGTCTCCGTGCTCTGCGAATGCCCTTCCCAGACATTCTCCAGCAAGGCCTCAGCTGAGGGGGAGGCAGGGCAGGCCTATGCGTGTCTTGGGTTGGTTAATGATTACCAAGAATCTGGAAATCCTTCTACCATGGTTATGCACAGAAACTGAAATGTCAAATTAAAAACAAAACCCCTGAGATACGAAGAAAGTGGGACTTAGAGGCAAGAGTCCAGCTTGAGCAGTGAGGCTCTGGAAAAGCTGTGGTTTTAGGGGACAAGAAAAAGTTCCTGTTTTTTGCGGCAGTAGTGATGGTAAAAATAACAGTGTCATCATTTCGTTCAATGAGGAAGTCCACAAATAAATATTTGGGGCGAGCTAATAAAGGACTTTCCATGACATCTCAGGTCACAGAAAGGAAAGAAAGGGGAACTTCTATATTTAAAGGTCCTATTATGCTGGGAGCTATGTTTCTTTTCTTTTCTTTTTTTTTTTTTGAGATTGAGTTTCACTCTTGTTGCCCAGGCTGGAGTGCAATGGCGTGATCTGCATTCACTGCAACCTCCACCTCCTGGGTTCAAGCAATTCCCCTGCCTCAGCCTCCAGAGTAGCTGGGATTACAGGCATGTGCCCCCACGCCCCGCTAATTTTGTATTTTTAGTAGAGACGGGGTTTCACCATGTTGGTCAGGCTGGTCTCGAACTCTTAACCTCAGGTGATCCGCCTGCCTCGGCCTCCCAAAGTGCTGGGATTACAGGCATGAACCATGGCTCCTGGCCTATTTCTATAGCTTATCTCATGTAATTTTGACCATAATCATATAAAGTAGACTTTATTATTCTTATTTTGTACTGGAAGAGCTGAGAAGTTAGGTAATACAGACATTGTTGGTTGAATGACCCAGCAGACCTTCTCATCCTTTTCTTTCTGCTGCCTTTCTCTATGGAAGTTGGAGATGGTACGTATTCACCTTCTCTGCCTTCTTTGCAGCTATAGATGGCCTGACTACATGACAAAGTTCTAGCTAATGACATATATATGTATGCAGAAGACTCCCAAATTTACATCTACGGCCTGGACTTCTAGTCTATATCAGAACTTAAGTATCCAACTGCCTACTCAACATCCCTATTTGGGTAGCTACTAAGAATCTCAGCCTAACATATCCACTTCTGTTCTCCTGTACTTCCTGGCTATAGCTGCCTCTGTTTGTTCTTGTCATGCAAGTAAAGGGCAACTTATCGTTCCAGGCGCACAGGACTGCAAACTCAGCCACCCTTGCCCCTCTTTCTCTCACACTCTATATCAAGAGTATCCAATCTTTTGGCTTCCCTGGGCCACACTGGAAGAAGCATTGTCTCCGGTCACTCATAAATACACTAACAATGGCTGATGAGTTTTTAAAAATCACAAAAACATCCCATAATATTTTAAGAAAGCTTATGAATTTGTGTTGGGCTGCATTCAAAGCCATCCTGGGCCACATGCAGCCTGTGGGCCACTGTTTGAGACCAGACTGGGCAACAGCTTGTTCTATATCATCAATCAATCCTTTGTCTCTGCTAGCTCTACTGCTGCCATACTGGTCCAAGTCACCAGCATTTCTAGCTTAGAAGCCTCCTAATGGGTCTCCACGTTTCCATCCTGCCACTCCCTTCCACGTGGTCTCAACATGGTACCCAGAGTGAGTCTGTTAAATGTAAATCAGATGGTGTCCCTTCTCTGCTCACAACAGTCTCATGGCTTCTCATCTCACTCAAAGTAGAAGCCAAAATCATTCAGAAGCTCAGAAGGCTCTACAGAACCTGGACCCTCACTTTCTCCTCCCCAATGCCCCCAGCTCCCTCTGCTTCAGCTACACTAATCTCCTTGCATCAGACCTTTGCATTTGATACACCGTCCTCCTCCCAGGAAAATATTTGCCCAATTTATTTGCATGGTTTACTCTTAACACCTTCTTGTCTTTATTCCAATGTCACCTTCTCAGTAACAGCTTTTCATTCCATTAAAAATGCAACCTCTCCCCACTACCACCACCTGGAACAGCCTCCCTTCTTCCTGGATTTATTTTGTCTATAGCATCTATCATCATCTACTACTACATTTTTCACAGTTTATCTTGTTTACTGTCTTTCTCCCCCTTCCCACTAGAGTGTCCCTTTCATTTCAAGGAAGATTTTTTTCTGTTCTGTTAACTGCCGGAGCACTTAGAAAAATACCTGGCCTGTAATAGCTTCCCAATAAATATTTCACTAATTAATTAATTAGTTCTTTAATGCTAGGGGATTTGAGGGAGATAATTTGGCTTCTTAAATAAGGGACAGGCATCAGAGGAGTCATTCCTGTCTTTAAAAAGGCTGAGAATACATGAGCAAAAGTATAGAAGGAAGTCTTATGTCATACTGAGCCGCTGAAGTTTCACCTACACTCTCCTCCCTCCAGACATCCCACTGTGTAAGGAAAATAGCACCTTATTCACTTAAACTAAGTGTCAGCAAACTATGCCCCACAGGCAAATTCTGGCCTGCTGTCTGGTTTTGTAAATAAAGTTTTATTGGAATACTATCAGGCCTATTCATTCGTGTCAATGGCAGCTCTTGGGCTGCAAGAGTTATATGACCCACAAAGCCTAAAAGATTTACTATCTGCCCGTTTACAGAGAAAGTTTGTTAACTCTTTATTGTGGCAAGTGTCGGCTGAATTTTCTGTTGGTATCAGTCAAATGCATGGTGTGCTGCTCAGGTGTCCTGCTGCAGGGAGCTCACCTGGATGCTGGCCCAGCCGCTGACTTCAGGATCCCCAACCTCACTGTCAGAACCACACTTCCTCCCAACTGCTCTTACCCAGTGGCTGAGCACAGATGCCATTTCTGTGAGATGCAGGTCTTCTTGCCACTTTGGCTGGAGGACTCCCATCAACCTGGCCGAAACTTTCCTGCAACTGCTCTGGAATCTGAGAGTGCCCTTAGCCAACACTTCTTCCTTCTTTCTTCCCTTCGTAGGGGTCAGACCAACATCATGGCCTAAGGGGCTCCCTACCTACTCCTCCTTCTTCCTTTAACTTTCATGGCTGCTTCCTCCAATAAATCTGTTATCTTGGCTTCTGCTTCTTAAAGAACCCCAACTAATAAACATTCTTGCTTGATAGACTGCAGTCATGGAACTGGTACAATACGGTCCTTAGATTCAAACTAACACCTCATGGTGTTGGGAAAGCGTGCAAAACTCATGCTTTCCCAACACTGCTCAAATAGTACCATATCCCTGGACACTTGTTTTGCCTTCCTCCTTATGTTCATTTATTCATCAAGGAAAACACAAGAACATTTATGCTCATGGACCACATTTGATTCACATGTATACTCCAGCACCTAACAGAGTTTGTCAAACAGTTGGCAACTTTGCGGATATTGCTTGGATGAATGAATAAGTGGATGAACAAACATTTGTTGAATATCTAAAATATGTGCATTTGGTTTAAAGCTTTACTGTGTTCACAATTCCACTGAAGGGACAGTATACAAATGACAATGTTCAAGAACAGCTCAGCTGTGTTGTCTAAAATGTATGAATAAGTGAGAGCTGTAGACAATAGGATCAGCAAGGAGGTCACTACAATAGTACTGACCAGATGTGACAAGGGTCAGAATTTGGTCACACAGTGAAAGTTGAAATAAAAGGAAAATGAAAACAAGGTTTTAGAAAAATGAATAATTGGCAGGCAACTAATTCGTCAGAGAAGTCAAGCAAGCCTGGAGAGCAAGATGCCTCAAGTGTTCTGAGCCTAGCTGCCTGGAAGAAAGGTAGCACCATTTGGCAAAATGAAGATTTTAAGAAGCTACTATATGGGGGCAGGAGTTTGTGGATTCTGGTAGGAAGCAGAGGATCATTTGAATAAAGTATTTAAAAGATGATTGAAGAAGAGAGATTAGCTCTTGGGAAGGGCTGTCAGGACTAGAGACAGTCTTGAAAGTCATGCCACTAAGAGAGGACAGTAGAAATTATAAGAATGAATGAGTTCTTGGGTGAAGAGTATGTAAAAAGACAAAAGTAAAATCTAGGGTGATCCCTGGGCCAGAGGTGGTGGTTCACAGCTGTTATCTCAGCATTTGGGGAAGCCAAGGAGGAGGATCGCTTAAGGCCAAGAGTTTGAGACCAGACTGGGCAACAGAGTGAGATCTCATCTCTACAAATTAAAAGAAAACTTAGCTAGCATGTGGCATGTGCCCATAGTCCCGGTTACTTCACAGACTGAGGCAAGAGGATCACTTGAGCCCAGGAGTCCAAGGCTGCAATGAGCTCTGATTGTGCCACTGCATTACAGCCTGGGTGACAGAGTGAGATCTCATCTCTATTAAAAGAGACCAAAGAGTGATCTTTGCATTTAGGGGGTGGGAAGAGAAGAAAATGCCAATAAAGAAAATGTAAAAGTAGTCAAGGGAAGGATGAGAACCAGAATTGTGGCATGATCCAGAGACTAAGAGAAAAGAGAATTTTAAGAAAAGAGCAGTCACTGATAGGAAATGACGTGGAGAACTCAGAGAGCTTGGACAAGTTGGTTTAGATATTTGGGACCAAATGAAAGGGATTGAATAAATGAAAGCTTGAAGGGTCACCATGATCAGCCATCAGCTTATCGGTTTGGTATGTGTTTGTGTTTGTTTTCTTTTTCTTCAAAGCAAAGTAGATTGTTCAGGTCTTCAGCAGATATTAAAGCCTCAATGGAGGTAAAAAATTGAAGAGGATAAAGAAAGGAGATGAATGAGATAGCAAGTTCCTGGAGGAGGTAGGATGGCAGAGGATAGAGACTAAAAATCAGTCTAGCTTTGGAAAGGAAAGTGAAACAACTGTTCCTCTAAGTCAGAAAGGAAGAATGAGGGCATATAGAGAAATATTCTCCATGGTATCACTTCTCTACAACAGACCAGAGCTGTATTTGGAGTATTATTCAGCACCAGGGCTCTACTGTAACTTAATTCCCATGTTGGCCAACCCTGAAATAAAGTTAGGTCTAGCCTAAACGAATCTCTTATCTATATACTATTATCCAACCATATTGACACAGAACCTTATAGATGTACTTTCCTTTTTTTATGTGAATATACTGTGTCCTCTTTTTAAAAACAGAATGATCATCCAGCTAAAACTTATATGACTCTCCAGACCGAAAGTGATATTTTTTAAAAAGTCATCACACATGAATGCAGAAATGTCCCTGATTACCTCAGAAAAAAAAAAAAAGAAAATGATAAAAAGCAGTAAGCAAATGAGCTATGTTCAGTGCATCTGGTTGAGAGATTTCTGAGAAGGTTGTTCACATTTGCTTCTAAATGGTGATCTCACTAATAAATTTCCTGTGGACAGAAAAGAGGCCATTAAAACAGACATTTATTCAATGTCTTACAAGTTGCACATAGGTTTCAAGTTACCATTACAGAGAGGCCTAAGGGCAAGTCAATTGGGCAGTGCATATATTGCACTTAAAGTCTTAAGCCAGCTTACAAAGATCTGATGAACGCCTTTTCTCAAATGGATGTTTTAATATACATCAGTTTCTTCGCTAGTCTTTTTCTGACTAATTTTTTTCTCATTTTTCTGGAGTCTTGAATTATTATAAATTGTAATGTGGAAGTGTGCCAGAGCTATGCCATGAAGTCTGTTGAGTCAGAAGTATTAACCCAAGTGACAGATTTTCTCAATGGGGAGATAGGGACAGGCTGGGGAAGAAGGGAATGGGGAATAGGGCCCGGGAGGGTCATCAACACTGTTTATTCATATCAAGAAAAAACTGGCCAGGTGCAGTGGCTCATGTCCATAATCCCAACAATTTGGGAGGCCAAGGTGGGAGGATCACTTGAGCCCAGGAGTTTGAGACCAGCCTGGGCAATATAGTGAGATCTCGTCTCTACAAATTTTTTTTTAAAGCCAGGTGCAGTGGCTCACACTTGTAATCCCAGCACTTTGGGGGGCCAAGGCAGGCAGATCACTTGAGGACAGGAGTTTGAGACCAGCCTGGCCAACATAGTGAAACCCCATCTCTACTAAAAATAGAAAAAATTAGTTGGGCGTGGTGATACATGCCTGTAATCCCAGCTACTCAGGAGGCTGAGGCACGAGGACCACTTGAACCGGGAGTTGGAGGTTGCAGTGAGCTGAGATTGTACCACTGCACTTCAGCCTGGGTGACAGAGTGAGACTCTGTCTTAAAAATCAAACAAACAAACAAAAAAAGCCAGATGTGGTGGTGCATTACATGCCTGTGGTCCCAGCCTGGGCAATAGAGGGAGATTTTGTCTCAAGCAAAACAAAACAAAACAAAACAGAAAGAGTAATTTTCACCCTCCTGGTTTCTTTCTAACGTTTCCAGTCAGTAGGCTTGCTTTAACAAGTTCAAAGTTAGCTTAAAGCAATAGCTGCAATTTTTATTTCAAAATCTCTTACCAATAATAATGCCTCCGTTTGAGGGAGATGAAGTGAAACAAACTCGAGGTTAAGAATCAGAACATCTGGATTTGATTCTAGGCTCAGATCACTTCCTCTTTTGTAACATCAGGCCAGTGGTTCTTCCAGGCATGGGTAGACTGGACATCCTCCCTAGATGGTGAGATGAGCACCCAGCGGCATCGCTGTAGGCAAATCACTTAACCATTGTGACATTCCATTTCCCTAACTCTATATAGAGGGAATGGAACTCACCAGGGGTTTGGATTTCTCACTGCATATTAAAAATACCTGTGGCATCTTTTCTAAATACTGATACAGGGCCCCATCCCAGACCAGCTGAATCTGATCTCTGAAGATGGGGGATCATGCATTGGTATTTCTTTTGAGATGCTCCATCCAAGGGGTTCTAAGGTATAGCCAGAGTTTATTGTTCTTCAGGTTGAAGGTTGCTTTATACCAACCCTTCAGCATTCTAAGACTCGCTGACTCACCGCAAGGTTCACATGCCCAGGAGGAGACAAGAATTCATTCAGATGGCTTCATGCTCACTTCATGCCCACAAAAGAAAAAGAAAAATAAATAAGAAGACATGGTCAAAGCAAAGTGTGTGCTTTTTTCCTTCTTACCATTTTTTTCAACTAAAAAAAGTTTTTGTTGAGGTATAACGTTGGTACAGTTTGATGAATTTGTTTGATTGCTTGTTTTTGAGATGAGATCTTACTATGTTGCCCAGGCTGGTCTTGAACTCTTGGGCTCAAGTGATCCTCAAGGGATCCTTGAGCCCAAGAGTTCAAGACCAGCCTGGGCAACATAGCTGGAACTACAGGTTTATGCCATGGCACCTGGCTTGACTTTTTGCATATATACACATCCACATAGCCATAACCCAGATCAAAATGTAGAGTATTTTCAGCCCCCACACCCCTCGGACGCTGGTCCTACTATTTTGAGAGGCTATAGGAGGTCAACAGAATCTGGCAGATGCCTGTGTCCAGTGCCTGACATGTGATTTTCTAATTGTATTGTTGCATCCCACAGCTGTTCAAAATAAATAATTGGATGCAATTTTCTCATTTCTTTTGCCATTAGGTATGATGCAGAATTTGTTTTGGCTCCTGCTTGTGAAGTTATCACACATGCTCTTTTTGTTCCTTTGGAAATCACATGCCTAATATTCCCTTTGTGTCTCAGAGATATTAACTGGATGAGCCCACTCCACACTAGCTCTTGAGGGCAAGAACTAGTCCTGTCTTTCTCACTCCTGCTGTATCTGCAGTCTCTATATGCTCATGAGTATTTGTTGAACGAAGATTGAATAGAAGCATGGTATATGAGTAGTATAAAAAACAGTAGATGACATGTTCTCTGACTTTAAGAAGTTTTTAATCATGTATATGGTGGAGATATAGTCCAAAGTTTGGTTGAGGTACATTCCAAATGCATGTTGGAATATGCATGCTGGAAGCATGTTGTGAATAACTGTAAAACAAAACATCGTTGGGTTCAAAATTACTTAATTTTGACTCAAATTTCAATAGACTAAAAACTTACAGGGGACAGGGAAAGCAAAATGAAGAAGTAATCACAATGGTAGCCTAATTAAAGGAGAGTGGTTCTGTGGATGATGAGTTCAGGTCTCGGGAGATGCGGAGAGAAAAGGGAAGAGAATACTCCAGATTGGTGCAAAGATTCATGCAAAAATGTAAGGGCAAACATCTTGCAACACTTACGAAGTGAGGTGAAAGCATACTGAGTTGGATACACAAAGGAGAAAGTAACAGGGGAAAGAGAGATGTTAAAAAGAAAACCAGTTGTTGGAGACCTTAAGTAATAGGCTCTAGTTTTTGGTAATGAATCGCTGGATGTGCTACAAACAGCATATGCAGGAGCTTGTTCTGGCAGCTGTGCAGAAAGCAGAGAGGAAGGCTGGATGCATGGAAATGATTAGGAGGCTGCTTTCCCAATCCAGACATGTACCAAATTGTGGGTGGTAGTAAGCAGGTACAATTAGTAATGGTGGTAATGAACATGAGAAAGAGAAGATGAAGGAGGTCAGGGTGTTCAACGTCATATTAAAGATGCTGGTATTAGTCATAGAAATGGGAAATTTGGGACTGAGTGACCACCTAAGGGAGAAACTGACAGTCATACTCAGCTATTCTGTTAGCTGAGGGCATGTGAAATGCCAGGTGTTTGAGCAACACCAGAGGTAACATTCAGAATGACTGGACTGCCGTGAAACAAAAAGGCAGATAATCCCGCTCACTCCATTGCCAGGTCTGGGATATTTTGAAGCAGAAAGGCTAAAGTTGAGACTACTTAAACCCCACTTATTATCTTCCAGACATGTTTAATGTATTCATACACATGCCCTCCAGGAGACTTATGAAAGAGACAATTAGGATGCATATGGAGAAACGGGTGGGGCCACCACTTTCTGGCTAGGTAGATTGAGCCTTTGCAGCTTTAAGGTTTGGCCGACATCTAGGCTGCAAACATTTGACTATCCCTGATTTGGTGCCATTAAAGGAAGACAACAGAGCTTCTTACAACTGCACATCAAACTTTAATAGCACTACGAGTTAGACAGCGGATGATTGTGTCCATTTAAAAGGTGCCAAATGATTGATAACTGTGTTTATGTCTTATTTCTAGATATGCAAGCAAAGATAAACACAATTGAAATGCATTCTTTGGGTTGGGAGCTGATCACAGGCTAGAATTTATAAAACCTTTGCATGCCCTAAACAGCATTTACTTCGTAATTGTCCAAGTGCATAGATGGTGGTCCTTTTCCCCTAAATTATCAAATACCAAACATTACTGGAGGCAGAAAAGCAGAATGCAAGGGGCAATCACAAGAATGGTAAACCCATTCTCAGACAGAGAGTGAGAGAGTAAGCTCTGCCTCTTGCGTATTCAAGCAGTGAACCATGTATGTGAAAAGAATTTAGCCCAGCCAGGCCTCACCAGGCTCTCCAGGGAACATAGCATTCTCACAGCAGCAAAGAAAGAAACACAAGAGTGACGTGGCCTTTTCTGCCAGGAGCATCCGCAGTAAATTGTTCAGGTAATTTATGTCACTAAAGCATACAGTTTGTCATCTTCCAGACAGTAAAACAACACATACACACACACACATATTCTTTTAAAAAGAAAGGAAAGTATAAAGGAGTCAAAATAGAGCAAGTAGTAATGCTCTTTGCAATATGACTCTAAATGCATAATGTTGCCTCTATGATTTTTAAAAAATGAAATTAAATATTCCCAGTATAATATATTTGTGCCCATTCTGCAGATATTAAAAAAGAAAAATATTTTGTTGTCACTAAAATATTTTAGTGCATTTTTAATTTGGGTATGTAATTTCATTTTGGAGAGCAACACCATAATAAATGGAGCACATAAATGTAATATAATAAAATTCAGAGTTGTTGCTTTTTCATGATTACATTATAGCCAAGCACCTGCTTTGGCGTGGAAAGCTGCTTTGCTCAATTGCACTGATTAAATGGTAGTTACACAAGTTCACAATAGGTTACAAATCTTGATACACATAGAGACTTAGAGAAATATTAATCGTTTCAGACATACTTTGCTTCTGTAAGTCAGTCTTAGATCCCAGTTGGTGAAAAAAGAAAGAAAGAAGGAAAAACTGTTACAGTTCAAACAATATTGTAGGAATTGGCAAAAATGCAGCAAATGCCAAAGGAAATCCTGTGAAGGCTCTCGAGTCAAAGTCTGCATAAGTGAAGTTGGAACTGGCCCCAAGAAATGTTGCAAAACCACATTAAAAAGTGGACAAAGGGCCAGGCACGACGGCTCACACCTGTAATCCCAGCACTTTGAGAGGCCGAGGCAGGTAGATCACATGAGGCCAGGAGTTTGAGACCAGCCTGGGCAACATGGTAAAACCCTGTCTCTGCTAAAAATACAAAAAATTAGCCAGGCATGTGGCACACCTGTAATCCCAGCTACTCAGGAGGATAAGGCAGGAGAATCGCTTCAACCTGGGAAGCAGAGGTTACAGTAAGCCGAGATCGCACCACTGCACTCCAACCTGGGTGTAAGAGCAAGACCAAAAAAAAAACAAACATAAAAGTGGACAAAGAATGCGAACAGACACTTTTCAAAAGAAGACATACATGCAGACAACAAGCATATGGAAAAATGTTCAGTATCACTAATAATTAGAAATATCCAAATCAAAAACCACAATGAAATACCATCTAACACCAATCAGAATGGCTATTACTAAAAAGTCAAAAAATAACAGATGCCGGCAAGGTTGCAGAGAAAAGGGAACCCTTATACACTGCTGGTGGTAGTTTAAATTAGTCCAGTGTTATGGGAAACAGTGTGGCAATTTCTCAAAAAACAAAAAACGAAACTACCATTCAACCCAGCAGTCCCACTACTGGGTATATACCCAAAGGAATATAAGTCATTCTACCATAAAGACACATGCATGCATATGTTCGTCGCAGTACCATTTACAATAGCAAAGACATGGAATCAACCTAAATGCCCAACAATGGCAGGCTGGATAACAAAAATGTGGTATATATACACCATGGAATACTATGCAGCCACAAAAAGAATGAAATCATGTCCTTTGCAGGAACATGGATGAAGCTGGAGGCCATTATCCTTAGCAATCTAACACAGGAACTGAAAGCCCAATACCGAATATTCTCACTTACAAGTGGGAGCTAAATAATGAGAACATATGGTGCTGTGGTTTGGATTTGTGTCCCTACCCAAATCTAATGTTGAATTTTAATCCCTAGTATTGGAGGGGCCTGATGAGAGGTGATTGAATTGTGGGGGTGATTTCCCCCTGGCTGTTCTCATGATAGTGAGTGAGTTCTCACAAGATCTGGTCATTTTAAAGTGTGTAGCACTTCCTCCTTCACTCTCTTCCTCCTGCTCCAGCCATGTAGGACATGGTGGCTTCCTTTTCACCCTTCACCGTCCACCATGATTGTAAGTTTCCTGAGGCCTCTGTAGCCATGCTTCCTGTACAGTCTGCAGAAACATGAGCCAGTTAAACCTTTTTTCTTTATAAATTACCCAGTCTCACGTAGTTCTTTATAGCAATGAGAGAATGGACTAATACAGAAAAATGGTACTGGGAGTGTGATATTGCCATAAAGATATCTGAAAATGTAGAAGCAGCTTTGAAACTGGGTAGTGAGCAGAGGTTGCAACAGTTTGAGGGGCTCGGAAAAAGATAAGAAGATGAGGGAAAGTTTGGAACTCCTAGAGACTTGTTAAATTATTGTGACCAAAATGCTGATAGTGATATGAACAGTTAAGTCTAGGCTGAGGTGGTCTCAGATGGAGATGAGGATCTTATTGAGAACTGGAGTAAAGGTCACTCTTGCTATGCTTTAGCAGAGACTAGAGGCATTGTGCCCCTGCCCTAGAGATCTGTGGAACTTTGAACTTGAGAATGATTATTTAGGGTATCTGGTAGAAGAAATTTCTAAGTAGCAAAGCATTCAAGATGTGGCCTTCAAGATGTGGCCTTCAAGATGTGGCCTGGCTGCTTCTAACAGCATATGCTTATATTTGTGAGCAAAAAAGAGATGATCTGAAACTGGAAATTACATTTAAAAGGGAAGCAGATCATAAAAGTTTGGTAAATTTACAGCCCAGCCATGTGGTAGAAAAGAAAAACCCATTTTCTGGGGAGGAATTCAAGCCAGCTGCAGAAATTTGCATAGCTAAAGAGAAGCCAAATGTTAATAGCCAAGACAGTGGGGGAAATGCCTTGAAGGCATTTCAGAAACCTTCACAGCAGACCCTCCCATCACAGGTCTGGAGGCCTAGGAGGGAAGAATGGTTTTGCAGGCTGGGCCCAGGGCCCTAATGCCCTGCATTACCTCAGAACACTGCTCCCTGTGTCCCAGCCACTCCAGCTCCAGCCATGGCTAAAAAGGCCCCAGATATGTCTCAGGCTGCTGCTCCAGAAGATGTAAGCCATAAGCCTTGGCAGCTTCCACATGGTGTTAAGCCTGCATGTGTGCAGAGGACAAGTGTTGAGGCTTGGTAGCCTCTGCCTAGATTTCAAAGGATGTATGGAAATGCCTGGATGTCCAGGCAGACGTCTGCTGCAGGGGCATAGCCCTCATGGAGAACCTCTACTAGTGCAGTGTGGAGGGGAAATGTGGGGTTGGAGCTCCCACACAGAGTGCTCACTGGGGCCCTGCCTAGTGGAGCTATGAGAAGGGAGTCACCAACCTCCAGACCCTGGAATGGTAGATCCATCAACAGCTTGCACCATGTACCTGGAAAAGCCACAGGCACACAACACCAGCCCATGAAAGCAGGCAAGGGGGCTGTACCCTGCAGAGCCACAGGGGCAGAGATGCCTAAGGCCTTGAGAGCCCACTCCTTGCATCAGAGTTGCCTAGATGTGAGACATGGAGTAAAAGGAGATTATTTTGGAGCTTTAAGATTTAATGACTGTCCTGCTGAATTTCAGACCTGCGTAAGGCCTGTAGCCCCTTTGTTTTGCCTGATTTCTCCCTCTTGGAATTGGTATATTTACCCAATGCCTGTGCCGTCATTGTATCTTGGAAGTAATTAATTTTCTTTTGATTTTACAGGCTCATAGTCAGAAGGAACTTGCCTTGTTTCAGGTGAGACTTTGGACTATGGACTTTTGAGTTAACGCTAGAATGAGTTAAGACTTGGGGGACTGTTGAGAAGGAATAATTGTATTTTGCAATGTGAGAACAGGAGATTTGGGAGGGGCAGAGGCAGAATGATATGGTTTGGATTTTTGTCTCCGCCCAAATCTCGTGTCAAAGTGTACTCCCCAGTGTTGGGGGAGGGGCCTGGTGGGAGGTAACTGAATCATGGGGGTGGATTTCCTTCTTGTGGTTTTCATGATAGTGAGTGAGTTCTGACAAGATCTGGTTGTTTAAAAGTGTATAGGACCTCCCTCTTCATTCTCTTCCTCCTGCTCCAACCATGTAAGATGTGCCTGCTTCCCCTTCACCTTCCACTATGATTGTAAGTTTCCTGAGACCTCTGCAGCCATGCTTCCTGTTCAGCCTGCAGAACCGTGAGCCAATTAAACCTCTTTTCTTTATAAATTACCCAGTCTCAGGTAGTTTTTTTATAGCAATGTAAGAATGAACTAATACACATGGACAGAACGAGGTGAACAACAGACACTGGGGCCTGCTTGTGGGAGGAGGGTGAGGAGAAGGAGAGGTTCAGGAAAAAAATAAACTGCTAGGTACTATGCTTAGTACCCAGGTGATCAAATAACCTGTATACCAGATCTCCAAGTTACAAGTTTATCCATATAACAAACCTGCACATGTACCCCTGAACCTAAAATAAAAGTTAAAATATTAATTTTTAAAATAGAAATGTTGTGAATGAGGCAAAGCGTGTCTAAATGCCTCCCTTCTTTCAGCAAGCCTCATTTCCAGGATCTCCATGCATCTTCAGATTGTCTCTGTCTTAGCCATGTGCATCCTATCAAATTCTGGTGATTATAGCATGAAATTGGGGTACCCTCCCCAATGTTGTAAGAGGGGCCAGCTATAGTCCTTCTGCTGGGGACTAAGAAACATGATCTTGATCCATATGGGTGACTTACTTATGATTTCCGGAAACATTGGTTTCCATGGCATGAAAATGAATTTGAGGTTCATTTTCAGAGTGGCTACTTTCAGTGTTCTTATATGGTATATATATGTGGTAATGACCAGAAAAAAATAAAAGTATAATTACACATGACTTCATAACTATCAGATACAAGTATAGCTTTCTCAGAACAAAATATAGAAATGGCGTTTTAGGAGGTGATGTGGGAAAGCAGAGAGCTGACATAAGGAAGAGCAATGGCCGTGGGTGGATTGGGAGTACGGAGAGTGAGAACTAAATTTCAAAGGTCTTTTTAAAAAGAATGAAGGGCAAGGAAATGTGATCAGTAGACTGTTCAGAGGATCAGTAGTGGAGGAGAATGAAAAGACAAATCACTAGGCTCTCTTGCCCATCAGGATCATATATAGTCTCTGTTTGCAACAACAAAGGATTGCTGAGAAAGAACAAAACGTGCCCCTGTGTCCATTCATGTGAACACTTTCTCTATTACTCTTGGTTTGCAGGGATCTGTCTTTGTTTCTTGCTTCTGTAGAAAGAGTGTTTAAGTTTTAAGGTAGGGAGGAATGTACCCTCTAAGCTTCAAGCTACAATAGCAGTATTTTCTCACTTTGGTATTTTTTACTTCCCTTGCATTGTCTTGGCATTTATTAGAGGGTAGGTAGACTGCACAGGGGTGCATCCTTTCTTAAGGCTGAGAATCCCTCAGCAAACAGAGGTTGGGGAGCGGACGTAGGCTAAGGGCAAATCTATTCTTCACTGGGATCTTAGTGTACACTAAGTAAAAGCTTACTAAGACTACCATTACAACTGAAAATAAAACACTCATAAAAGTAAAAATAAGTGACCAAACCCACTTTACAGTCACTGCTGTATGAGCCTTTCAGTGAGAATAACACTGGGCAGGTTTTGATGCTTGCCCATAAAGTTAAGGTGGGGAGGAATTTTCTAGCTTACACTTCATCGGAAGGGCCCTGTAGTGTATTATAAGTAATTCAGAGATACGCAAAGACCCACGCAGAATGCAGAGTAGCTCCTGACCTCATTATATGTCTAGATGTTCATGAGTTCTAATTCTACCTCTTACTGCTACAGACACTACTGTTCCTACTCCCCCATCCCAGCCTACACTCAAAGCCAGCCTCGTCCACAGCCACATAGTCTTTCATTGACTCATTTAACAAATATTTATTATGCCTCTGGTATGAGCAAGGCACTCTGATATGCTTTGAGGGTATAAAGATGAAAAGACTCTGAAGCAAGTGTAGGAGGGACATGTAAACCAACAATTAGAGTGCAGCGTGATAACAGACTATGAGGGGGGAATGCCCAAGGAGACCACACAGGTGAGGGTACCCAACTCAGCCTGAGGTGGCAGGGGAGCTGGGGAATTGCATTCCAGGCAGAGAGAGAGCACTAGAAGCAAAAACAAGCAGGGCTGGGTGTGGTGGCTCATGCCCACCTCATCCCCAGCTCGTTGGGGAGCTGGGGCAGGCTGATTGCCTGAGCCCAGGAGTTCTAGACCAGCCTGGGCAACATAGTGAGACCTCATCTCTACCAAAAAAAAAAAAAAAATTAGCTGAGCTTGGTGTCTCATGTCTGTAGTCCGAACTACTCAAGAGGCTAAGGCAGGAGGATCACTTGAGCCCATGGAGGCAAAGTTTGCAGTGAGCTTAGATTGCACCACTGCACTCCAGGCTGGGTAACAAAGTAAAACCCTATCTCAAAAAAAAAAAAAAAAAAAAAGAAAAGAAAAGAAAGAGAGAAAGAGAGGAAAGAAAGAAAAAGAAAGAAAGAGAAAGGAAGGAAGGAAGGAAGAAAAAGAAAGAGAGAAAGAAGAAAGAAGGGAAGGAAGAAAGAAAGAAAGAAAACACAAGCAGATAGGAGTGAACATCGTTTCTTGAGATCAAACACGGTTATATGCAGGAGAGCAACAGAAGAAAATGTCATCTAGTTGAGAGGGTCTTAAAGACCCTGTGCCTCTGAATGTTTCCTCATTGACTGGATGCTTAAAACAGTCCCATCTCTGACGTCCTTGAAGGAACAGTCTTTCTCTCTTTTTTTCTTTTTTTTGAGTTGGAGTCTCACTCTGTTGCCCGGGCTGGAATGCAGTGGTGCAATCTTGGCTCACTGCAACCTCTGCCTCCTGGGTTCAAGCAATTCTCCTGCCTCAGCCTCCAGAGTAGCTGGGATTATAGGCATGCACCATCACACCTGGCTAATTTTTGTATTTTTAGTAAAGACAGGGTTTTACCATGTTGGCCAGGCTGGTCTTGAACTCCTGACCTCAAATGATCCACCTGCCTTGGCCTCCAAAAGTGCTAGGATTACAGGCATGGGCCACTGCACCTGGCCCAGGAACAGTCTCTTTTAATACTAAAACCTTTATTTGAAGAGATAAAATATATGAGCCTTATTAGCCACCAGTATTTTAGCTTAAATCAGCAAACCCAGAAAGAATAAAACATTAGACAAGAAAGTGTTGGGGGAGAGAAAAAGAAAGTCAAGGATAGCCCAGGCAGGCCGGGCATGGTGGCTCACACCTGTAATCCCAGCACTTTGGGAGGCCGAGTCGGGCAGATCACAAGGTCAGGAGTTCGAGACCATCCTGGCTAACACGGTGAAACCCCATCTCTACTAAAAAATACAAAAAAAATTAGCCAGGGGTGGTGGCAGGTGCCTGTAGTCCCAGCTACTCGGGAGGCTGAGGCAGGAGAATGGTGGGAACCCGGGAGGCAGAGTTTACAGCGAGCCGAGATGGCGCCACTGCACTCCAGCCTGGGTGAGAGAGTGAGACTCTGTCTCAAAAAAAAAAAAAAAAAAAAAATAGCCCAGGCATAAAAGGTTTACAGTGGGCCAGTTCGTTAGGATAGCCAAAAGTGGGGAAGGTGCTCCTAGATCCTTGAAGAAATCCACACCAACAGAGAAAAGGAGAGTACAGTAAGTCCTTCCTTAATGATAGGTTATCGGAAACTGTGACTAAGTGAAATGACACAGAAGGTACAATGAAACCAATTTGAACTTAGGCTAATTGATATAAAACAGAGTTATGTTTAGAACAAAACACTTTTTACATTAAACATGGAAATAAGTGTGGGCTACACATACATTTAAGATTGATAAAATTAAGTAAGATATTTATTTACCTGCTTCTTCCAGTTTAGGGTTGCAGGTGGCTGGAGCCTGTCCTAGCAGCTCATGGCAAAAGGCAGGGACCAGTCCCGGATAAGGTGCCATCCCATCACAGGGCACACTCACACCTCACACACACGCCCACACTCACAGTGGGGCAGTGTGGACATGCCAATTCACCTAACGGGCACAGATTTGGGAAGTGGGAGGAAACCGGATCACCTGGAGAAAACCCACACAGATGCAGGGAGAGGTTGCAAACTCCACAAAGATAGTGGCCTTGGCCAGGAATCAATTTTTTTTTTTCCTCATCAACATTGTAACATTATTTGGCCAGGCGCGGTGGCTCACGCTTGTAATCCCAGCACTTTGGGAGGCCGAGGCAGGTGGATCACGAGATCAGGAGATCGAGATCACGGTGAAACCCCATCTCTACTAAAAATACAAAAAATTAGCCGGGCGTGGTGGCGGGCGCCTGTAGTCCCAGCTACTCGGAGAGGCTGAGGCAGGAGAATGGCGTGAACCCGGGAGGCGGAGCTTGCAGTGAGCCGAGATTGCGCCACTGCACTCCAGCCTGGGCGACAGAGCGAGACTCCGTCTCAAAAAAAAAAGAAAAGAAAAGAAAATTGTAACATTATTTGAAGACCTGCTGTATAATAAGAAAAAGCAAATGGCACTTTAACAACAAACTATGCTGTGATTATCAGCTGTTTAGGGAGAGGTCATGGCACCAGAATGCCCTTGCCATACCCACTGAGCTGTTGAAGGGAAAGCACTCTTCTCAAAGAAAGGTCTCATCCATGTTGTTCTAGAAGGTCTCACCCATTTTATAATGCTTGAACACAGGCTCAGAGTCATCGTCCATGCCTTCCTCCATCCCTCTCCCAGGCGAGTGGTCTGAAAGCAGTGCTTCTGAAGTTTACGGAGCATATGGATCCCTTGGGGATCTTGCCCAAGCACAGATTTTTATTCAGTAGATCTGGGTTGGGGCCTGAGAATTCGCATTTCTCACAATCTCCCGAGAGATGCTGAGGCTGTTGGCCCAGAGACCACGCTTAGAGTCACTAGGGTCTAGAAGGCCATCTTCCCTGGCGTGTCTCACAGCAGTCTTCTTGTCTCCATCCCTCTGCTACTGCCTAGTTCGGGTCCTGTATGACTCTCCTCTGGAGAATTGTTTCCAGGCTCAATCTATTTTCTATGCAGTCTCTGGGCAATATTTCAAAAAATGAATATGACGTGTTACACCCTGCTTAAATCCCTTCCAAAGATCCCGTTTGCCAAGGAAATTATTTTGAAACAAAATGTTTTTCTTCAGCTGAACTTGAAAATAATAATAATAATGATAACAATAATAATAATAGAAAGGGGGTTTTCCCTATGTTGTCCAGGCTGGTCTCAAACTCCTGGGCTAAAGCGATCCCACCACCTCAGCCTCCCAAAGTGCTGGGATTATAGGCATGAGACACCACATCCGGCCAAGTTGAACTCTTAATACAGAAGCTTTCCTGGAATCCAGTGTTGAAAATGTATACAAGCAGCCCTGTTTTGGCCGAAGCTGAGGGGAAATGCCTGGGTTCTTGATCAAGTCTTACTTGCTCAGCATGCCCTGTTTCCTGGTACTAGCTTTGAGATACCTGCGTATAATGCTGGATTCTGGTGACCCACAGGGCCTACCATCCACTCCAGAAGCCATTTCAGGCTGAAGCTATCATGTACCTTGAGAGAGGTTACTCTCATTTTCCTCCTCGGTATGATGAATATAAAACTGCCTCCTTGTAGAGCTGTTTTTGAAGGTTAAATTGGATCATGTGCTCAGCATAATACCTGGGACATAATAGGTGCTCAATCATTGTTTGTTTCACTTCCCTCATAACATTGACTTAAAACTGCTTTCCAGCTGGGAGTGCTGACTCACTCATGTGATCCCAGCACTTTGGGAAACTGAGGCAGAAGGATCGCTTGAGACCAGGAGCTGGAGATCAGCCTGGGCAACATAGTGGAAACCAGTCTCTATACAATAAATTTAAAAATTAGCTGGGCATGGTCCCAGCTACTCTGGAGGCTGAGGCAGGAGGATCACCTGGGCCTGGGAGGTGAAAGCTGCAGGAGCCGTGATGGCACCACTGCACTCCAGTCTGGGTAACAGAGTGAGACCCTGTCTCAAACAACAACAAAAAGTTTTTTCCCCTGATGAATATAATCATCATGCCCACGTTATTGGAAGGGATAACGTACTGGCCTTATTAATGCAAGTGGATTTAGCTTAGTCTTTTTTCTTGTGGGCAGGCTTTGCTCTGATTGGAGGTGGGGGATTACTGGAAGAGATGAAGAAGCAACCCTTAGCAACAGAGAGAGGGGATGGAGAGGTGGCCAGGAGGGTAGACGGATGGACAAGACATGGGGCCGAGGCTATGGAAAGGTGCACCATTTTCACAATAATGCTTACCACCAGCCTGGTGCCTTTCATATTAATTAACATGTGATGCATAGAAATTTTGAACAAGCTGAAAATTCCTAGACAGTGATCTTTGCTGTATGCCCCAAGTGGCATGTGCACTCAAGGGCATCAAGCTTCCTAGGAAAGAGTTCAATCCTGCTTGCCTCACTCAGGCTGTTTCTGATGGCAACAGTTAAGGATGAAGCATGTCCCTTAGACCTCTAGAGAGGTGCCATGGGCCTGGTTACTGTCCCCTGTGCTGGAATACTCGCTGCTCAAGGGCAAAGAGCAGGCAGCTGTCTTACTTAAGCCCTCTTGTCCACATCTCTCCCTACCTTCTATCCCCGACCTCCTGCCTACCTCCCAGAGTCCATATGAAGTGCATCGCAAAAGGACTGTCAATACCCAGTCTCAGCTAACTGACTTGGGACACCTTTCTAGAATTGTTCTTCCCTAATTCTCCACAACAAGCAGGTTATACAACAGGTTGCAAGGTGCCCCCAGGCAGTCCAGAGATGTGGTCCAAAATATACACGAATGGGCTGTTTATTTGCTCTAAACAGGACAGGCTATGTGAAACCTGAACCTTATCGCCTAAAGGATTTTGGCTGCTTGAGGTTCCTGGTGTTAGATCAGGAGCCAGACTGAGGGCAGGGTGCCCTCCCTGCCCTCCATTGCAAAGGTCTTTCCTCCTCAGGAAATCGCGTCGGTCCCAGTCTGGGGCCACCGTGCAGGTCTTGCATTCCTGGGAGCCTACAGAACAGCCTCAGAAGGTCCTATCAAGCTGCGGTATCTCAAAGCCTCCTGCAATGCTATTAACATAAAACCATAATCTACCCTGCAGAGTTAATAATTAGTTACAATCGGTTATAAGCCAAACACATCCCCAGTTCCAGTTGACAACAGGGAGGCTGTGGAAATGCCAGCTGGCTGGGAGGTTAGCAAAGCAGGTGAATGGCAAATAGGGCAAAGTAAAGCGTCCACCCCAATTTGTAGACTGCTGAGGTTGTGCATGCCAGGAGCGTTGCATTCATATCACAGACATTCCTGCTGTCTTGCTTTCTGCCCCTGGAAATGTGTTAGCCCTACAAATTTGCACACCAGCAAGAACTGTGACTAACCATATATTTTTTACACAATGGGACTCATTGCAACAATCTGCACAGGAATTCCCATGAGAAATAGCTGGCTGTCTCACTTCCCTGGATGATAATGCATACAGGATTCATTCGTCATATACCCTTGATTTAAGAATATATATACCTCGATTTAAGAATCGTGCCGGGCGCGGTGGCTCACGCTTGTAATTCCAGCACTTTGGGAGGCCGAGGCGGGCGGATCACGAGGTCAGGAGATCGAGACCACGGTGAAACCCCGTCTCTACTAAAAATACAAAAAAATTAGCCGGGCGTGGTGGCGGGCGCCTGTAGTCCCAGCTACTCGGAGAGGCTGAGGCAGGAGGATGGCGTGAACCCGGGAGGCGGAGCTTGCAGTGAGCCGAGATTGCGCCACTGCACTCCAGCCTGGGCGACAGAGCGAGACTCCGTCTCAAAAAAAAAAAAAAAAAAGAATCGTTACTGGACAGCTAACTGATTCATTCCTAATACAGTCCGGAAGGGTGGGGAGGAAATGGATGTCTTCTTTCAGGTCTCGGGAGAGACCTGTGAGTCTCGACCGCACTGAGCGTCACTCACCCTTAGTGTCCAAAGGGTTTAAAAAGGAGCCGTCTCTAAACACTTTGTTATCCATGGAGGGAAGTTGAGATTGTAGAAATGGAAAGGTTTAGAGTTGCCTTTGGTTATCCTAAGTAGCTAGCTGGAAAGACCATTTTGGCTACATCACCTCATACAGTGTCATTTACAAACAAATATATTTTATTCATTGAAAATAAAATTTCCAGACAACTGCCGCATACCCGGCAAAGCACGAACATGTTTTCATTATAATCATTTTGATATTTGTTTTTCTGAGCAGTATTGTACAGCTTCCTCCCTTATTAACTAAACAGAGAACCAAATATGTGTAGCCTTTACATGATGACTATTGAAATGGTTATTTCATTGGAACAATGAAAACTTTTGGTCCACTGGGGAGAAATGTCTGTGAGAAATGTACTGAGACCTTTGTCTCTGTCTTCAGCGGCTGCAGATGCTGTGCCATCTGAATTCTCCTGCCTGCTCACTTGGAGTGGGTCTTTCCCTCACTTTCAGCTGTCACTTCTAATCCTCCGGAATGAGCGGGAAATGGAAAATACAAGTCTTGTTCAAATTATGTTTCACATAAGTATTACTCAGCCTTCAAGTAAAGGGTTGAATAACTGAGTACATCACAACGCTGTTTGGTGCATTAATCTAGTAACTTTGAGTTTATACATTTGGGAATATTCTTATTCTCAGCTCTCTTTGGTGCAGTTGAGGTTGCCAGACAAACCACCTCAGGGTGGGTGTGAGGCTATTGTGCATTGCAGCTGGTTAATAGGTGGAATCTATTATTTTACAAGGCTTCAGGGAAGTAAGTCATTAGGAGTGGTGAGTTTAAGAGTTCCAGGTATAGTTAGGAAGATAAGGACTGAGATATTCAGCTGACACTTGAAGAACCTGAGGTCCACATGCAGAGCCTCTAGCTTCCCTATTGCTGGAGGAGGAGTAGGGAAGGAGGTGGCACCCAGAGATGTCCAGCCCCAGACTTGGGGCCATGTGCACTGTGGGGTGGGGACGGGGATGGTAGAAATTGCCATGCACTTCCTTAGGTCAAAAAAGAGAGGCAAACAAAATACAAAGCTTGTCACTCATGTATTTAAAAAAAGGAAAAACACACACACACACACACACACACACACACACAAACCCAGGACTTTTTATTTTAGGATAAAGTCCAAACTCCTCAACATGTAATATAATTCCTGGTCTAGACCATTTCTAAGCCTCTCTTTTCACCACTTCCCCAAATAAAACAATGCCACTCCTTCTTCCTAGAATGCTCTCCTTCCCCATCAACTGCCTCTCCTCAGTATCTCAGGTACCCCTCCCACACTCCGCAGTGTGTGATGTGTCCCTCCTCCGAGGTCACAGGCTCACTGGACCTGGGAGAGATGATTTGCATCCTGTCCCGAGATTGTACATGGATTTAGCTGGTTCCTCATTTGACTGTGAGGGTCGGGGGACAGAAATGGCAGGTCGTTCATCTCAGCCATTCCAGTGCCTGCTACAGAGATGCTTAATTAATGTGGAATGCATGAATGAATGAATGAATGAATATTTTATTTATTTATTTATTTTGTGACGGAGTCTCGCTGTCGCCCAGGCTGGAGTGCAGTGGCACGATCTCAGGTCACTGCAGGATCCGCCCCCCGGAGTTCACGCCATTCTCCTGCCTCAGCCTCCCGAGTAGCTGGGACTACAGGCGCCTGCCACCTCGCCTGGCTAATTTTTTGTATTTTTAGTAGAGACGGGGTTTCACCGTGTTAGCCAGGATGGTCTTGATCTCCTGACCTCGTGATCCGCCCGCCTCGGCCTCCCAAAGTGCTGGGATTACAGGCGTGAGCCACCGCGCCTGGCCGAATGCATATTTTAATTTATGAAAGCAGACTTAGGGAAATGTCTGGAATGAAGACAAGGAGTCTTCACAGCTTCATCCCAGTGACAGTGGAGGGAGGGGCGGAGGGGAGAGAGGTGCTATGGGCTGCTTGTTTACAGACCACATGTTTAAGCCTCAGACTTTTTTAGTGCCCGCTGCACTACAACAGGGCAGATACAGCTTCTCCAGGCCAGCTTCCCCAAGTCTTTCCAGCATCTCTGCCTGTCTCGCTCTACTTGCTGAAGCTACAACTGGCTTTCCCTTCCCCCTTGGCAGGAAGGGTGGGAAAGACGTTAGTTTAGAAACAAGTTGTTAGTGACACAGTCTTTTCTAATGCTGCCGACAGCGTCCCTCAAATGAAGCACTTCTTCTTCATGCTGAATGCCTTTGTGTTATCTGTAGGGGAATTTTGAGTTGATGTTTTTGCCATTTTTCTTCTTAAATTTAATTCTTTAATTAAGGTATAATTTAGATACTATGAAATGCACGGATCTTAGTGTTATAATTCAACGCATTTTGACAAATGCATACACCAGTGTAAACTTACACCGCTGATATATCTGTCACCCCAGAAAGTTCCCTCGTGCCCCCTCCCTATCTCCACTGTAGGATAATTTTGTAAAAGTAAAAAAATGAAGTTTTGGCTGCTATGCTGTTTGTGTACTGGTCAAAGCAGACTGGCTTTATGTGAGTGAAATCATTAGAAATCAACACAATAAATTACTTGATCCAGTACTAAATGTTTTAACTTTCTACCATGACGTGGATTTAGGGAAAAGAAATGCATTAAAATGTCAGCTGGGGTGTTGTTAAAAATTCGGATACGTGGCCGGGTGCGGTGGCTCACGCCTGTAATCCCAGCACTTTGGGAGGCCGAGATGGGCGGATCACAAGCTCAGGAGATCGAGACCATCCTGGCTAACACAGTGAAACCCCGTCTCTACTAAAAATACAAAAAATTAGCCGGGCGTGGTGGCGGGCACCTGTAGTCCCAGCTACTCGGGAGGCTGAGGCAGGAGAATGGCGTGAACCCTGGGGGGGCGGAGCTTGCAGTGAGCCGAGATTGCGCCACTGCACTCCAGCCTGGGCGACAGCGAGACTCTGTCTCAAAAAAAAAAAAAAAAAATTCGGATACGTGAGCCCACCCCAGTACCATTAAGTCAGAATTTCTTGGCATGGCATCCAGGAATATGTATTTTCAATAAAAGTTCCCAGAAATTCCAACGTGGAGGAGGAGCAGGGGGTGACAGCAACCACACTGTTGGTGTGGAGACCAAAAGGGTCTGTTACAACTGGACAGAGATACTCATTGATCGATGGGGAAACAGAGTGCCAGAGAAGTACAGTGGCTTGTTCAAGGCCACGCAGAAAATTAATGGTGTGGCGTGCATTTCTGGGTGGGCAGTAGGAAAGGCTGGGATCACAGTCATTCATGATGGCCCAGAAAACTATCTGCCCCTGAGTTGTTAGTAGAGGTGACCAGAACCCAGGGCCAGACCCAGGCCTCGGCTGCCTCCCTCACCCCGTCCTGCTCAACAGTTCTGGGGGCCACACAGGGAAGGGACTCTGCATCTGATGGAAAGCAAGGAAGGAAAGCACTGCTTATGCCCTCCAGTGTTCAGGCCTCCACAGACCCACAGCCCTGAGGATTCATTGGTGACATTATAATCTGCCCCCATCCCAATTCTTCTCCCCCTGGCAATGCACTCTAAGAGACTGAACTGCTTTGGTGCGGTGTGCGGGGGTGGGTGGCAGGCAGGCTTACCACTGACAGGGATAGGTCAGTGCAGGCAATTTATCACCCAGTGGAACTCCTCCTTCTCATCTGCCAAATGCACAAATAAATCAGGCATCAGAGCGACACCACTGGCGAGCAGTCCAGGTGGGACCACATCCAGCCGCCCAGCCTCCCCGGCGCCACTGCTACTCAGGCAGTGTTTTGGTGGCACCTCAAGCAGAACTGTCCTTTCTTTCCCCACCCAGACAAACCCAAACAGTTGATAAATTATCAGAATGAACTGGTGTCCTGATGAACCTTTGATCTTCCCAAGTGTCAATGTCCAACCAGTGTGTGAGGCTCCCATTGAGGAGGCTGCAGAGTGAGGCAGAAAGTCAGTAGTGTTCAGAAAAGCGTGGAGTCTCTTTAGCCCTCCGTCCCTGTCCCCTCCACAAAAGATAGCACTGGATGACCAGAGCCCACTGGCCAGCTTAGAGGGACACCAACCTCAGAATCCAAGGGAAGACAGGACTTCAGAGCAGGCAAGAGGGCCTGCCCTCTGCCCCAGGTGAGGGCTATGACTTGAATCATAGGCATTTACCACGGCAGGGGTCCATCAGCCTCTAGCCTCTACCTGGCTGCTCTCACAGCCCCTGACAATGTCTGCCACTCCCAGTATGAATTAGTGAGATGGGCTTCCATGCAGGGGTCCCCAGATTTGCCCCAGTAATGCCTGAAGAGCCCATGGGAGAGGAGGCAGATGAAGTCTCAAGAGCATCGGGGCTCTCTCTTGATTCTTTTGGGATTCTGCTGCCCCAGGAGCCTGGCTAAGCCACTTTACTCTCTGGGCTTTGGTTTCCTTATTTGTAAAATGCAGGGGTCAAATTAAGTTGTCTTTCAGTTCACTTCCAACATTACGGGTTGCGGTCTACCCCTCCCAAACCAAGAACCTTGAATTTGTTTTGATATATTTTATTTCCTATTGGGTGCAGATCTATTGGGCACACAGCCGAGATGGGCAAAGGTCTAGCAATCATTCCAGGTAGGAAGGCAGACACCTGTGTGTAAGATTCTTAATGGTAGAGCTCTTTCCTTATTTATCTTTGCATTCTTAGGGCAAAATAGGTGTTCAGTAAATTCTTGTAACATGAATGTGCAACCCATATAAAAACCAGGGCTCCATTTGGCCTATTCGTGACTTGCTCTCTTATTCAGAGAAACACTGAGTATCCACGAACAAATATTTAAAACTCATTGCAATTATTTTGGTGTCTCTTGAGAAACTTCTAAGGAGGATCTCTGTACAGGCCTCAGAAACCCTTCTTAAAATCCCTGCCCTCTTTTCTCCTGCTATCTTCCACCTGCTGCTGTTCAGGAACCTCTTACCCTTCAAACATTCATTCTCAACCTACTTTTCCCCATTTTATGTCACAAAAGCCAGGTGTGAACCAACAAAAGACTGCATTTCCCTTACAGGCATGGGAAGTAGGAGCAAAGACAAAATTGTTCTCAGCAGACCATGGCTAAAGGGAGGAACACCACAAGAGCAAAGAGAACGAAGCCCTATTTATTAACTTTATCGTGAGTAAGTGCTGTGTGCATGAAGGCATGTTGGAATGCTGTCTGCACCATCAGCTTTGCCGATCAGTTTCCCACACATCTACAGTTTTTTGTGTTTCTTTTTTGAGATGGAGTCTCGCTCTGTCGCCCAGGCTGGAGTGCAGTGGCGCGATCTCCGCTCACTGCAAGCTCCTCCTCCCGGGTTCACGCCATTCTCCTGCCTCAACCTCCCGAGTAGCTGGGACTACAGGCGCCCGCCAGCACACCCGGCTAATTTTCTGTATTTTTAGTAGAGACGGGGTTTCACCGTGTTAGCCAGGATGGTCTCGATCTCCTGACCTCGTGATCCGTCCGCCTCGGCCTCCCAAAGTGCTGGGATTACAGGCGTGAGCCGCCGTGCCTGGCGAAACATCCACAGTTTTGAAGGAGTCACCTAGGTGATCTGATTTCAGGAGTCAGACAGTGTCCACTGCCTCTTAATATCAACCTAAGATCCGTTATTCTAAATACAGTCAGATGCCACGTGACATTTCAGTCAATACTGACCGCATACACAAGAGTCCTGTAAGATCCTAATACTGTATTTTTACCGTACCTTTTCTCTGTCTAGATACACAAATCCTTAACATTGTGTTCTAATTGCCTACAGTATTGCCTATATACCGTAGTAATGTAAATGTAAATAGCAGGTACATTCTATGTTGATTGCATGACAATGAAATCATCGCTGGACAAATTTCTCAGAACGTGTGTCTATCCTTAAGCGACACAGGAATGTATGTACTTTCATTGCTTTAAACTCAGAGATTTTGGACCTCAGTCAGTCAATTAGCACCAGGAGCAAGTGGTGGTAACTCTGTGTGATCGTAGGCTGTCATCCGTCTTCCCCATGCTTCTGTTAAATTGAGAGGGTAAGGAAGTGTTAAGCGCCTGGCGCGGTGGCTCACAGCTGTAATCCCAGCACTTTGGGAGGCCGAGCGGACGGATCACGAGGTCAGGAGATCGAGACCATCCTGGCTAACACGGTGAAACCCCGTCTCTACTAAAAATACAGAAAATTAGCCGGGTGTGCTGGCGGGCGCCTGTAGTCCCAGCTACTCGGGAGGTTGAGGCAGGAGAATGGCGTGAACCCGGGAGGAGGAGCTTGCGGTGAGCGGAGATCGCGCCACTGCACTCCAGCCTGGGCGACAGAGCGAGACTCCGTCTCAAAAAAAAAAAAAGAAGTATTAAGCAATGATTCTGCCACAATGGGCTGGAAGAATGGGCTTGGGAGAGTTTTTAACTCCTTTAGTTCCAGCCCACTCCTCCATTAAATAGAGATAATCAGGAATATTATGAGGTTTAAATAAAATCATAAAATACAAGCCGGGTGTGGTGGCTCACGCCTGTAATTCCAGCACTTTGGGAGGCCGAGGCGGGCGGATCACCTGAGGTTGGGAGTTCGAGACCAGCCTGACCAACATGGAGAAACCCTGTCTCTACTAAAAATACAAAATATTAGCCAGGCGTGGTGGCGCATGCCTGTAATCCCAGCTACTCGGGAGGCTGAGGCAGGAGAATCACTAGAACCCAGGAGGCGGAGGTTGCGGTGAGCTGAGGTCGCGCCTTTGCACTCCAGCCTGGGCAACAAGAGCGAAACTCCGTCTCAAAAAAATAAAACAAAAAACAAACAAAAAAATACAAAATCATAGCAAAAGTCTTAGCCCATAGCAAGCATCTGATAAATGTTAGTTATTATTAATATTGTAATTCTCTAGTGTTTCTTTGAGCTTGAATAGCCCACAAATCTCTGAGTGTTGTTTGACTCAAACCAGGAGCTACCTGGGTGAAGAAGTTAAGTGAAACCAGCATATGGGTAGTGAGAGTTGCCATTTGAGTCTCTGGAATGAAAAGGGCCTCATCAGTGCTTGCTTACGTAATTCATCAATTATAATTGAGAGGAGAAAATATATAAAATGGAACTACACAAGAGGAAATAAACATTCAACAGTAAATTGGTACTGGAGGAATTCCCTATTTCACCTGTCAAAGGGCCAATTTTCCCTGAGGAATGAAATAAGCGAAAGCCCTTATCAGTTGGCAACTGACACCAAAACACTACTTAGGTGAGTGGCGTGGGTGAAGGTGTGGAGGTAAACCCTGACTTCTTCCCCACTGCATTGAGGGTCATCTTTCTGGCCTGGTGCTGAGTGGGTGGGATTTAGTTGCCTGCTGTGGCTTCAAGGACTGTTTCTGGAGTCTTCTAGGTTTAAGGCCAGCAGTGTTGCGTGACAGCAGAAGCAGCTTCCAGCGATTTCTTGGCTTCCAGCTAATTCTCTGTTTGCACTTTTGTTATGGCTACTAGTTGAAAACTCCTCCTTTGTTTATTTGTTTGTCAGTAGGTATGTGAGATGAAGTCAGCCCTCAGCCAGGCTCTGCCCTGGAGGGCTCTGCAAGGAAAGGGGTCACTTTACTTCTTTTGACCCACTGGGTGGTAAGTCCGAACTGAGGCCTTTCTTTATTCCATCTCAAATAAGCAAACAAAAAAAGAAACCTACAAATAAGGAACTTCTTAGAGCAGCAAAGACAGGAAGAATTGGCCTTCCCATCTTTGCTGCTCTGAAAATGGGTCAGTTGAAAAATCTGGGCTGTTGAAAAGAAAACAAAAGCCCTGAGTTAATTGCAGAATAGGACAGGTCTGCACCCCCTTCCCAGTGCAGGTGACCTTGGATGAGACTGGCACCAGCTCAAACCTCTTCCTTTGTGTGCTCAGCCAGCCTTTGAGATGTGTCCCCGCCGACAGGTGTCAGAATGAATAACCCTTAAGAAACAGGTCTACCAAAGGGAAATCCTGGAAGTCCAGAAGATTTGCTTTCTCATTGTTAAGTACAGTGTTTTAAAGAGCCTTGAAGGTCTGATAAAAACCCACTATCACTCCCTGTGGCTTGTCAAATTTCTACTCTCATGAGATAAGAGGGTCTAATGAAGAGAACGAGGGCTTTGGACTCCACAGAGCTTTGGTTCCGTCTCTCCATGTACTAGTTTAGGTGAGCTATGGCCCATGATTTAACTTCTCTTAGGCTCTCATTCATTACCTGGAAATAATACTAATGTGTTAAAAATAATAATAAGTGTATTACGAGGCTGCTGTGAAAAATGAATCTGAGATAATAGATGACAAGTACTCAGCAGAGTGGCCCAGGATAACCCTTCATCAAAGTTACACATTGATCACCAGCTCGTAAACTGCATACAGTAAACTGGCCCTTTCGCACTGGCCCTTCACCTCTGATGGCCCTCAACTTGCAAAAAATTCTTGGTTGGGACTTCACATGGGGCCTTCCAGAAAGGAAACAAACCTAGCAGCCTATTAGCATACAGTGGGCCACTTTCTGTGGTTAAGTAAATAAGTTACTAAAAGCATAATACCTGCCTGGGAGCATTCTGGTTGCTGTTTGGAATTGAAGGAGTAATAATTGTCATAGGAATAAATATACTAATTCAGGCAAATAAGTGAAACCTCTCAAGTTTTATTTTTCACTTCCAAATAGCTTGATGTACCTGAAACTTTAAGTATACAAAACCAAGAAGTAGAATCCAAAGGCTAGAATTTTCCCTGACCTTTCTCGTGGTAAATCTCATGCTTCCGATGCTAAGCATATCAGATTCCAATATACAACAAGTTGAAAAATGAGACATAAAACAAATATGATTTGGAGGGGGATTATTTCTCTCAAAGACAAAATTGCTAAGGAATAATGGTGTGATACTCTGCCTCAAAGAGTTAAAGACTATTTCACGGAGAAATGTAGTAACCAGTTTTTATTTCGCCATTCACAATGTCATTCATTGAGTCATTTATAAACAAAAGTGTTTATTCTGTTTTATGTACTGTGTAAGATGTTGGGGATACAAAGCTGAATTAGACACGGCATTGAACGTGGCCTCAGCCCTCCAGAAGCCATCACAGCTAACAAGCCCACGTACTGCAATGGGACAGTGGGCATCCGGATACACTGTGGCCAGAGCTGAGGGGAGGGGAGCTCCCTTCTCACCAAGGGCATCAGGAAAGGCTTGATCATGCACAAAAGGGCTTTTGAGTTGGTGCTTAAAGAAGGAACAGAGTTTGCTATAAAGAAAAGAGAAAAAAAATTAAAAATCCAAGCAGAGAGAACAGAATGAAGGTATAAAGGTGCAATAGGTGGTCCAGGTATAACAATGGTAGATGAAGCATAGTGTGTGTGTGTGCATGCACATACACCAAGTGGGATACAGGGCTGAGAATATGGGTAGCCAGAATCCACTGTGAGAAGTTTAGAACAAATGAAAAAAGAGGAAGACACAAGTGTAAAATGTGAGAGGAAGATGAGTCCAACAAAGGCAGGAATTTCTTTCAAGACACAAATACCTGTGACATGAGGAGAGGGAGTATCTCAGAATGCAGATCATTCCTTGATGAACCCCAGGACCAGATAAATTGTCGTAGATTGTGGTAAATTGGCAATAAATTGTGCTGTGTACCTGCTTGGCCTTCCTTAGTCCTCTACCTACAGCTGTATGCAAATTTTTTTTTTTTTTTTTTGAGATGGAGTCTTCCTCTGTTACCCAGGCTGGAGTGCAGTGGCATGATCTTGGCTCACTGCAACCTCTGCCTCCTGGATTCAAGCAATTCTCCTGCCTCAGCCTCCTGAGTAGCTGGGATTATAGGCTTATGCCACCACCATGCCCAGCTAATTTTTGTATTTTTAGTAGAGACAGGGTTTCGCCATGTTGGCCAGGATGGTCTTGATCTCCTGACCTCGTGATCCACCCGCCTCGGTCTCCCAAAGTGCTGGGATTACAGGCGTGAGCCACCATGCCTGGCTCTCAGTGCAAACTTTTGAAGGTAGGGTGGAAATTTAATAGCAAGCAAAAACAAAAATGTTAAAAAAAAAAAAAAAGTGCACCTAGTGACTCCAGTGGATTTGCCTGGGTGATGATGTGAGATGTTATGGAATAAGTACACACCTTTTTTTTCCACTTTGGTTTAATTATTAAAGGGATGTTTTTTGTTGTATTCTTGATTTCAACAGGCATACGTGTTGTGGTTCAAAATATGGAGATGGAGGCTTAAAGAAGGAAATGAAACTTTCTCTGTATATTTTATACATAAAACATAGGAGATGCTCTTTTTAAATTAGCTTTCTACTTTTGCTTTTGTGCTTCCAAATGGTTTCTCATTGAAGAGATCAGAAAGAAAAGATTCTCTTATATTTTGTTGTAGTTCTTATATGTTTTTAGTTTTCATATCTAACTCTTAAGTCCATACTGAATTTGTTTTTAATGAATGGATCACCTGAGGTCGGGAGTTTGAGACCAGCCTGACCAACACGGAGAAACCCCATCTCTACCAAAAATACAAAATTAGCTGGGCATGGTGGCACAAGCCTGTAATCCCAGCTAGTCAGGAGGCTGAGGCAGAGGAATCGCTTGAACCCAGGAGATGGAGGTTGCGGTGAGCCAAGGTCACACCATTGCACTCCAGCCTGGGCAACAAGAGCGAAACTCTGTCTCAAAAAAAAGAAAAAAGAAGGTCTTAGGTAAGGTAAACTTGTGGCACATTTATGAGCCTTGGGCCTATTTTTCCCTTTAAGCTAATCATTTATCCTTCCTCTTATCGTAAGTTTTGTCCATTTCCTGTTTTTGAGTTATGAACAGTCGGGCCCGTGCTTCCTGGGTGGTTTTCCTGCAGTCATAATAAAGTATGATTGTTAAAGCCATTGCTCCTGTTCCTGTTATTTCTGTCCCCCAATTGGCTAATGGAGCCTAGGACTTTTGCCCCACTGGCTACCTCCTCAAGTCTGCTTGTGTTGCCAGCAGCTTAGAAACAGACCATGGTCTGTGGAAAGTGCCCCTGTTTGGATCCCTCTGGAGGTTTTTAGCAACAGCTGGGCCTCTGTGACACATCCGGATGCAGCATCTCCTGAGGACCTTGCAAACTGAGGATGGGTTGGGACTATCCCAAAAGATATCACCCACCCACTCCCATCCCTTGAGCAATGACAAGCCTTCATTCATTGTTAAGCAAACGGTGTGCTCCAGGATACAGGGATGAATGAGATAGACTCCCTGCCCCAAGGTTCTCATTCGCCCTTCTAGAATGCTTCAGAGGATCTGCCTACTTGAGCAACCTCATGGGGTGACGTCGTGGGAATCTGCCCAATCTCATTCCATTTACTCACTAAATATTTGTTGAGCTCCTACTATTTGCCAAGAACTGTGCTGGGTGCTGGAATACCAGGTCTCAAGGAGCTTGTTGCTGAATGGAGGATAAATAGGCGGTGACAGTGAGATAAGAGCCCAAGTAGGTGAAAGTGTTAGACCTTAGATGTTAGGAGTTTCTGGGTTATTCAGTCCAGCCTGCCAGGGGCTTATGGCTGCGTTAACAATAGCATTTCTTTTACATTCAAAGTAATAGCAAAGTCAGTGGTCATCTAGTGCACCTGAGATTCTTCAGAGTCACTCTAGACTCCCTTCAGACCCAACTTTTAGAGCTACAGAGGAAATCAGCTGGGGCAAATGAATGAATGGTCCAGAGATTTAAAAGAAGTAAGGGACAAGTAAATAATTGGGTCCACTTACCCAGGAACTGTGACTGGCTGCCTGGTTTCCTAGCAGTCAAAGCCAACAGCCACAGCCTGGGTTGGGATAACACAAGCCAGGCACCAAAATAAATTTTTTCCCTTTTATCTCAGTGACCCAAATCCATGGGCCCCACTGATGTTTGTTTTGACTTCTTGGCTCTGAAGCCTAGGGCAGTTCTTGTGTGGCAGGCTGTTTGGTTGACAAATCTTTTAATGGACAAATTAGCAAGCTCCTTATGTGCTCACATATTAGCAGACCGCCTTCAGCCATGCACAAAACACTGGAGAGTAGGCTGTCCCCCTCACCCCAAACTGCAACCAATCCTTGATTATTCTACAGATAAAATTTGGAATAATCTCAGCTCCCTCTAGTCAGTTGATGGGAAAAAATGCTGTGTTGAGGATTGTCCATTTTTATTTTAAGGAAGGGAAAGGAAAAATACAGGAGGGTAAAATGAAGTTATGAACGTAGCTGCTTTTAAGCAACCTTCCAAGCACATTTTCTGGAGGAAATTCAAAATTAAAATGAAATTTTAAGATTTCTTTTGCAATTTTATGGCCCCTGCCTTTTTTTGTTCTGGGCCACAGCATGATGAGTAATCAAGAGTTGGTTTTAGAACAGATCTTTGCTTCTTGCCAACACCTTATTTTGAGATATTTTCTTCAACCCTCTTTTTTCCCATTAACTGACTTCAATGCTGGCTGCATGGCCTCCTTTGTAGTTCTAACACCCAAACCTCATTCCCCAAAGAAATAAGTTCTCTTGTGTCTAATAGTTCACACATTTTAACCACATAGTATTGTCCTTCTAACGTAGGGGTTGAGATGAGGTAGGGGGTGATGCCTGTCTACGACTCCCTCTTGTTGCTATCTGACGCCTCTTCCTCAACTCCAATCTGCCAGGCAGATTAAAGTACAGGGTTGCACACTATTACATTGTCAAAGATAATTCAAATCTCGTCCTTGAAGCTTTTCTACCTTCCTTTCAATTCATCACCACTTACAGTAACTATTGACTCTGCTCAAGGCTGAACGTGAGCTTCTGGGAAAGGGAAAATACCAAAGACGAATGTTTCCAAGCAACAGAGAGATGTAGATACATTTAGTGCTTCCCAAGACTCAATTTATTTATATGTAAAATGGGATAATCCCCCACTTCTAATGCTGTTGTAAGGATTGGAGATAACATAAAGGCATTCTACTGAGCTTTAGAAGTGGAGGCACTCAACAGTTAGTAGTCATTTGCATTATCATTGTCACACACATCAATTTCTACATTTAAAGCTGTGGCCCAAGTATCTCTGATCCAGCAAGAAGAAGGTCCAAGCAACTGCTCTGTGTCTTCTCATAATTGGTGACACAAGTAAAAGAAACAGAGAGAAGGGGCTTGGGGGAACCCTCTAGTGGAGAAGTGAGTGAAAATTACCCCAACTCCCATTTCTTTTTTTTATTTTTGTGATGGAGTCTCGTGCTGTCACCCAAGCTGGAGTGCAGTGGCGTGATCTTGGCTCACTGCAACCTCCACCTCCCGGGTTCAAACAATTCTCCTGACTCAGCCTCCCGAGTAGCTGGGATTACTGGCGTCCACCACCACGCCTGACTACTATTTTGTATTTTTTAGTAGAGACCGGATTTCACCATGTTGGCCAGGCTGGTTTTGAACTCCTGACCTGGTGATCTGCCGTCCTCAGCCTCCCAAAGTGCTGGGATTACAGGTGTGAGATATTGTGCCCACCACCCTGGCTGCTTTAAAAAAAGCATTTCTATTCCACCTGGCTGCTTTAAAAAAAAAATCATATGTATTTCATACTCCTTTCTTAGCTCCACCACTTTTCTCCCTCTGTCTTCTCACTCTATTCTCTGCTCTGCTCCCTAAGTTGTCACAGGAACGATTTGTTATCTAGGTCCCCAGCGAAAAGAGCCCTGAGTCAGTCACCTGCACAGGAAGCCGTCTGAGCACCACAGCACAGGAGGACGGGCAGGCCTCATGGGTGAATGTGCACTCACAAGCCTTCCCAGGATGCCCTTGGCTTGGAATTCCATTTTCCAGAGTCCAATTATACAGACCCAGGGAAGAGGCCAGACCCACCCTCCCCTCACTGCCTCCCATATGAAGAATTCTTGAATAAAACGAAACACATCAGGCCGGGCACGGTGGCTCACGCCTGTAATCCCAACACTTTGGGAGGCCGAGGTAGGTGGATCACCTGAGGTCAGGAGTTCGAGACCAGTCTGGCTAACATGGTGAAATCCTGTCTCTACTAAAAATACAAAATATTAGCTGGGTGTGGTGGTGGGAGCCTGTAATCCCAGCTACTTGGGAGGCTGAGGCAGGAGAAAAGCTTGAACCCAGAGGGCGGAGGTTGCAGTGAGCCGAGATCGCGCCACTGCACTCCAGCCTGGGCGACAAGAGTGAGACTCCCCAGACAACCTCATTCATTCCATATGTGTTTATTAATTACCTACCTTGTGTCAGGGAGCATTGTAAGCTCTGGAGACATAGCACGACACAACTGACAAAGCCCATGCTCCAACGGGATTTACATTCCAGCATGGGAAAATCAGATAACGAACAAACATATGAATGCTGTGAAAAGGGACAGGTCAGGGGGTAGGGAGTGAGAGTGGAGGGTGCTCATTAAGAAAGGGGGAAGCAGGTATGTGATCACCCAGTAGACGCCACTTGAGAAGAGACTTGCTAGAGAGACAGGTGAGTCAGGTGGGTGTCCAGAGGAAGAGCATCCCAGCAGAGCAAATGGTAAATGCAAGCAAATGTCTGGTGTGAGAAAAGGCTTCAAGTGTTCAACAACAAAGAGGAGAAAAATGACATTGCAGCTGAGTAAGAAATAGGGGAGTGGCAGGGGATGAGCTCAGAGAGGAAGCCAGGGACCTCTCAAGTAGGACTAGGAAAGTGAATTTTGTTTAAACGAAAGGAGTGCTACTGAAGAGTTTTGAGCAGGTGCATGCAATTCAACTGAGGGTTTAACTTGTTTAGGCTATTCAGTGGAGAAAAGACCACTGGAGAAGCAGGGTGAAAGAGCAGAGCCCTGTTAGGAGCTTATTTGCACGGCACACAGTTGATGATATTGGCAATAATTAGTGGTGTGGAGTCCATGCAGGCTGTTTTGCTCAGTCTCTCCTCCCACCAACCCAGAGAGAACTCCAAATTCCTCAAAAAGATACGCAAAAGCCACAGCAACCATTGCCTACTTTATGAAGATGTCTTCATGGGGACAGGAGGGAGAGCCTATATCACAATCAGGGCGGCACACCATGTTGGAAGCATCATTTGACCTTCAGGCTCTCCTTATCCTCTCTTTGGTACACATCCCTCTTCTTCCTGCATCCCTGCTTCCTATCAGCTTAAGATTGCTTTCCTCTCTGCTATGCAAAGATGTTCATCTCTGCCCCAGCTTCTGCTTTCAAAAAGCAGGGCATCAAATCCCCCATAGTATTCAGAAAATGAAGTTCCCTTTCATTAGCAAGATCTATTATCCCCTTAAGGCAATGTAGGAGACATCCATTGTTACTTGACTGTGTTTTTGCCTTCTCCCTTCCTGCTTCACGCCCTTCCTGCTTCACACCGTTCATCTGAACAAGGTGAGAACCTCAGTGAGACTGAGGCGAAAGTCTCAATCAGACGAGGTTTACTAAGCCAACTTTACAGCACACCTGGAAAAAAAGTGGGCCTCAGACACATCTGTGGGTTTTTAGGACGTATAGTATTTATACATTTTTTTAAAGGGGAGAAGACATGTAGGAACAGGGGGCAAGCAGGCGGTAAGGGGGATGGTTACATTCTAGGGAGACTTTAGTTAGTACCCAATAAATCTACATTTTATGTAAGATAAGGTGAACGTTTGCAGAGAAAAAAGGGAGTAAAGGAAGAGTCAGGAAGTTTCTTGTCTTTGCTCTGCACCTGGGAAGACAGGTCTGTATTCTATATTATTATATGTTAGTTTTAGGAGCTAGACTTAGGTTGCAGACCTAAAGTTACAATTGGCATGACCTTGTTTATGGGAGGCCAGAAAAGAAATTCCCTATGAATGATCTGTGGGGCAGTCCTTTGCAGATGCCAGAGACCTGGCTAATGAGGAATGCCAGTAACAGCTATTTATTTGAAAGATGGTGCTGCATGACTCAACCTCCAGGCTAAACCTTCCCTTTTGCTTAAGGAGTTTGGAGATCCTGAGATTTTCTCTTTTCTTTTCTTTTCTTTTCTTTTCTTTTCTTTTTTTCCACTCTTGTTGCCCAGGCTGGAGTGCAATGGCATGATCTTGGCTCACCACAACCTCTGCCTCCCGGGTTCAAACGATTCTCCGCCTCAGCCTCCTGAGTACCTGGGACTACAGGCACACACCACCACGCCAGGCTAATTTTTGTATTTTTAATAGAGATGGGGTTTCACTGTATTGGCCAGGCTGGTCTTGAACTCCTGACCTCATGATCCGCCCGCCTCAGCCTCCCAAAGTGCTGGGATTCTGGTGTGAGCCACTCTGCCCAGCCGATCCTGAGATTTTTTAAATTTTGCTTTACAAAAGTATTTTTCCAAAAAGAATTCTGCTGGTTGACATTTTTATCTCATCACACCTATATTTGGCATATATCTCTTTTAGTCTGTTAGTAATTCTGTTTGTTCATGATGATGTTTTCCAATAGACTTAAACTTCCTAAAAATAGTCAATCTCATTTATTTCCATACCTTCAGCATTGGCACAGAATCTGTCACTTAACCAACCTTGGTAGAATAGAACCAAACAGACAGAAATCTTTATCTTACTATTGTCTGATGAACTATAATTCCTAGATTTGGGTCTAATCAGTTAAATTTTTTTCTTTTTTCTTTTTTTAAGCTGAGCTTTGTAAAATTGCACACAAACTAGAGAAGCAGCATCATTGTCTGAGGTAAATACCCGAGGTTCATCATCTTACACCAAGGAAATCGAGGATGTGGACACACAAAGAGTGAGCTTAAGAGGGGAAGTTTAATAGGCGAAAGAAGGAGGAAAGCTCCCTTGTGCAGAAGAAGGGGTCCCGGACGGGTTTCCAGTTCACAGCAAGATGCAGTTGGTTTTATAGATGAGCTTGAGGAGGTGGTGTCTGACTTACATAGCACGCAAGAGATTGGTTGGGCCAGGTGTTCCATTTACATAACACACGAAGAAACAGGTCATCCTACCCTAATCTTTTATTATGCAAATGTGTTCTCTACCTGGCTGGTGCCACATTGCCTATTCCCTTACTGCACATGTGGTGACAAAGGAAAGGGAAGATGAAGACTCCATGTTGGATATGCCTGGCTCCTAGGTAGCCCTTTTCTATTGGCACAGCTGCAAGCATTCACCTGTGCAAGCTTCTAGCTTGCTTATCTGTGTCTGCAGCTTGATTTTTCAGGCTGCTCTTTGTTAGAAAAGAAATTATTTGGGGGCTGCTTTTTATTAAAAGGGAAACTTTGCTGAGGACTCCATTTCCCTCACTAACTGCCTAAATTGTTTCTTTCTAGCCCCTGTATCACTAGGAACTCAGCATTTCTAAGTGGAGCATAGAAATTTAACTATCAATAGGTCTTGACTGAGATGGTAATAAACCCTCACCTTTCTCCTTCTTCTTCCCTTCATCCTTCGATAGTTTGAACCACTCATTGAGCCTCGTCTTGTTTTGTCAATTAAATTACCTGCAATATTCTCCGGGGGGAGTTATCAGTGTTCCACGGAGAATGGAAACTTCTTGGGGGTGGGGATCTTGTCTCTCCATGTTCTGTTCGGCACCTGGGACACGTTGCTCTTGGTGTCACTCCAGAATATATGCTTTCCATAGCAATTTGTCTAATTGCACTGAGCATAAAGTGGATGAAATACATAATTTGGTAGGTTCCTCTGACTGCGATATCTGGTTACAGAGCTTTGTATGAAAGGTGTTGATTGGCTGTTATATATTCTACTGTAGCCATCTCTTTGATAGAAAATTGGGGATAGAGGGGAGCCACAAGGCAGCAGCACAGACAGCACTTATCTCATGTTGTCGGTAAGATGGGTCTTTAAAAAGGCTCATTGCAAAGCACAGCAGATCTCTTGCATCTAGCTTCATCTTGACATATATAATGCCAAGCATTAAATTCAAGTTTGTTGATATTACCATGTATTTTTTTAAATAATACCAAGGAACCTCAATAAATGGTCATTGGATTCCCTGGTAGGTAGAACAGAAGCTATGGGAGGGGTAAGGGCTGGGTCCAATTTATCTTTGCATTCCCCAGACCAATCTTGCACACTGCCCGCCTGTCTCACAGCAGATGTCTTCTGAGTGAATGAAGAAACCATCCCTTGTATGTTTCCTCCAGGCTGGCTTTATCTTGCAAATTGCAGAGAAATGATGATACATCGTATTTTTTAAGACAGCCAAGGAATAAAATCCCACAATTTTCTTTAGTCTTAACATCCAGGGCTTCGTAATTCTTCCTGCTGGGAGTCTATTCCTCTCCTGAGTCTCAGCAGCTACTATATGTTTAAAAATTGTCATATTGTTACCCCATTCCCAGTCCTTTGTCTTAAACCACTTAAAAAAGAAATGCTTGTAATTCCACCAGAAAAATCCTAATTAGATGCTTAGCTTCTGAAACAATGCTTAATGAGTGAGCTCTTGTTCCACCCCCAGGGTGTTGACAAGGTCCCTCCTCATCTGTGAGTCTCCCACCATGAGCTGGCAGGACTCCTACCACCCAGAAAGTGATAGACCTACTCACTTTAGAGGCCTTGCCCCTAGGGGTACTACAAACTAAGAAGGCAACAGAAGGCAGGGCCCCCTCAGAGCAATGAGATAATCTACCAGCCTGTGGGGAGGGCTTCCTTCCCTGTATTTCCTAACCACATCCTTGGTTGGAGGCACAAAGGAGAGAGATGAAGCCTCAATTAGTTATTTGAAGTGCTCAGCTTTTATCTACTGACCTTATCTGTGTGATAATTACGTAGTAACAGCTCAAAGCGCAAATACTCACTGAATCCTTCACCAGAGAAAAAAAGACCAGTATGGAGGAAATAATACTTTGCAATAGAAGATAAGTACTGATTTGGGCTTCATTCTCTATTGATGAGCTCAGCATCCCTAAGTCCAGGTCTTATAAGTAATAAACAGAAAATTATTCCTCCTTGTTTTACAACAGAGCAGGTACACCAAGGTAAACATAGGTTCCGGCCTTTTGATTTAGAGATTGCCTCCTTCAAACTCAGAATCATGCAGTTCTGTTTGCCAAGCTGGGTTTTCTGCTGAATAAAGGTGCTACAAGGACAGCAAATAAAGTCTGTAGTCTCCTTACCTTAATATAACAAATGCCATGTTCATGAGTCACTGCTGGGACACACCTAGTCCCTGAGCTCCAGAGAAACCAGACACTAGGCACTGTGTGTCTTCACTCTGTTGTACTTGCACAGACTGACTTCACTGGATATCGAGTTTTTCCTCTTTGACTTATATGGTCACTAAAAGGACCTCACTCACAGAAACCTAAAATGGAGGCAAATAGGAGGAGCATCTCTGTAGCAGATGAAGCTAGCTGGGCTATTACTGTAGGGTGTGCTTGATGGGAACAGGCCTGTGCTCTGAATATTCACCTTTCCCCTCAACTTTTCCCCTCAACCAGAACTCTTTTTTTTTTTTTTTTTTTTTTTGAGACAGAGTCTCGCTCTGTCATCCAGGCTAGAGTGTGCAGTGTCACGATCTTGGCTCACTGCAAGCTCCTCCTCCCGGGTTCACGCCATTCTCATGCCTCAGCCTCCCGAGTAGCTGGGACTGCAGGTGCCTGCCACCATGCCTGGCTGATTTTTTTGTATTATTATTAGAGATAGGGTTTCACCGTGTTAGCCAGGATGGTCTCGATCTCCTGACCTGGTGATCCGCCAGCCTCGGCCTCCCAAAGTGCTGGGATTACAGGCGTGAGCCACCTCGCCCGGCTCAACCAGAACTCTTAACACTACAGTAATCTTAAGAAAGAGTTCTAAATCTCATGAAGCCGGGGGAAAAACCTGATGGAGAAAAAAGGGGGGTGATTATTCTAACATAACCCTATGTTAGAAAGATTAGTGAAAAGATGAAGAAAATACATTTCATCCATTTTTGTGGTTTTCAATATTTATTTTATCTAAAAAGCTTTTTAGAGAAAAGGGAAAACTGCTGGAACTTTCTCATACAACTCAGAGCACAAATATATATGCCCACAAAGACACACATAGTTAATTTAAATTGTCTGAATCAGAATATATTTGAAAAACACTTCCTCACTAATTAGTCAAGCCTCAGTGTAAGAGCCTCAGGACTCAAGCATCATTAATAAATCATCCACTAGGATATCTGCATCAGATAACTAGGGCAGAAATAAAATCCAACAACTCACATCAGCCTAACTCAGAGTCCATTTCTTTTGGAGTAAATTGTTTGTTAAGATTTGTGTCTTGTCCCCAAAATGATTCTGGAAACTATTTCTGTTGATAATTGGTAAAATTAAAATACTGAGTTTCAGTACGTGAGTGAAATTTATTAATCAAGATTATAGCGGATTTGCTTGTCTATCTTTTTCCTTTTCCAAATTTCAAACAGTGTTTGAGGCTATGCTTTCAGAATAACCATAATCACAAACATTGATCCCTATTTAATAATTCAAGGTATACACATTTTTTTAGCGTGGCCCAAGAAAGAAGTTTTTCAAAGGCAAAGTCCATGCTGTAGTCAGTATATTATCTCAGAGCTCAACAATATGCCTCATAGTAGCTGGCCAGTAACAAATGTAGAAACGAATGGATAGTTTTGAAAGCACACTCAAACTAAGTGAGGAGATACTTCAACTAGTTAATTTCAAAGAGCAAAATAAGAGTGTATTAACTCATGGGACCATGTGGCACATATTTCAGATGCTGTAGTTTTTTGACAATTAGTGGAGTGCTCAGGGAAAGGCTTCATAGATGAGGCCTGCCAGAGAGCAGGTGGCATCTTCACTTGATTCACTGAATCATTCACTCACTCTTTCATTCATGGATTCAATCAGTAAACATTTATTAATGACCTTACCATGACAAGTCACTGTGACAGGAGATGTGACAACGTGTAAGATCCACTCACTGCCTTCCTGAAATCAGAAAGATAATACACACATTATTCCTTTTTCTTCTGTTGCTTTTTGATTTGCTTGGTAGCCACCAGAATTTGTTGGTGGAAAAACAATGACTGCATCTGCTACAGGCAATTGTTCATATTCCCTTAGAACAGAGTTTCTTAACCTCAGAACCATTGATATTTTGGACCAGATAATGTTTTGTTGTTGAGAGCAGTCCTACGTACCATAGGATGTTTAGTAGCATCCCTGATCTCTACACCACTGGACTCCAATAGCACCATCTCCCCAGTTGTAACAATCAAAAATGTCGCCAGACGTTGCCAACGGTCCCCTGGAAAGAAAAATCATTTGCAATTGAGAACCAAAGGTGGACAATAGAAAGTGCTGTGGAAGACTGAGTAGGAAAAAAAAATAAAGATAAATTAGGAAACGGAGTGTGTGTGTGTGTGTGTGTGTGTGTACTTAATTAATAGTATGTAATTTCAGCTACCTAATAATTTTTAAGACCACTTTTAGACACTTCCTTCTTATTAGGATATAAAAAGTAGCAAGAGACCATTACTCCCACCTTTACAGCAAGATACATCTAGACAAGCTATATAATGATAGTTTAAAGAAACTCACCAGAGGCCAAGGCATGGTGGTTCATGTCTATAATCCCAGCACTTTGGGAGGCCAAGGTAGGAGGATTGCTTGAGCCCATGAGTTCAAGACTAGCCAGAGCAACATAACAAGACCACCATCTCTCAAAAAAAAAAAAAAAAAATAGCTGGGCGCAGTGTCACATGTCTGTGGTCCCAGCTGTGAAGCTACTCCAGGCACTAAGGTGGCAGGATTGCTTGAGCCCAGGAGACTGAGGCTGCAGGCTGCTGTGATTGTGCCACTGTACTCCAGGCTGGGTGACAGAGCAAGACCCTGTCTCAAAAATAAATAAATAAATAAACCTACCAAAGAACTGAGGATGCAAGACAATCTAAATGAAATGAATTTCAGCAGAGAGAAAACCATAGCTGCTTTGAACCTCGAATGAGGGTGGAGAAAGGAGGAATCTGCTGTGGATGGAGTGAGAATTCAGCTGAACTGTTAATGAACATTTTTTTTTTTTTGGAGACAGAGTCTCACTCTGTCACCCAGGCTGGAATACAGTGGTATGATCAGGGCTCAACCTCCTGGGCTCAAGTGATCCTCCCACCTCAACCTCCTGAGTAGCTAGGACTACTGGCCTGTGCCACCACATTAGACCAATGTTTGTTTGTTTTGTAGAGGCAGGGTTTTGCCGTGTTGCCTAAGCTAGTCTCAAACCCCTGAACTCAAGTGATACACCCACCTCAGCCTCCCAAAGTGCCGGGATTACAAGCACCAGCCACCATGCCTGTCCTTGATGAACTTTTGATGCCTGTTGGTTGGTTGAGATGATGGACTGGAGTCTCAAGGGGCTCTAGTCACAGATTGAGTTTGCACCCACTCTCCTTGTTTTGTATGGGCCTTTACTGAGAACACAGAGATAGTACACAGAAGGCTGAGAGCAGAGCAGAAGACCTGAGAGATATCCGCCATGAGATACATGGTGCTTTCAACAAGTGCAAGGCAGAGGCAGCCAAAGGCTGGAGACAGGGCAAGAGAGCTCATCAAACCCCATTAAAGCACTCAGGACCTTCACTAAAAGCAGGACAGGAGAACTAGGAAATGTACCCTGAGATATTCCAAGTCCTCACCAGCAGTGGTCTGCTGAAGGCTGGAACAAGGGCAGAAGAACCAAGAGAGAAGTCTTTTCAAGGAACACTGGGCTTTCACCAAGGGAAAGCAGTAAGTGCTAATATCTAGGGACAGGACAAAAGGAAGGAGAAAGACCTCACAAGAGCCAGAAAACTAGAGGAGTGACTGAAGAGAAAAATCTAATATAAAAATCCAGGTGCCAGATGGTCAAACACAGAGAGGGAGATACACCAAGGTTCAGAAAGCCGAGTTTTAAACCAGAAAGAGATCTCTGGGATCTCATTGATATTTAGATCTCAAGCCCAGCTGAATGAAAAGTCCTGATCCTGTCTGCGGGCAGATCACCTGAGGTCAGGAGTTCAAGACCAGCCTGGCCAACATGGTGAAACCACATCTCTACTAAAAATGCAAATATTAGCCCGGCATGGTGGCAGGTGCCTGTAATCCCAACTACTCGGGAGACTGAGGCAGGAGAATCATTTGAACCCAGGAGGCAGAGGTTTCAGTGAGCCAGGATCACGCCATTGCACTCCAGCCTGGGTGACAAGAGTGAAACTCCATCTCAAAAAAAAAAAAAAAAAAAAGATTTGAAATCAGTGGTGAACAGACTGTAACACAGTATGCCAGCTGCCTACACTAGAAAGAGAGCAGAGGAATCAAGAAAACTTTAATTTATTTTTAAACAAGAAGCTTAAACAACAACATGCTTGACTTGAAGAGAAAACTGTCTAGGATTCTTTTTTTTTTTTTTAAGAATAATTTAACCCTACTTAAAGACAGATTGCTTTACATGTAACAGCTTTGTACAAAAAAAGTTATAAAATTGTCCTTGGTTTTACAATAATAAATAAGAAATCATTAAAATTATTCAATTGAACAAGGTATGCAAAGATTTTTATGTTTTTTTTTTCTGTTGTGGTGGTTGTTGTTAAAACAGTGAAAGCAAAATAACTTACTGGAATATAAAGATAAGAGCTGAATGAACATGCCGGTAGTGGAGAAATGGGGTATTTTCACAGAATCAGTGTTTTTCCCCATCCCGTCTCCACTTGATGTCAATTGAAACATACCACTGGCCACGTAATATAATAAGAAAGTTTAAAAACGTGATATGCTTGTGCAAATACACTAGTTACTTTATGTAACTTTATAAAGGAATGAGGAAAAGGGAAATGAAAGAATAGAGAAAAGTGTACTATATTAGTCAAGATGTGGTGGAACCAAATTGCAGTTTTCTGACTGAGAATTTAATACTGGTCTGTAAGAACAGCATTCTGGAGGAAAGCAACAGGTGCCCCTTTCAGTAGACACCTCCTGCGTGCTGCTGGAGCACATCAATTGTATCTTCATCCTCCATTTCCAACTGTGCGGGTGTGTCTGTTTTATTGATTGGTTGCCCATCAGTTGGAATCTGATATGTCTCATTGACAAACCCTTGGACCTTTCCTTGGCCATGGTGAGTTCTAAAGTCTCCTTAGCTACTGCTTCTCAAAAGAAGTGCCAGGTCCATACCAAACGAGAATATGGGCAGCACCAGGAGTGGCAGAAGAAGAGAGAAAACTTTCTCACCCTCCAGGCCTTACACTAAGTGGTAGAGAGTAACAATCCACAAATGGGAAAGGATTAGAAGTCCTGGGAAATGCAGGCAGACATGATCAACCTAAGAGTGAAGGCAAAGCAGGAAAACCAAAAGTAATCTTGCTGTGCTCCAGAACTTACAGTGCCTATTACGCAGAGCAGCCTGACACCAGGAAGGCTCAGGAGGTCTGAGAGAGACGACCTCCCTGAGCACAGGGGCACTGGGCCTGCCTAAGGTTGAGGGTGGAGCAAGGAAGCCAAGGAAGTGGGTCCAGCATTCAGAACTGTGTGCTAAGCATGAGGCACCCTTGTCTACATCTGGGGGAGGGGCAGTGGAGCTGAGCAGCCACAGGTGCAGAAGAGCTGCCTTAGTGGATGAGGAGTACTCAGTGAAACCTTCCCACACCCCTACTTTACACCAAGTGCTGGGAAATAGCAGTTGGCCACTGGCCAAGGGGGAGGAATGCTGGGAGAGACCTCTCCTGAGGTGCAGGGGCACAGGGCCTCCTGAAGTCTGTAGTCACAGTGGGAGACCTGAGGGATGCTCTCTGGCACCCAGTGCTTATACTAAATAAAAGACATCAGAGTGTAGTTTCATTTCCAACTTGGGTTATATTACCATAACTAAAGCCACAACAAAGTTCAGGTCCACCTCAACGACAGACTTTATCCGCCAAACCCCTGTATGAATAATTGGACAGAAGACGAGGCATGCTCTTTTCTGAGGATAAATAAGTGGTGTCTCAGTCTCTACTGTTTTTTAAAAAAATACTTAATGTCTGGCATTCAATCTGAAATTTAAAAACAAACACGAAAAAGCAAGAAGACAAACAAGCAAAAAAGAAAAAAAAGTCATTAAAACCAGACCTTAAGATGGCAAACACGTTTGTATAGGTTGAATATCTTAACCAGAATGATCCAAAACCTGAAACATTTTGAGTGCCAACAGGACACCACAAGTAGAAAATTCCACACCTGACCTCATATGACAGGTCATAGTCAAAACACAGTCAAAACTTTGTTTCATGCACAAAATTATTTAAAATATTATGTAAAATTACCTTCAGGTTATGTATGTAAGGTGTATATAAAATATAATTGCATTTTGTCTTTAGACTTGGGTCCCATCCCCAAGATATCTTATTATATTTATCCAACTATTCAAAATCCAAAAAAAAGTCCAAATTCCAAGACACTTTGGGTCCCAAACATTTGGGTAACGGATACTCAGCCTATATTTTCAGAAATAACTTTTAAACTAATATATATATACACACACACACACACACACACACACACACACACACGTATATATGCCTTAAGGAAATATTGGCAAATCAAATCTGGCAACACACAAAAAGCTATAATGAAAAAATAAGTGATGACCAAGTGGGATATATTCAGAAATGTAAGATTGGTTCAATGTGTGAAAATAAATCAGTGTAAATTGCCACATTAAGAGAATAAAGGAGAAAAAAATTATCTCAATAGATGCAGAAAATGAACTTCATGAAATTCAACACTGATTCATGATAAAAACTATCAGCAAACTAGAAATAGAAGAAACTTTCTCAATCAAATAACAGATTATTCTTTAAACTAGTAACATTAAATCCTTTTCCACTAGGATTAGGAGCAAGGCAAGAACATCCACTGAACACTTTTATTCAGCAATATTCTAGAAGATATAGTAATTTTACACAGTAAATCAATGCAATAAAAAGCATAAAGATTCTAAAGGAAAAAAATCATTGTTATTCAAAGAATATGTGACATAGAAAACTCCATGGAATCTACACAAATATTTTTAAAAGCAATAAAAGAGTGCAGCAAAGCTTCAGGGTGAAAGTCAGTATACATTCTGCACTAACAATAAAAACTGGCAAATAAAAATTTTAAAATATGACCACACAATTAAATGGCTAGGAATAAATATAATGAAATATGCAAGATCTCTACATTGAAAACTACAAAACATTGTTAAAAGAAACTGAAGACCTAACTAAATAAAAAGCCACACTGGTTTCTTTTATTTAATCTAATTTTATCTATTTACTTATTTATTTATTTTGAGACAGGGTCTTGCTCTGTCGCCCAGGCTGGAGTGCAGTGGCATGATCTCAGCTCACTGCAACCTCCATCCCCCTGGTTCAAGTGATTCTTGTGCCTCAGCCTCCCAAGTAGCTGGGATTACAGGCATGCACCATCACATCTGGCTAATTTTTGTATTTTTAGTAGCGATGGGGTTTCACCATGTTGACCAGGCTGGTCTCGAACTCCTGGCCTCTTGTGTTCTGTCCACCTCAGTCTCCCAAAGTGTTGGGATTACAGGCGTGAGCCACTGTGCCCGGCAAAAAGGCATACTGTTTTTATAAGACCGAATGTTGTTAAGATATCCATCCTCTCTAAATCAAGGATAAATTCAATCCGATTCAATCAAAATTCAAGCATAATTTTTTAAAGGAAGTGCCAAGTTGTTTCTAAAATAAATATAGAAACCCAGAGGGCACAAAATAGCCAACGATCTTGATAAAAAGAACCAAGTTAGAGATCTTACACTAATCAATTTGAAAACATACTCTACAGCTATAGATATTGTGATAGTGATCTATGGAAATGAAAGGAGTCCAGAAATAGATCAATGGAACAAACTAGACAACCCAGAAATAGACACAGACACATATATATTATGGCTTCTTAACAAAAGCACAAAGTCATTCCAATGGGGAAATGAAAGACTTTTAGACAAATAGTGCTAGTACACCTGGATATTTGGGGAAAAAAATGAGTCTTGACCACCCCCCGCCTTATACCATGCACAAAAATTAATCTGATATGGATCACAGACCAAAACATAAAGACTAAAAACCTGAAGTCGCTAAGAGGAACCTTGTGAATATAGTACAACATTTGGGAAGACAAAGATGTCTTAAGCAGGACATAAAAAGGAGTAATTAAAAAAAAAAATTGATGTCAGACTTCATAAATACTAATAATTTCTGTTCACCAGAAGCCATCGTTAAAAAATAAATTCTCAAGCCACAAACTGGAAAATACATATGCAATACATATGTCTAATAAAGGGCTCATATCCAGGATGCATAGAGAACTCTTAAAAACCAACAAGAAAAACACAAACAAGTCAATTTGTAAAAACAGGCAAAATACGTGAACGTGCCTATCACATAGGAAGAACGAATGGCCAGTAAGCTCAACACCATAGATCATCAGGGAAACGCCAATTAATGTCACAGCGAAATGGCATTTCACACAAATCATCATGGCTGAAGTAAATAAACTGTGATAATACCAAATGTTGGACTATGCAAAATAAAAATATTGACAATACCAAGCATGAAGCAATTGGATATCTGAGGCACGGCTGGTAAGAGTATAATAATGGTATAACCACTTTGGAAAAATTTTGGAACTTTCATATAAAGTTAACCATAAACCTACTTATGGCCCTGCAATTCTACTCTCAGGTATTTATGCAAGAGAAATGGAAAAAAGAACATAAAAAAGACTTTTACAAGAGTGCTCATAGCAGTCTTAGTAACAGCTCCAAATTGAAACAATTCCATTGTACTCATACAGGAGAATTGATAAATATATTATGATATATTCGTACAATGGAATATTACTCAGCAATAAAGTAGAACAAACTGCTGACAAAGGCAATAACATGAACAAATCTCAAAAACATTATGTTGAGCAAAATTAGCAAGACCTAAAAGAATATATACTGAGGTGCTACATTTTATAGAAGCAAAGCTAATTTATGGTGAAAGAAATCAGAACAGTGACTCCTCCTAGTCTCTAGTGGGGCTGGGGGCAGGGCAGGAGTGAGTCTGTGTGAGGGAATTGACTGGAAAAGGAAATGAGGGGTTTTCTGGGTGAAGGAGATGTTTTATATCTTGGTTTGGATGGGTATCTATAATTGTAAAATCCATCAAATGGGATCGTTGTCTAGGCATTTTGTTGTATATACATTATACCTGATTAAGATGGTTAAAAATTCTAAAGAGACCCATAACTTATAAAATATCTTTAAAAAACCTGAGGCAAAATCTCTGAAAACATTTACTGGAAGGGAACAAAATAAAAACATCCTGAAACTAATGGGCTGCAACACCTTTGCAATCTGACAAAAGGATGACTCTTCACATCTACCTCCTCCGTACTTCAGTAGAAGCCTTTTTGGTGTTGCCATGTTGTCCAAGTTAGGAGAAATGCTCTGTTCCTCTGGCCCTGGGTCAGAGAGTGATGGGATTGACCAAGCAGAAGGACCAGTGGAATTGACTAAAGGAAAGCAAATGTTTAGCTTGGTCTTGATGTCAAAGATCAACCAACACACACGTACTGCCAATTGACTCTCATTGACATGGTCAGTGTCAGACTTCTGGTGGAGAGAAAAATGCTACTTCTGTCCGTGCATTCTAAGAGTCAAATTCGCCAAGCTGCAGAAGGCAGTCGGCAACAACAAGGAATTGCTTGCACACAGGCCAGTCATTCCTGATGCTCTTTCTTTTCCTGGATATTTCTGTTGATGGGCATGAGCAAGCAAAGGGAGCTTAGAGTGAAACCCAAGCATTAGTGAGAAATTAGAGTTGACACATCAGTGTGGGAGGGTGGAGAAGGAGGGAGTGAGGACAGCATCTCCTTCCCCATGTCAAGCATATTTCTCACTCGTTACAATGCTCCTTGTTCTCTGATGTGCCCTTTCCCATAGAGGAAGTTATTTGCGAGAGAGGAGGAGAGGAGCTAGCTCGTGGGAAAAAAATGTCTCTTAGGCTGTGAGCAGTGAATTGGCTCGTGCCCAAGTAATGTCCTCAAGGTGCGCCATGAGAGATGAAGTCACTTGGCTCATTTTACCAGCTTCAGGATGGCATTAAGACCTGACAAAACCAGGCAACACGTACAAGGAAACTAACCTGAGGCAGGACCGTGGCACTGAAGGAGTCTCCCTGGATGCAGCAAAGGTGGGGACCTTGTCCAAGAAAAATGCTGGAGAGGCCTTTACCCCAAAGAGGAAAGCTGAGTCGTGGAACAAGGAAATGAATTGCATCAAGCGAAAATGCACATCTGATGCCCAGTCCAGACCAAGGCATGTACGCTCCCGGAGGCACGCTAGCATGCTGGCACCCCTTCAAACTATTATTCTTTGCGTATTTTGTTTGTTCAGCGTGTATTTAGTAAAAAAAAAAAAAAAAAAAAAGAAGAAGAAGAAAATAAAAAAACAAAAGGGAAAAAGTGCTTTTTGAGAGGAGGAAGGGGTAAGCTTTTTTTGAAACATAACACATACGGGAAAGAGCATATATCATGATGTGCAGCTTGGAGCATTCCACCAAAGGAAACACGCCCATGTTCTCAGTACCCAGATCAAGAAACAGAAGATCAGAAGTCCCCCAGGCTCTCCTCTACCCACTACCACCCCAGCCCCTACAGGGAGCTGCTCTCTTGACTTCTAACATTGAAACTGTTTTTTAGTTTGTGAAGTTGTAAAGCTTTTTATGTTCACGCTAAATCGCTAAATTTGTCATTTTAATTTATTTGGAGCTCTTTCATTTCATGGCTTATGTTGTTGCCCATAGCCAGAGGACAATTTGTACTCACATTCCTAAGTAGAGGTCAGTGACACGTATATATCGCAAAGCGTTTTTCCCTACGTAGAGCACTTCATCTTGTCTTTTTTGATTTCAGCACGTCTGTTCCTGCTGACTTCGAATGATTGTCAAGTGGCTGGACTCAGATGGTAGCCACCTGTCATTGCCGCTAATAACATATTCATGTACAAAAATAACAGAGATAGGTTGATGCTGGGGAGGAGTGTTTTTTTTTTATACTGGAAGGCATCATCTACTTTGGTCAAAGTAAAATAATTTTTTTTTTCCAGTAATGAAAGGAGTTGCATGTGAAAACCTGAGTTACCAGGTGCCTGAGTTACCAGGCACCATTTTTCTGATTTATAATAATGATGTGTTAGCACCATTGTTTAGAAACTGATATTCCAGAGAGATGCCCAGTCTTTTATCAGATATATGTATTGCAAATATTTTCTTCAGTCTGTGACTTGACAAATCTCTTAGTACCTTCTGGCGTGAAACTCTCTAAGACTCTCACTTCAGGCTTGTAAATGACTTTAAAGCCAAGTATGGGAGAGATTCCAACCATTCTCCTTGCAATATAGGGTTGGGATTGCCATTTCAACTAACAGACATTCAAAGTGTGCCTTCTCTGGATGCTGAGAACACAGAGATAAAAAAAAAAGATGCCGTGCCTCCCCTACAAGAGCTCTCTGTCAAGTGGGGAATCAGACTTGTTAACAAATACCAGAGTAGAGACCACAAAGTCTTTTTGCTTTGAGAAGTCCAGGAAAGCCTCACAGAAGAGAACACATTTAAAAAACAGCTCACCAGCAGAACCTTGAAGAAAAGCCATTCTTCTATGAGAAAGTGGCATGTCAAAAGCCCGGCTGGAGAGAAAGTTCACAGCCAGGGTGAGGAATAGCTAACATTATATACATACATACATACATATATATATACACGTGTGTGTATATGTGTATACACATATATGCATGTGTATGTATACATATATACATATATGCATGTGTACGTATACATATATACATATATGCATGTGTACGTATACATATATACGTGTGTGTGTGTATATATATATACGTGTGTGAATATATATATATATATATTTTTTTTTTTTTTTTTTGAGATGGAGTCTCACTCTGGCACCAGGCTAGAGTACAGTAGCGCGATCTCGGCTCTGCAACCTCCACCTCCCGGGTTCAAGCGATTCTCCTGCCTCAGCCTCCTGAGTAGCTGAGACTACAGGCGTGTGCCACCACGCCCAGCTAATTTTTGTATTTTTAGCAGAGACGGGGTTTCACCATGTTGGCCAGAATGATCTCTATCTCCTGACCTCATGATCTGCCCACCTCAGCCTCCCAAAGTGCTGGGATTACAGGTGTGAGCCACTGCACCCGGCTGCTAACATGGTATATTTTTAAAATTAAACATAATCTAAAAAATACCTATATCTGAACCACCTGGGTTCTTGCTAAAACAAAGATTTCTAGGTTCTATCATTTACTGGGTCTTAATTTCTGGGGTTTGTGACCTGGGAATCTTCATTTTGTCAATCTTTCTAGGTTATTTCTGTTGCACACAACATTTGAGAAGTGTTCCCCTACGATAGTACAGATGTAGGGTGGAGATAAAACAGGAGGGCTGGGCATGGTGGCTCGCACCTGTAATCCCAGCACTTTGGGAGGTTGAGGCAGAAGGATTATTTGAGGCCAGGAGTTTGAGACTGGCCTGGGTAACAAAGTGAGACCCACCTCTACAAAAAATAAAAAAATGAGCTGGACATGGTGGTGCACACCTGTCGTCCCAGCTACTCAGGAGGCTGAGGTGGGAGGATCGCTTGAGCCCAAGAAGTCAAGGCTGCAGTGAGCTGTGTTCATGCCACTGCAGTCCAGCCTGGGCAACAGAGAGAGACCCTGTCTCAAACAAACAAACAAACAAAACCAGGAAAAGTAAGTTAGGGTCATATGGTGAAGGGTTTGTGTGACGAATAAATGGCTGGTCTCCAGAGTTTCATATGGAATGGTAATCTACAATCACACCGTGTGGTAGGTATTATTATCTCCATATTATAGATGAATAGATGAAGACTCGGGAAGGTAAAATAGCTTCCCAAGGGGCTTGTAAGCAGTGGACCCATGATTTGAATCCAGGTATATCTCAATACAATGACCATACTCTTAGTCATTTTACTGCACTTGAGCCACTTTTCTGATACATTTGTGCTGACCAGGCTCCCTTTCTTACCCCAGTCTCCTTACAAGGACTCCCTCTGTTGGGTGCAATAACCTGGATAGATTGGGCCTCACTTTGGACCTCTGTTACTCCACAGGGCTGTGTAGGCAGCTGGAGCCCTTTGTGTTCCGGACTAGAGATTCAGGGACCCACCGGTGAGTCCAACTCATGTGACTTGTGTTCATCAGTAGCACAGTAGATTCGATGGCTACTTTTCCTGAGCACTTACTCAATTTCTAGTGACAACTTTTAGTTTCATGGTCTGAACATTTGATGATCTCTGTAAGCAGCCGATGGTTTATAGAGATAATTGTCTCTGTTGAGTGAAAGGTGACAGAATTTAGCTAGAATCTCCTCTCTGTCTGTCTATTTTTAGTTCAAATCTATTAAGAATATTATGCCAACCAGGAAGTTAATATCTGGACTGGCGGGTTTTGTATTTGTTGGTTTATATTTGACATCTGACTGAAATTTTAGAAATGAAATTAATAAGCTTTCTCTGTGAGTACGTCTGTATTTAGAAAGTCCTTTACTTCTCATTGTGTGAGTGTGTAATATTTTTCTATTATCTCCTGATAATATCAATAAGCTAGATTATGAAATCTCTTAAAGAAGCTCTAGTCTTATTTGCTTAGAGATAAATAAGCATTTATATTGATTAAGTATTCCTTTATTAAGAATATCCCTTTATTATGAGAAAGAAATTAAGAAAATTGAAACTCTAATACTTTCAGTGTGGGGATTAAAAAGGTATTGTTATAGATATTAACTCAGAAACAATTTAGAAATCTAATTTTATGTAATTTAGGTACTTTTTTGGCAAATGGGTCTAGCTTAATAATTTTGATTTAATAAATACAGCTAAGTTTTCTCTGATTTATCAGTGTTAAATATTGTATAAGCACAGATTTTGTTATATTTGTAAATATTTTTTAAACTTACACAGATTTACTAATTGAGGAATAGCATCACTTCTACTAAACGTTTAAAATGATGAAAAAATATAAATTTGTGTTTAAGTAATTTGAAGACTTATTTTGACAAATTTTATTTCAGCAGTAATTATGTTATACAATGTGTCAGCTTGAACATAATTTGCAAAGTCTTTAGGAAACTTAAAACCTTGGGCCAATAATAAATTGAGTTAATGAATTGATATCCAGTAGCTGCCTAGATCATTTCGGAGAAAAGTAGAATACTGAACATTAATTGCTAAACATCATTTTAAGCTTATATAATTTGCCTCTTATTTATGTGGTAAAAATCTGTATATATCTATTAATGAATTTCTGGCATTTTGAGAAGTTACACTAGTAGGGATATATATGAACACAGAAAAGTGTAGAAGCTTCTCAGAAGAGGAATTTTCTTTGTCTTGGCCAAAGTTAGGTAAAGTTTAATGGGTATACATATAAAATTTTCAAAAACAACTTTAGAGGCTGGGCACAGGGGCTCATGCCTGTAATCCCAGCACTCTGAGAGGCTGAGGTGGGTGGATCATCTGAGGTCAGGAGTTTAAGACCAGCCTGGCCAACATGGTGAAATCCTGTCTCTACTAAAACTACAAAAATTAGCCAGGTGCAGTGGTGTGCGCCTATAGTCCCAGCTACTCGGGAGGCTGAGGCATGAGAATCACTTGAAACTGGAAGGTGGAGGTTGCAGTGAGCTGAGATCACAGAGCTGCACTCCAGCCTAGGCAACACAGTGAGGCTCTGTCTTTAAAAAAAAAAAAAAAAAAAGAGCTTTGGAAAACTAGAATTTTGTTTTCTTTCTCTTAAATGAATTTTTTTCTTGGATTATTGGTTTGCTTTTGATAAAAGATTGTAAATAGTTATTCTTTATCTTCTGTGCAATCTGCCTAGGAAACAAAGTGTCTGTGTCTTACTAGAATAAACTGGTTTATGCTGATTTTATTATGTCTTAGTCTGTTTGGGATACTATAACAAAATACTATAAACTAGGTGGCTTATAAACAACAGAAATTTATTTCCCACAGTTCTAGAGGCTGGGAAGTCCAAGATCAAGGCACTGGGAGATTCAATGTCTGGTGGTGAGGGCCCCTTCCTGGTTCATAGATGGTGTCTTTTCGCTGTGTCATCACATGGTAGAAGGCGCAGGGAAGCTGTCTTGGGCCTCTGTTCCAAGGGCACTAATCCCGTTCATGAGGGCTCTGCCTTCATGACCTAATCACCTCCCAAAGGCTCCATTTGCAAATACCGTCACATTGGCAATTAGATTTCAACATATGAATTTTTGGGGGACACAAACATTCAAACCACAACAATGTCCTTGATTATTTAAGAAAACAGAGTTTCTTAGGAAAGAGCTAAGCTTCTTTAAAATCATGTTACCTCTTACACTTTTTAAATTTTTTACTGTTGTTTTAGTCAAATATGTAGCCAAGTATTGTTTCTCAGTAACCCATAGTCTTACCTGACCAAGTGTTCAAATTGCCGAACAACTTTTGATGTTTGTCTTCCCCAAACACAATCTTAATGATTTCTTTGGCACCTAAAACTATTTCTGAAATTTTTCAAGGATAGAGGGGCTGGAAAAGTAACAAGATTTGTGATGCTTGTCTTCCCCAAACACAATCGTGATGATTTCTTTTGCACCCAAAACTATTTCTGTAATTTTTCAAGGGCAGGGGGCCTGGAAAAGTAACAAGATTTGTACTTTTATCTCCAAAGATGAAAAAGAGAGATGCTGGAAATAATTAGGTGTATTTGATATGTTACAACTGATGAGTTAGCAAATCAGATTTGCTTAGCTTTCTCTAGGTGTGCTGCAGACATACCTAAAGAATTGTCCATACCATCACTCTTTATATGTTTCTATTTGTCACAGTCCTAGTTCTGCTGTGCCTAATGTTATACAGTAGTACAGTGCCATCAGTCATAATTTCAGTTATTTTTAAAAATATTAACCTGGTCACAACTTTGCTTCTTTGATTTGAACCTAGAATCTTCTAGGCCAGTGATTTTCAACTGGGGATACATATCACCTCCCCATGGAGTTTTATTAACATATAGATATTTAGGATGTACTCCAGACTCATTCAGAATATATTGTTGATATATTCTTGGTATATTCTAACTATATGCTTGATATATCCATGGTATATTATGTTAGGATTATTACAGTTATTTATCAAGATTTTTTTTCTCTGTAAAAATAATGTTTATCCATGATATAGTTTGGCTCAGTGGAAGCAGACTTCCCCCTTGCTGTTCTCATGGTAGTGAGTGAGTTCTCACAAGATCTGATGTTTTAAAAGCACCTCCCCCTTGGCTTTCTCTCTCTCCTGCCACCATTGTGAAGAAAGTATCTGCTTCCCCTTCACTTTCCACCATGATTGTAAGTTTCCTGGGTCCTCCTTGCCATGCTTTCTGTTAAGCCTGTGGAGAGTCAATTAAACTTCTTTTCTTTATAAATTACCCAGTCTCAGGTAGTTCTTTATAGCACTACCTGAGAATGGACTAATACAACCCAATTTTATAAATCAGATGTAATAGCCACTCTCTGAAAATAGGGGAAATTATCTTCTTGTCTAAAACCTTTTGGATCGACTTCCTGATCTTGTTTTTTACGCCACACGAACAGCCAGATTTCCTTGCATTATTGTTCTAATGACCTGTCACGAGATCTTTCACTTTTGAAAATTATCAGTAAGAGGTTAACCACAGTGCTATTTTATGTCTTTTGTCATCTACAGATAGTCTTTGTTTTATTCTGATGCATCTCAGTCTTTGCAGATCAGCTACAGGCCATAGTGCTTGTCCTCGGCATGGTATCTTCTCAAAGCCCTGTAGAAAAGGATGAGGCCAGATTATCCTTCACTTTTGCCAGATACTTTTGGGTACAGGCTTCTGAAGGTGTCACTTAAACAGCATTGAGAACATACCAGTGGACTGAGTTGGGATTCCTAGAACTCTAGCCAAGAGACAAAGGGGTTCATGAGACTCTTCACTCAAGACTGAGTGGAATACGAATTAACTACATAGCACTGAATGAGCTGATGAGGACAGATTGTGTTTTTTGTTTGGAATATGATCATTCTGATATTCTGTTTTCTGGATATATAGGGAAGCCCTTTCTTTTTCCTCTTAAGCTATCTGTAATACATGGCAATCTAGATTTTGCTTTTATAAACTGAAACTCAGTTTGTAAACTCAGAGAATAAGATATCACTTACGAAATGAAATATTCGATAGTGGTATTTGATTCTGCCTGACTCTTCCAGAATTTGGAAACTCTTATTGAGTATTTTTATTTTCATGGCAACATAGTCATTTGCATAGGTTCAATGAGAATCTGTCCTTGTTACCACGACAAAATTGAAAATACAGGTTATGCAACTAAGGCACTGCTTGGAATGTCATAGTTGAGAATGATGCTCATTTAATCAGATATGACCAGATGCTTTTAAGAAACTAAGGTTGGCTTTATGGAAATGATGCTTACAAAGCCTTCCCGGGAAAACAGGACTGATGCCTGATTTACAGGTCCTCTTCCTTTTAGGTGAGTAAAGAGGTAAAGAAGGTCCTTCTCTGGCAGGCCTAGGAATCCTAGGATATTTGGGGGACTTGGAGAAAAAATAAATTTTCCCAGATTTATAGGTACTTGACAGGTGAAATCTGGTAGCAAGTTCTTGGCTTCGCTTCCTGCCTAGAGAGATTTTTTTTTTTAACAGTCCAATCTGAGCCTCCTTATGAAAATTTCCAAAAAGCAAACTTAAAAGGCCAATATGGTAAATTACCATTCTTGCTGTACCGATCTGAATAGCCACACTAGATCTAATGAGATGGCTTGTAATGGCAAGAATAATCTTTCTTTGAGATTATTCTTGATCAAACGTCAGTGATTACACAAATAAATTTTACATGTTAATGAAAAATTATACATCAGATAGCACAGTCTTCCAGGTTACCTCATTCTAACCTTGTTCGTTGTTTTTGAGCTATTTGGTTTTTTTTTTAATGTGAATAATGATTAATAGGCAAACTGTCTTGTCTGGTGGAATTTTAATTGACTTTCTCCCTAGCTGTCAGTTTTTGTACCTATCTGTAAGTTGGACTGGATCCTGTAACCCTCCCAAATTATCAATCCTTATCAGATCTTCAATCTTTCCGGTTTCCAACATTTTTTTCAATTTTTCTCACTGCTGCCTGACTCAGTGTCACTGAGAACTAAAATCTGACTACCCGGATCCCTATGAGGACTCTAGATTATCTTGTATCTGGATCCTTTTCCCTAGGATCTGAAGAAGCATTATAAGCTAAAATTTGCTATATATACTTCAAAGGACTCACCACTGTAGCAGACCATTCATGGGCCCAGTTTCTCCCTGGAAAGGCACTGTCTGGGCCACTAAGAAGCCTGTGGAATGCTAGAGTCAGACATGCCCTGTGGACAGCACTACTGAAAGCATTGATTTCCTATTCAGTAGCTCTAAGAGACTCAAAGAGCAGTGTTGCAAAACTGAAAGATTTTCCTCCACTGACCTCTTGGAATCAACTGAACTGGTTACTCTCAGTATTCAATTTCTGGCTCTTTAGTACACCTTTTATACTTATATTTCTCTTTTTCTTTTTAAGCAATCCTCTTTTAAGGTGACTAATCCCCAGAATCCCAACACAACTGACCTTGCCATTATCTTTCTATAGATGCTTCAACTGTCTTTGTAGGAATAATACTAAGACTCTTTGAGAAATGATTTCTGAGACCTTACTTCACCCCACTCAGGAGATTTATGATTGTCATTGAGTGTTTCCTCGATGAATGATATTCATCTTGAAAAAAAACAGGGACTGACAATGAAGAACTTTATCTGAGTCCTGTGTCCTTCAAAATATCTCCTCATTCTTTGTGTCCTGAGAAATGGCTAACTGCAAGGAAACACCCTGCTCTAGCCTCTTCCTTTCCACCCTTTCTTCATGGTTAAGAAAAGACCATCTCCGTTCTCATGACTACCAAGAGATTCACAGTTGCTCCCTTGTTTACTGTCTCTATGAAACTCCAGGTTTCCTTCCTTTCCTGGAGACAGTCTTCATTAATGAACATTTTCCTTATTGTAGTAGCCTGAATAAGATCATCTCCTTAATTGTCTAGGGCATTTTGTGCTTCACCAAACCAAGGGGTACTGCCTGCCTGTGGCCGCTGATCAGGGCAAAATGATGAGGTTATATGGAAAGACTGTATAACCAGTGACCAATGTCAGAGCAGGATCAATTGGTAATGGTACCTTAGCAAATTGTTCAAACACAAGGAAGACGCCTAAGTTAACAGGTGGGTTATTCTTGTCCATATGTCAAGAGGGAATTCTTGACATGGTGAGAGGACATTTGTGACCATGCATTAAAGAGTAGGAGGTTGATAGGGCATTTGAACTATAAAATAAGCTTACATTCAGTAAGTGCAGTAATTTTCAGTGGAATTATTTCATTGTATTATAATGTTAACAAATGTAGTTAACTTCTGAAAATTTAGTCAAAATCTGTTAGAATTGCTTTCTTTCTATTTTTAAAGTCATACCTCAAAATTTCAGTTCAATCAATGTCACTTGAAAATTAGAGATTTCTGTCCTATTGTTGTTGTGTTGCTATAAGATTTTCAATATCATTGAATTATTGCAAGATAAATCATCTTTTAATGATCTAGATACCTGTTTACTTTTCTTATGAGTCTGTCACAAGAGCATGTTAGGTTATGTTCTTTTTATCAAGTCATCTATCAACAAAGGATTTTATTGAGACTTCTTCACGCCTTTGATTCAGCTTTAAATTTCTCGAATGGTATCCTGCTTAGGAATTCAAGGCTGATTTCTCACTGTTTCTTTACATGAAACCTTCCCTGAAACCACTACTTCCCCTCCCTGCCCCCAGGCAGAGTTGATCACTGTCACTTTGATACCATCATATGATTTGATTATCCCATAGTGTAACCTTTATCACTTTGGGTTCTTCTTAATCAAAAAAGCATAGTGAATGAGGTTACCTGGTTCCTACCTCTTCACTAGCTGCCTGACCTTGCATAAGTTACTAATGAATTTCTGTCTTCAAGTTTCCTCATCTACAACATAGGATAAATACCTCATAGGGTTTTAGTAAGAATGAAATGGGCTGATGCATGCAAAGTTCTCAAAAGACTGTCTGGGATATTAGTCAGCACCACATAAACACAAGCTATCAACATGCACTGTCTCTTTTGTTATTGTGAGTTCCATGAGGCATTTGTTATTGTGAGTTTTTCATCCACTCTAAGCTCTAGGCCCACATATCTAGTTGACTATTTCACATTTTACCTGATCGAACAAAGCATATCAAGTTTATTACATCTACACTGAAATATTTATAGGTAAGATGATAATGATAGCTGGGATTGGCTTCAAAGTAATTCAAGAAAGGAGGGCAGGATGCAGTAGAGATAAAGCAACACCTGTCATATCTCAACAACTATATAAACTATATGCTAGGTATATTGGTTTTGTTATACTATTCTCTCAAATGTTGGATATATTTGAAGACAACCACTGTCAACCTAGATAACAGACAGATAGAGACTCCCTAAAAGAAATTGAGCTAAGCACAATAGCTTCAGTAATCCCAGCATTTTGGGAGGCCAAGGCAAGAAGATTGCTTGAGCCCAGGAGTTCAAAACTAGCCTGGGCAACATAGGGAGACCCTATCTCTACAAAAATGTTTTTCAATTAGCTGAGCATGGTGGTGCACACCTGTGGTCCCAGCTACTTAGGAGGCTGAGGTGGGAGGGTCACTTGAGCCTGGGAGGTCAAGGCTACAGAGAGCTATGATTGTGCCATTGCACTCCAGCCTGGGTGACAGAGGGAGACCCAGTTTCAAAAAACAAATACATTAATAAATGAAAAGAAAATTATTTTTATTCAGGGATGGACATTGCAATGAAAATACACATGCCACAGTAAACAATGTGCATATTCAAGGAGGTAAAGCAAAACAAAGATTGTTAAAGGAAAAATGAGGAGGATAACATAATTGTTTTGAGATCATTATTCTTGGCTACAATTATCAATAACAAGGGTAGCACCAGTCCGAGGCTAGACAGGCAGTTGCTGGGCAGATGACTTCACTGAAGTACTTTTTGTGTAAGGTCGTGATGGCCTTTGTGCAAGACTGGGTTTTTGCAAAGTATTCTGTGATAGCTTTGGTTATCAGGCATTTGTGCATGAGAATTCTCCCTTTATGGCCTTTCCTGGCTCCATTTTTCAGGGTTCTTAACACAGGTGACTTCATTTTGATTCTGACAACTTTTACATTATGATGAAAAATTTAAAACTTAATATGCTCAATACTGAAATTGTAACATTTCCCAACCTTTCTTCCTAGTCTGGTGCCTGTCTCAGTAGATAGCATATTTTTATTGTGTAGGCAGAGTGGCAATGGAAGGTTTTTGAGACGGGGGTAATAGCGAAAATTATTTTTAATTTCCTTTGAGCTCTGTATTTATTGAAATTATAATTAAAGCATTTGTTGAAGATTATTGTTATTATTATTATGGTGAAATGCAGGATGGATTGGAGTAGAAAGAAGTAGAAAGAACACCCCACTGTGTCAAATAATTTACCACTAGCGTGGAGCCTCAATAAAAGAAGATTTCAGCTATGCCAGCTCTGCAAAGAGAGCCCTGGAAACGGGTCTTATAAATCTTCTGTTGTCTAGTCGTATTCTGGCTAGAAGAGTATCACCTTCACCCTGCTGTTACTGAACACTGGAACTCACCTCTGTATTTATTCATCCATTGAATAAGCATTTATTGAATGATATATTATGCCCTAAGCTCTGAGCTTGAGGCTGTAGGCACCAGAAAAGGGGGAGGTGCTCTGCTGCAGCCTGGTCTGCAGGTAAAGGTATACAGACATCGCGTGTGCTTACAGAGTGCCAAGCTCCAGCACATCCAAGAAGCAAAGGCGGTTCTGAAATTCTGAACTGATTCAAGGCTTATTTTGATCTAAGAGGACCATATGTCCAAGTTTGTCCACAACAGTCCAGTGTGTAGCTCCATGAGAATTGTTAAGAGTGTCACTAAGTACTGTCAAATATGTCACAGTTTAAATAATAAATTATGGGGCCACCCTTTCCTAGTCACAAATTAATCTAAGAGGGCAAGATTTAATCTTACAGGTAACTTCTTGACTTTGGCAACCATAAAATTGCCCTGCTAAAAATCTCCAAGAAGAATGTAAATTTGTACACCCTCTGTGGAAAACAGTATGGAGAGTTCTCAAAGAACTAAAAGTAGATCTACCATTCTATCCAGCAATCCACTACTGGGAATTTACATAAAGGAAAGGAAGTCAATGCATCAAAAAGACACCTGCATGAGTATGTTTATCACAGCACAATTCACAATTGCAAAGATATGGAATCGACCTAAGTGCTCATCAACTGATGAGTAGGCCAAGGAAATGTAGTATGTATATATCATGGAATACTCTTCAGCCATAAAGAAAGAGCTAAATGATGTCTTTTGCAGCAACTTGGATGGAACTGGAGGTCATTATTCTTAGTGAAGTAACTCAGGAATTGAAAATCAAATGCAACATGTTCTCACTTATAAGTAGGAGCTAAGCTATGGGTACACAAAAGCATACAGAATGGTATAATGGACATTGGAGACCCAGAAGTTGGGGAGGATAGGAGGGGGTAAGGGCTGAAAAACTACCTACTGGGTACAGTGTACTCTACTTGAGTAAGGGATGCACTAAAATCCTAGACTTCACCACTATACAATTCATCCATGTAACTAAAAACCACTTGTACCACTAAAGCTATTGAAATAGAAAACATGTAAAATAAAAAAAAATTTTAAGTAAAATCTCCAAGGAGACAAGGTGACCCTTAAGGTCTTTTTACTTCTCCCAAAGGGCACCAGAGCATAAGGGAGGGGAACGTGCAGAGAGAGGGGCATTGCCCAGAGATGACTGTGCAGCAGGACACCAAAGGTGCATGGGCAGAAATATTTGGTGCCAAACCTCCACGGGCATGAAGATAATGTCATCTCACTCAGTGAAGCTGTAAAGAGAATAATTTATCAAGCAGAGAATGGTTTCGATACTTTTAAATCTGATATACACAGGAGCTCATACCAGTGAGACTATTCTGGTCTGTAAAACACTGAAATGATTTCATCCTGGTTAGTAAATAGCCCTAGCAAAAAGAAGCTTGGAAATTCCATCCTGGCTGCCCACCCCTGCCCCAGATCACAAGGCCCCCTACAGGCCAACATCAGGAGGTTGAACACCTAGCCCAGCCAGAGTCCATCAGGAGCCTGCCCCACAGCTCTGTCGCAGCCTTTTCTAATTGGTCAGTGCCCATGCCATGTCAATGGTCGCTTAATATTGTGATTATTATCCCTGAATACTTCCACAGCAACTTACACAGAAGGGGACTGGAATGACTCGGAGTGTGAAGAATAAGAATAGGATGCAGAAACCCAGAAGACTCTAAACGGGCAAAACTGCATGCTGAACTCCCGATGTGCTGCCTTTCTGAGCTACAGGCAGCCTGCCGTCCCTGGGACCCAACATTTCCATCATTCATTGTCTCCAAGGCCTAAGCCCCTCTCTTTTTACTATCTAGTGGCACCAGCCCTAGCTGTCTCTCTGATTACTGCCCAAGATTTGAGGAAATTTGATGGCCGCTGCCATCACATTCATCACTCTACTTCCTCCGATGTATTGGCTCTATGGCCAGTAGTTGTCAATGAAGTTGTCATGGCTTCATGGCACCAGATTTGAGGCAACCCTTGTAAATGCCAGCAAGTTTTCTGCCAACCATGCATTGTCATAATGCAAATGATGCAGTAAACAAAAAATCATATGACAGAGACGTTCAAAACTAGGGCTCAGGGTACATACGGAGCTTTGATCTTCCTAAGAGAATAAGAACAAGTTCGTTCCACTCACAGTTCACTCACAAGCTGGAAATAATCTACGTTAGTCCAAGTTGCAGGTCCGGTGTATGCCCTTGGCTCTGGAGGAGTTTAAGAAGAAAGGGTCAGGGGTCCTGGGTTCTGGTATTGCTATTTGCCTGATGTTGGACTCTGGATGAGTCACTCACCCTTGCGATATGTCTCTTTCCTTGGTGGGCAGATGGTTACATGATATGGTCCCAGCTTCCTGAAAGGACTGTTGTGTGAGGGTAGGGGTCGAATGAGAGAAGGGATGTGAAAAGCTACAGGAAACCAAATTCTCTACAAAGATGAGAGGTTACTGTGAAATGTGTAACATTCACTTGCAATAGATAAATTCTGAGCTCCAGACCCAAGGTCCCCAGGAACTGTGAGTGTAAAGGTGAGACAAAGCCAAGGCAGAAGGGACTCTGTTAAGAACATGGGCTTGAAAGCAGTGTTTTACACATTGAGAACTTAAATTTGAAAACAGGCATTTTCAAGACCTTAGACACAGAGGAAAAAAAAATAAAAAATAAAAAACCAGACCACTGCCTTGCATTGTAGAGTAAAAGAGAACTGACCAGGCCGGGCGCGGTGGCTCACGCCTGTAATCCCAGGATTTTGGGAGGCCAAGATGGGTGGATCACCTGAGGTCGGGAGTTCGAGACCAGCCTGACCAACATGGGGAAGCCCCGTCTCTACTAAAAATACAAAATTAGCTGGGCATGGTGGCGCATGCCTGTAATCTCAGCTACTCAGGAGGCTGAGGCAGGAGAATTGCTTGAACCTGGGAGGCAGAGGTTGCAGTGAGCTGAGATCATGCCATTGCACTCCAGCCTAGGCAACAAGAGAGAAACTCCATCTCAAAAAAAAAAAAAAGAGAGAGAACTGACCAAGAGATTTCCCCCTTCACTCAGATAGATTCTTTGGTGAGTCAAGTCTAAAAATAATAATTAAAAATTCTTGGTTATGTTCTATTTTATCCTATAGACATTTACTTAATGATGCCATGAGACAGTCAGACTCCTTATAGTCCTTTTTTCTTCCCCTACATTTCTTCTCTTTCCTCTTGAGGAGATGGGTCTGCTAAGCACTGTCTACAAGGCTGGGAGGCAAAGCTTTCATAAAGACTGATTTTGGCTTTAGTACCCAGAGCGTTCTAGCAAGGTTTGCCTGGGCGTCTGTTTCTGCAGACCTCCAGGGGCCCTCTGGCTGAAATAGTCGTGCTTAAGTTAACTGTTCAGGCTCCGGAGATGCTACAGCTCCTTCTGTAATCTTAGGTCAGTCACCTCCCTTTTTGGGCCTTGGATTGTCACCTGGAAAGACAAAATGTTGCTCTTAATGTTAGCAAGAGTTCTCCTGAGGGAGCTCTAGATTAGTCCAATGCCCAAGCTGTGTTTTGGGGGAGTACAGACAGTATCAAAGCCAGTGGATCCATCAAAAAAGATGCCAATATCTGGTGGTGCAAATGAAGTACCCATTAATAGGTGTTCCCTCTGCCCTGGCAAAAATTACCACATTCCACCTAGAATTCTCTGGTTTCTGGAGTTCTGAGATCAGAGCTTGCCTGGGCTATCGGTGTAAAGAGACAAAGCTGTCCTATGTGGCTTTCCAGAAACCATGCTTTTACTGGAAAAACAGCAAGAAATGTGACAGACCATCCCATCAGTTTACCCTTCAAGCTGACATGGCCTGTAATATAATTGCATGTTTCCTCTTCATGTTTGAAAAATATTAATTTTCTGTGAGTCTCCCAACTTATTTACTGCAAATCCTCATGCCCTAGAGTGTCTACATCATCCCTTTCATTTTTCCTACTGGAAACTAAGCAGGAAGCACGGGAAAAGAGGGCTTAAGGGTTTGACTGACGAAAAACCCAACCAAAACTCATCAATCTGACTTACTATGTTGTCCTTTGGACTGTTTTGTTCAGTGGCTTCTCTCATTCTGACTTCCTCTTAAATGTATTAGATCCATGTCTTCTAAGCTCAGATCTTCATTTTTTTTCATGCCACTTCAACTTCTTTATGTAATCTCAAACTCTTTCTCAGAGGTATGAAATAAACTCCCCTCAACTCCCTTGTTTAACAGATGAGAAAACTCACGATAGAAGGAAATTGAATCGTTTGCTCAAGATTGAATACTGGCCAAGTTCAGACCAAGCACCTTGTCAACGTGGGCAAACCTTCACAATTTTCTTGAGAGTCACACACTGAGAAACAGTTTACTAGATACAGTAAGCTTTATAAACAATTCCCCAAAGACATTGGACTCTGCCTTAAAGAGAAAAATGAGGATCATTGAGGACGGAGACTCTGCCCAGGACATTGATTACGTACGCCTGAGACTGTTATTTGAAACCCTTCTGATGTGTCACTATTAGGACGACAGTGATCACTACAAGCTAATATTTCATAAATGCCAGGAATTCCTTCAGACACTATTAGAGAAGGGCAAGGAAGATTCTCGAGGGCTGATCAAGCTCTCAGAGAATTCAGTTAGTAGTGACCATCTGCAATACTGCAATTGCAATACTGTACTCTCCAGTGAGTTGACAAGGCCAGCCAAGGCAAAGTGGAGAGGAAGTGGTGCTTTGTGGCAGATGACCTAGAATCAGTACCTGGTGTCTCTACCTCCATGGGCACATGGCCAGCCCTAGGCTATCACGAAGAAGCAATGGTACTCAATGCTCCTTAAGTAACAACATCCTTAATGTGAGAAAATAAAAAGCCATCGGAAACCTCTACTTGCTCTGAGCAGGCCATTTTCTAAAAGCAACTTTGGTATGTAACTTTGCATAATTAGGTATGTTTTGGGGGGTTGTCTTGCCATTACTTCCTTCAGTCCATTAATATGGATAAAGCATCTCTCACCACACCATCAGCTTAAACTGCTGAACCCTGCCTAACAGCCTGAGCCAAGTTAATGGATGAAGTCCCTGGAGAATTTTCAGGTGAAGGCGAAGCAGGAGGCTGCTACCCAAGAGAAGACAGAGGCGTTAAAGCTGCTTTTTTGTTTTGTGTTTTTACCTCAATGCAATATAAAATCAACATTTAAGATACAGATAAAATTCTTTATATAATTAGCTTAGACTGTAATATCCTTCTAATTGTCACTTTTCTACGAAACCATCTTTAACCATTTGCCTTTGTAATACGTAATCACTTTGGCCCACTCCTTACAAATTTCAGTAATGATTCAAAGTCAGTACAGTAAGGAAAAAAATATTTATTTTCTAAAGTCATTACCTTGACAGGCAAAACAAAGCATGTTCTCAATTTCATTTAGAAATACATATGTTAAAAATACATAGACCAATATGGCCTGCCCAGATATTTAACATGGTAAATATAAGGAATAAATTGTTTGAATATAAATATCTATAAAAAAATAAGTACATCAAAATTCAATCCAACCTCTTTCATTAGCCGGTTATATAAAGGAAAATAATTTTACTTCTTTAAAGCATAACAAACACTTACTTTTCAATATATTTCATAAACAACCCTATACCATTGTGTCTCCAAAAATCAAGGACAGGGCATCTCCTGATTTAATGATCTTTTTTTTCTTATGGATCAGAGCTAGTAGATTACCATAAAAATATTATATCTACTGCTGACACGTTAGACCAGACTTCTGCGAGGCTAGGATTTAGTATGGGGGATGGAGGAAGGAGCAGCAGGGGTGGGAAGAGTGTGGGGAGGCAATAATTAAATGTGGGAAATACTTCTGCCAGAGTGCAATATAGGTGAGGTAGACTCATATTCATGAAACATATCCTGATTTATGGAAGTAACAGTTTCATTCAGTTACACTGCATTTTACAAATTTAAACAAAAGTCTTTCTTTTTCTTTTTTACTTGCATGTTTGTCTTTTGAGTATGTTTTCAATTTGTGCATTCCTTAGAAAATCTTTGTGTGGACTTTGGAGTTTCTCCCTGAAATGTGCCAGGCGCCTGAGTCAGACACAAACACTCCCTTAGGACCTTCGTCAGAAACTCCACCCTTGTGTGGAATCTCCTTCCTCTCTCTCTGGAGGATGCCACCCAAATTCGAACATGACTGTGCGTTTCTGCTTTCTGAGAGGTCCATCGTCATCCCCAGATGAAAGAAGAGACCAAAGCAGTTACCACCGATGGAAGCCAATGAAGACGGTTTAGGGGAACTCCTTAACCTTTCTTGGAATGTTTTGAATGAGGACGCTGGTCCTTTGCCAGTCAGGAACAAGCAGAGAGGATGCTCCTGCTCTGATCCCAGCCAGGGTGGAGAGTGCAGAGTCGGCCACAGGGCTCTCCGTGGAGGCTATGGCTTCAGACAGGCCCCGAAGGTCTGTCACCAATGTGCTCGGTTGTGGGTCACATAATGCTCTCTGGAGGGCTCACCTTTCAGCTTGGGATCATGAAAAGATGATCTGACGCTGTTTCTCATGGTCTCCGACCTAATAAAGCAAGATAAGAGAAAACAAATGTTATTTAAAAAAATCACCCTTTGGCAAAAGAAACATCTGAAGTTAGAATCTGGCACAAACAAAACCTGAATCTGGTTGTGAACTGTCACCACCCACCGCAACTCTTTGATAAAACCTCAAGTGATATCTATTACCATTGTAAAAATAAAGCCTGCCCCTATGCTTAGAATGGGAGAGAGGGGTCATATGGTCAAGTCTAAGGGGAAGTGGGCAGTAAATACAGGTTTTAAATAAACTAGAGGTGTTCTGGTTTCTTCCACAGCCCCATCCCAACCTTCATCACTATGCGACCCTGCCTTGAGGAACTCAGCACAGGTTTTGAATAGTTATGGCCATCTTAATAAATTGACAGTGACTTAGTTGAAAAGACAGAAAAAGAAAAGAAGCATAAGGTAGGCCCAGAGCAAATACTTTATGGCAATTATTTTTAAAAAGATTTTTTTTCTTTGCAGGCCTAATGTTTTCCTTTTACAGAGGGAGGAACTTAAATGTTGATTTAATAGTTGGCATAATAAAAACTCATAAAAAATTCTAGGTTAGTTCAGAAACTGATCTTGTGGGGATCATTACTGGCCTGCGACCATAAATATGGAAACTCTCATAAGCAGGTGTGAAGAAACCGATAGCTAAGGCTGCCCCACAAATCAGTAATAAACAACTCAGAAGTAGTTCATGACTGCCTGGCCTGAGCTCAGAACACTTTAATCATAGAACTTCTTGCCACTGGATTTCTAGGAAAAGTTTCCATAGACCATGATAGAAAAATGCAGAACATGTGATAGATCAGACAGTAGGTTTCCTCCTTCAAGCTTGTGAATTCCAAAAAGTTTAGGATTTGGAAGGGTTATCACCAAAGAGCAGCTCAGCGCAACTCTATGATGTTGCCTAATCTAGATCCCTTCTCTGTCCCAGCACACGACTGACCAGGAACAGACAGAGCTTTTTGGAATGACATTGGCTCTGCACCAAACACATTTCCCTATTAAAAAAAAAAAATCATAAACCTGAAAAACGGCATGTTCTAAATTCTACCAACCCTATCTAATGACTTTATTTTTCCTTTGGCCATCTGAATAACTGCAACTTATTGAAGAATTTGATTATCCATGACATTTTGATTCTTTTTCTAAATGTCCTGTCCCCAAAATGATTTTTGATTTCTCAGGGAAAGTGGTAAATACATTGACTCAGAGAGGCAAAGGCTGTATATAACCAAATGACAAAGGCATCTCTGGATATATTTTGGTTGGGAAATCTACCTGTAGATGAAATGGTATGTGTTGAAAGTACAGTGGACATCAGTTTGCATTCCAGAGCTTCGTGGAAATATTTAAGAGGGATTCTTTTGCTCCTTTTAATCTATAGGATGCATAGATCTCCTCTGCTACTGTTTTCTAAGTCTTTCGCCTGCCCAGGTAAGAAGGGCTGGAGGAACAGGCTGCTGGCATCACTGACCGGGGCTAGTTGTTCTTGTGAACCTCTTACCTAGTTTTTCTTCCTTCCCTCTTACCTGGTTTGTCTTAGGTGTTCCTCTGAACTTCTGATTTTTCTTCCTCTCACTAACTGCTGATAAATACACTTTTTCCCAAGTTTGGAACAGTCTTTTCCCTTCTTGTGATTATTCCAGCCTTTCTCCATAGTGTCTTCAGCCCTGTTAAAATACACGAGGAAAAACATTTCAGCAATGTTATATTCGGCTTTGCCCTGACTTTCAATGTCTCTGTTAGTCTCTCTAAAACAGGAGGCAGTACCATGATAGGAAGGAGTTCAGGAGGCTGTTAAACTGATTGAAAAGCAAAGGTGTTTCTGCTCACCTGAGTTCTTTTCCTGCTTGGCAAAAATTCCAGCACTTCTTGTCTTTTGGGCTAGCACACTGGCATCTATTCTCGCGGTCTGTTGCCTTTGTGGGAAGTAAATTCTCCAAGGCTCTCTTGGACCTAGGGCTTCCAAGTCCATATGGAACAACGTGCCTATTATCCAAAGAGAGAAAGAAACTGTATTAGCATAATTAATAGTCTTTAAAATGACACATGGGCGCACCCATTCCACTGGGCACACAAGGAGGTCATCACATAGCACTTGGGAGCGTCATTTCAGAGGGTAAAGTGTAACAACAGCCAGGGACACCTGTGCATCAATGGCCCTGACTGTATGTATCCAGGCAGGAGAAAACAAGTTTTTCTAATTCGGTGGAATTCCATTTCAACTCTTCACAAAGTTTAGTTTCTTCTTGACACAAGCAACATTGTTTTTTTGTCAAAAATTAGGACATCTCTGCTTGGCATCTGCTTTATATTTTCTTCCTTTTCTAATGGTCTATTTAGTTAACAACTATTTATGGGTACGCAGTGGGAACAGGGTTTTAATGCAAAACCATGACTCACAGGATTTTTAAAACCCATTTTCAACTCAAACCACGTAGGATACTGCTAAAAGTGCCACCATCCCCCCACCAACGCCGGTGGCTGGAGAAGGAGGAGGCACATGTTCACACATTTCTCCTGCCAGTAGGTGATATCATATGATTGTGGAAAGACTCATTGCCAGAGGGCTCTCCAATAATTTCCAATGTGTCCATTTTCATTCTCATCTCAGAAATAAAGGCCTCTCTTTGGAAGTACCACCTTAGTAATCATTAGGCTCCTTGTGGTTTTGGGTGTGGTTTGATATTGTTTGGGTTTTGGTCTTCCTTTGCCATAACGGGACATTGTATGCATAGTAAATGTGTGCTTGTTTATAACTGCTTCTGATAGATGATGAACTAGTGTCCAGGGCAGAAGGGGAAAAACTACTTTTCTTCTCTGTAGGTGAAAGAGAAGCCTATGGACAGTATTTCTATTTCGGTTCTGAAATGGGCATTTCTAAAGGGAAAATATAGCAGCAGAGGAAATCCGGGCTCCAGTTCAAGCTCTGCTACAAACTCACTCCTGCACAAATGACTTCCACACTTTGAGCCTAGGTGTTTCTATAAGTAAAATTAAGAGATTCTAACCCTCTATATAATCCTTCTGCCTCTCAGTCTCCACCCTCCCATGAGAAGCACAGTTGCACTAACCCACATCTGACCACAATTATTCCCGAAACCCCATCAGATGCCACTGTGAGAGTGTCCCCCTGAGGCCCTCTCACCGAAAGTTCCTCATTTGAAATCTGCAGCGGCCTCCTGCTTGTCCCATCATGAGTAGCCTGAGCTACGGAGCCTCAGAAGACCCTCCCCTTGGTTGCTAAGAACCAAGCTGTCATTATTTTCAGGAATAGAGGGAAACTGTCCCCACTGAGGTGCTTGGATGTTGTTAGAAGGGCTACCTTCGGAGTCCATAGAAAAGAGACTGTAAAACTGGGCTCCTGGTGGAGCCAGCGCTAATGAATGACTAGGGTTACGATGCCCTCTAGAGACTTACTCGGGAGTGTTGACCCAAATGATGTCCAGGTGGCAGAAGTAGACACACTCTTTATCCATCAGGGATGAGCAGGAGCAACGCTTGGACCGGCGGAGCCGCCAGGGTGGACTGGGAGTGGGTTTCTCCCCGCCGTTCTCACCCACCGTGCTGAGCTCAGCGCCTAAGACCGCTGGGGAGAGAAAGAGCAGGTCAGTGGGGGATGTCTCCTCAAACGCTGAGAGACATGCTGGATCACAGTAGAATCAGAGCTAGCAGAGCAGATAAAAGCAGATGAAGCACACAGCCTGCCATCAGCAAGAAACACAGAAAAAAAGGCTCTTTATTTTTTTCCCTCCTTAACATGACTTCACCTTTTGCCTCCCCCTCATGCCCTTGGCTTATCCACCTTCAGGGAGATTACACAAATGCAGAGGAGACAAACACCTGAAAAGGGACTTCCCCCAGCCCTCCTGAAGCAGGCTCAGGGAAATGCTGTGGAATGCTGCCTGTTGAAAATCTGGTTGGCTTCTACAAGGAACTTGGTAGGACAGCACAATCCACTGAAGCTTAACATTGGCACATGACTAAAGACAAGAAATCACACTGTTATTCCTAGCTTTGGGGCCACGTCCCCATTCAGGATGACCCTCTCTTTAGGAGGTACCCATCCACTTCACATGCTGTGTAGGGCACAGGGTACCCCAGATGATATATATCTTTCAAAATTAGGTGGGGAAAATGATTGGAGAGAGAAATTAACTATACAATATTCAATTCAGGAGGGTAACTCCATAGAAACCAGTGACCTAACGTGGAGCTGAGAAGCAGGTCAGGGGACCGAAGGTAGCCTGGGTGGATTTTGAATTCCGAATCCCTGGGCATCAGGCTTGTGTGGGATCCGCTGCCTCCCCCTTCTCCGCTACTGCCTTGCCTCTTCCTCCTGACAATTTAGCCATGCAGCTTATCTGCCCAATTTTGTACATTTCAAATGATCAGACACATTCCAGGATTTTCATTCCCTTGACATCCTTTCTCTTTAGTCAGGGTCGCGAAAAGACAAAAAAAGTGCACTGACCCTAAAAACGGGGGGGACCCGGGCAGATGCACACACACTGCCTAAATCCTTAAGCAGCCACGAATTATCCTAGCTCTCCCAGCACAGGTGAATAAAACTGAAAAGAGAGCTCACACTGTTTTGGGTGCCAAAAACCTGCCAAAAGAAACCTAAAGTCAATGATGACAAATTTTAAAGAAAACATCTGCTTCACCCAGAAACCGCCTGCGGGGAGTGGTGGGGTGGGGGGCGGTAGTTAGTCAACAGACGTTTGTTCTGCAGGTGATTTTACTGCACATATATTGCTGGAACGACTTGGATAAAATTCCTTGGCTTCAAGCTGGAATGCTTAAATATTTTACACGTTAACACACTATTAAAATTGTGTTTAAATAAGATTTAAGTTCCTATATGTCCTGTGTACCTGTATAAACACATATGTTACAAACACACATTTGGCTAAATTGTATATGTCCCTACACTTCTTATTTTTTGAAAGCCAAGGAAACACATAATGGAATAATAATAAGAAAACGATAAGTTATTTTAATGCCATGTTATAGTCAATTGCATCTAATTGTATTCAATAGAGGAATTTTACATTTTACACTAGAAGACTTAAGTAGCTTTCAGCAATAATTCTCAGACACTTGCTCTCTAAGCTGCAGTCATAAAAAGAACGGGGAAAAATAGAAGCAAGAAAAGCATGAAGGTGGATAAGAACACATTAACTTGTAATTCCGAGACTTACAAGTCAACGAGCGTGCCTACCTGTTTCTGGAGCTCCTTGGCAAGCCACAAACAGCAGAGAGAAAATCATGGGCAAATAATCCATTCTGAAAAAAAGGGATCAAAAACGTCCCGTTCAAACTGAACCCAAAGGAAAACGAAGAAAAACAGCTTCAGTTCCCTCAAAGCGCTGCGGGTTCCTCAGATCTCAAAGCGATCCTTCAGCCCAAGTGCTCTTTAACGGGGAGAAAAGGCAGTGCCTGCCAGGAGAGAAGGCAGCGAGCGGAGCGTCTGCAGGCGCACGCGGCGGCGGCGGCGGCGGTGGCGAGTCGGGACTGCAGGAGGCGCAGGACCCGTTCGCCTGGCGCAGATGCAGAGGCGCGTCTGACTTGGACAGCTCTCCGCCGGCTTTTTATATTGAACCCCTATTAGAGTGGGGGTAAACAGCTCCGACTTTATTCCAGCCCCAGACAATGTTATTGTGTTATTAGTCACCAACAGGCAACGTGCAGCCGGAGATAAGGCCAGGCCCGAAAGGAAATCACTGCTAACTTCAGAGGCAGACGCCCGCCGTCTGACAATTCGGGGGCAGGGCTAAGAAAAAGAAAATACCCATTAGAGACCTTTGCTAAACCTGCCCGTGCAGTGCTGGAGTCCGCTTCCCCTTTGCAAGCTGCCAGCCCTGGAGTTCAAGAATCAGAAGAGGGGACTCCAGAAAAAAAGTCATACCATTGGTATGAAAAGTATGAGCCACAGTTTAAACAGATTGTATTGTTGTGTGCGGGGAATTTTTTTTTAATTGTTGCTCGCTTCATTTTCCTTTTATGTCTCTCCGATTCTAGTCTCAGTCAAACAAGGGAATGCTGTCCCTCGTCACTCCCCCATTACTGGGGGTCAGACTATTTTGGCAGATCAACGTACTTTTCTCTTTAAGCCCCTTCCTGCGGGTCTTTTTTGCTAAAGTTCTTTGCATCTATCGGAGAAAGATCCGTGAGGGATTGGCAAGAAAGGGAGCTTAAAAAAAATCAGAGCTCGTTTAGGCACATGCCCAATCTTTTCCCTATCAATGATCAGAAGCCCGGATAAGTTCTTTTGTGTGTCCACACTTCCCCTGCGGAGGAGGCCGATAAACTGATTGAAAAGCAAAGGTGTTTTTCGTACAGAACTTAAATCTTAAGATTGGTCGGTGCCACCAATCTTAAGACATGGCGGGAGAAGAACACCAGGGGGAGATGAAGAGCTACAAGGGCTGATGTTTTACTAGGACAAAAAAGAAAAGCCTTCTAAATGGCAGAAGAAAACGCAACCTGGCTTGGGGGCCGAGGAGGGTCAAGGAATTGTGCCTAACATAGGAAGGAGGAATGCACCTCAGAATATTCCTTTTATTCCTCGCACAAGCAGGGACATATTTTCTGGGACTTTTTTTGGCGGGTGGGGGGGTCTTCATTTAGGGCAGAAAGGTGTTCTTGTACAAGGTTAAGTGAATATGCAGGGAAGGTGGTGTTGCGAAGGAAATGCCATTCGAACAAGGAATCAGATAATACTTCATATTTAATAATGTGTTTACATTTTCAAAACAATTTCCTGTCTATCTAACCTTGAAATCCCCCCTGAAGTACGTACAGGGCGGTTACTGTACAGGTGACATCATGCCTTAATAAAGAAAGCAAAACGTGTATGGAACACATTGGCTTTTTCCACTAGTCCCATTTTTCAGGTTAGACAACTGAGCGCCCAGAATTTTTGTTTGTTCTCCACCAAAGCGCTCACAGTGGCCCAGTAAGACCTATGGGATAAATTTAGAGTCTCTTCCCAGGGGATGCCATCAAATACACACTTTGTCCGTCTCCTCTTTTTGTTTTACTCCAGTTTTTCTTGGGATGGAGGGTGGAATTCAAGCACGGATGAATTTCCAAGACTGGCACAACACACATGCTGGGAAACCTTTTCTCCCTCCTCCTTCTAAAATCAAAAGGACAGTTTCTATCCCAACAGCAGAGCCGTGGGTTTGGACACACTCAGGCCCCCAGATCTCCCTCGAAGTCACAGTTGGGGGAACAGGGACAGTGGCAGCGACAGGTCCATAATGACAGGCATCCTCTAAAAAAGCCACTGAAGCAAGAGCTAGAGATGGGAGAGAGAGAGGCAAGAACTCTCCCTCCCACACCCACACCCACACCCAGAGATGCCTCCACCCTATCCCCAGGGCCTCCGCCTGGGCCCCTGGCCTCCGGCTGTGCGCTTACCTCAGCCTAGCCCCGGGGCCCAGGGAGGCCACAGCTCCCCGAGGACAGGCGGCACCGAGCCGGAAGCCAGCGCTGCCGCCTGTGCCAGGCAGGGGTGCCCTGACCTCCCTCTCCAAAGCCGACCTTGGGAGAGGAGAGGAGAGCTGATGTCACATTCACAGGATCCAAGCGGTGCCTCCCCCCAACACCCCCGCGGAAGAAAGGTGGCCTGGGAAATATGTCTTGGCAGGGATTCCCCCCTACTTTTTTTTTTTTTTTAACCTTTTGGCAACTTTGACTAAACACTGACAACAGTCAGGACCAACCTGTCCTCAAGACCCCTACCCGGAAACCACCGCCCACGCCCTCCCCAATATTCTCAGGTCTAGCCTGGGTTCTACTTCAGCTGGGGTCCCGTCTTCCACCCCACTCCACGCCACCCCACCTTGCTGAGGCTGCCCCTGCAGGTTCCAGCAACGCCCAGCCTTCAGGTGGAGAAGTGGAGCAAAATGAAACTGCCCACGCGCCTCCAACAGCACTCACACCCCGTCTGTGTCATCCCGTGAATATGAATTGGAAACACAAAACGTGGCCAGCCATCCGCCCACACCTGGCCCTTCTCGAGCTCGGGGAAAGTAAACAGTAAGGAAGAATGCAGGGTTTCAGACCTGGAAGGGCCCCACCGTGCCAAATATAATGTTGCCCCTGTCTCTTTGAATACTGAATTTGCAACACGTGTGCCTGCGCGCGCGCGTGCGTGTGTGTGTGTGTGTGTGTGTGTGTGAGAGAGAGAGAGAGAGAGAGAAAGAGAGAGACAGAGAGAGGAGAAGAGAGAGAGAGAATTTCCATGTCTTTTTCTTTGTGTGTGAGGGGCGAGGGGTGGCACCTGCCTTCTCTGTCCATCTGTCCATTTCTCCCTCTGGCAGTAGCTCCCTTTTCCTCCTGTAGGGGCAGAGGGAAGCCCGATTCGAGCCCACGGAAGGCAGCTAGGGCACTGCCAGGCAGCCTCCCAGCAAGACATTTTCCCAAGAATCAAGAAATGAGGGGAGAAGGAGAACCCCAACAAACCAGTTTCACAAGCTTGATGCCCCCACCCCTCCTCGACTTAAGGCACTGCTAGATAGAGATGCGGGGAGAAGAAGGAGAGGTTAAAAGAGCTGGACAAAGGAGTGAATATGAAGGGTAGCTTCATAGCCCCACCCCACCCCTCAGAGGACTGCAGGGGGAAAATGCTCCTTTCGGCCACAGTCACTCTCAGAAAGGCAAGGGAAGGAAGGGAGAGATGTAAAGAGGAGGATTTTTTTTCCCCAATAGAAAGTTTGCTGTGGCTGTTCTTGCCTTTTTTTTTTTTTTTTTCAATTTTAATTTTTTTAGGGACAGGGTCTCACTCTGTCTCCGAGGCTGGAGTGCAGTGGTGCAGTTATAGCTCACTGCAGCCTCAACCTCCTGGGCTCAAGCGACACTCCTACTTCAGCCTCCTGAGTAGCCGGGACAACAGGCTCAAGCCACCATGCCCAGCTAAGTTTTAAAATTTTTTTGTAGAGATAGGGATCTCACTATGTTGCCTAGGCTGGTCTTGAAATCCTGGCCCCAAGCAATCCTCTTACCTTGGCCTCCCACAGTGCTGGGATTACAGGCGTGAGCCACCACTCCTGGCCTATTCTTGCTTTTGAGGCTACACTTGAATGCTGGAAATTATTTGATAAAACTTTTTTATGTATTTCTTTCTGTATCTCTGTATTAATAGATATCTATAAATAAAACATGCTGAGCCCCCAATACAGATACTACACAGTAGCAAAGTGTACTGTTTTTAGCATTCTCCAACTTTCCTTTCTCAACTTTTGCGTAATAAAATTTGTAACTTTGCCAAGCCAATAAATTTGGTATGAGATGTTGCATTTAGCTCAGCAAAGCTAACAGTTGTTAAGTTGCTTGAAAATCACACAAAGAATGAGGAAGTATTTTATTGTAGGCAAAGTGAAGCTATCCACACCACTAGGCCTGGTTCAGTCTTGGGTTGGTAACTATTATACATTTCTACTTTATGTAGCACTTTTGTGAAAAAATGTGTAATATAGTTATTAGGCCTGTGACACATCACACATCTCCAGGAGCTATGAACAAACACAGCTTCTCCCTATAGTCCAAATAATAATGGTTGATTTAGCACAGGAAATATGATGGTCAATGTAAATTCATCCTGTCCATTTTAAAAACATACAACATATGCGTCTCTATTTCCTGGACTCTCATCCATAGGATGATAGTAGATAGCAAGTGTTTATTTAAAAGAGTATTTCCAAATTTCTAACCCAGCATTTCCCAAAGTTCAGTCATTCATTAAACTGCTTCACAATTTTTACCGTATTTGGGTGGCACCTCTACATTTTTACTTAATATTTTCCTTTTAACTGACTTGTTTCTTTTACATGAATAATTTTAAGAAAATTTTATATCATTACTATCTTAAGCAATAATGTACATGAAATTATGGTTGGTATGGTTAAATAATCCATATGAAATCATGGTTGGTGTGGTTAAAAAAATCTACATGAAATCATAGTTTAATACATGCTAAACATTTAATCATTATAAATTCATTAAGCTATTAAAAATAAAAATGTTCTGCTGGGCATGGTGGCTCACACCTGTAATCCCGAGGCCGAGGCAGGTGGATCACCTGAGATCAGGAGTTCGAGACCCCCCTGACCAACATGGAGAAACCCCATCTCTACTAAAAATACAAAATTAGCCAGGTGTGGTGGCACATGCCTGTAATTCCAGCTACTCAGGAGGCTGAGGCAGGAGAATCATTGAACCTGGGAGGCAGAGGTTGTGGTGAGCCGAGATTGCGCCACTGCACTCCGGCCTGGGCAAGAAGAGTGAAACTCCATCTAAATAAAATAAAATAAAAATGTTCATACATGTATCTTATATGCCCACACAGACATGCTCGCCACCCTTGGGGAACATGCTCACCACAGTTCCATCAACTGCAATACCTTATACCTTCTTCTTTAAGAATTAAGCCCTGTTTCAATTCCTGTCTCTGACCTTTACTTTCAAGACGACTTTCAAATATTCCACACAAAAATGCTCCCTACAAATGCATCTCAAAAAAAGAGATGTTCTGGCATCCAGAATCTAGAAAAACAAAAGGTTCACATCCCAAAAAGTTTTTAATGGATACCTCCCCTGGGCTTCTTGCGCCAGTGTTGCAGCAGTTATCTTTTATCTCCCTTCCCACTCTCTATTTCAATCTCCTCTCTGAGTGCCACTGACACACATGCATGCACACATCTGAACCTATAAATTAGACTAAGAGAAGATAATGATATGCATATGTATTAATAATTCAAAATTAATAATTATATTAGGACATTATTGTTTGTTGATAATAATTATTATTAATATTAGAATCATATTTCACACATCTCAGAAAAATGTGACAGCCAGTGGCTGCCTCCTCATCTTTTAAATGTTCATTCTATGTCATGAGTGACATCTGAAACTAAAGGGACTCTGATGCTGGGAAAGACCACTTGAGGGTGAGGGGTGTTGAGTCAAGTCACTTCATTAAGTCTAATTTGTGGAGTCATTTTAAACAAGCTTTCCATGTGTCTGAATGAGATGGTAAAAGGAACTAATTCTGGTGGGCAGGTTTCATAGAAATATGGCAGCTACCTTCATGGTTGGTTTCTTTCTTTCTTTCTTTCTTTCTTTTTCTTTCTCTCTTTCTTGCTTGCTTGCTTTCTTGCTTGCTTTCTTTTCCTTCCTTCCTTCCTTCCTTCCTTCCTTCCTTCCTTCCTTCCTTTTTACACAAATTCTCACTCTGTCACCCAGGCTGGAGTGCAATCACGGCTCACTGCACCCTGGACCTCCTGGGCTTAAGCAATCCTCCCACCTCAGCCTCTTGAGTAGCTGGGAATATTATGCATTTCTTTTTGTTTTTTAGAAGTTTCTTTGGCACACCAAATTTAGTGGCAAAAAATTAAGCAAAATAACTTCAATCATTGTTAACTTTTGTATAATAAAAGGTCTTTGGCAGAGAGCTATCCTAAAATAACAGTGAGAAATTGATTCATTTGAAATTCGTTTTCATGTAAGAAATGTAGACTCAGAAAACTCCCTTTACTTCATTTCTCTAATGTGATGTGCATCCATGTTTATCGAGCCACCGCTAGGTGTCAAAAGGAATTCTGGGTACATTATGTGTTCCAATGTAAAGGTGGCATGGATTTTTATATTCACAAGTCAATAGACCGATGGAGGATTAACAGATATCCCTGGAGGAAAAGCGATACAAATGGAGAAAAGAGAACAATGATTGGGGTGATGAAGCTGAGGTTCCTACGAGGCAGCTATGAAGACACAATGTACAAAGCCACTTGAGAAAGAGGCTGAATGGAGGTTTTAAAGGGTAGCAGGAAAGATTTTCAAAGGTAAGAGGATTTAGGAGCTGTGGCAAAGGACAGCACATGGATAAGAAGGGCCAGAGAATTTTAACAGGATGTTTTGGTTACTGGATTTGCAGTGTCAGTGAGAACACAGGTGGCTTATGATGATGAGAAAGAGAGTATGTAGACAACGTGTGTGGTTAATATTTCCAGTATGTCTGTAATGTGTCGGTAGACTGTGGGAAGTCTATATAATTTTCACATATGATTCTCAAGTCCTAAGGATGAGCGTCCAGTCCCTAAAAAGAAAGGAAGATGCTAAAATTTGCCACAGTTCCCTGAGGAACCCCTTCCTGTACATTAGCTCCAATGATTTTGACCATTTATGGTGTGGACTATGTCACCATTAAAAGGTTCAGATTTTTATTTGTATTAGGAAATATTGTGAGTTCAAATCTCCACCTCCACATTTTGCAGATCTCCTTTTGGACTTGAATATTTACAGAAAAAAAAAATTCCCTACAGCGTTTTAGAAAAGTTCTCTGGCTTTCAACATTTCTTCTCCTTTCCAAGAGAAGAGATTGAATAAAAAAAAAAAAAAAAAAAAAAAAAGGATAATCTGTAATTATTCCTTCCATACTCCCCCCTCAAACTCTAATTTACTAAAAGTAAATTTCTCTTCAGATAATCATGTTTTCCCAAACATGAGTATGCTGGGAAAAGGGAAAGTGTAGATTTTACTGGTTGTCTTCATAGGACAAAAGTTAGATGACTTTTTAAACGGGCATTTGGATTTATTTGAAAATGCAAATTTAATTCCACATGCTCCAAAATATATTTCACACTAAGGATTTTGTTTGATTTGGCTTTTGCACTTTTTTCCATTTGTTCTTTTGATGGAAAAAAAAAAAACGTTTGGGATAGTTACAAGAATAATTTTCCTGGAAATTCATGTCTTAATTTTTTTTTTCTGTGAAGCTTAAAAACCCCTGCATACATTGTGTTAATATTATTTAGCATTTATTGATTATTGCTATTTCCCTAAGTACAGATTTTATCAAGGGCAGTCAAAAGGGAATTGAAATATGTTTCTTTCTCACATGTGACTTGCGAAAGCAAAGAATGAAGAGTAATGACATTGTGTGTCAATCTTTAATTTGGCCAGAACTCCAAATTACGACTTTATTATGTTGATTTATTTTAGAGAAATGTGGGAAAAAGAAAAATGGGATCAAATGAAAGAATATACAGTGTGTGTGCTTATAGCTCAAGATAAGGCTATTGCAAGACTTTAAGGGAAGCAGTACTGAAGGCTTACTTTTAAAGAAGAGGAAGGAAGAGGAGGAGAGGAAGAAGGAGGAGGAGGAAGAGGAGAAAGGATCAGGCCTGGAGCCCTGGCCCCATTCTCAACCTCCCTTCTTCCTGGAGTGTGAGAGAAGCAATGAAGCATGATTTAGACAATCTCAAAACTGCTAATGTGCATGTAAAGCACATAATCTTGCTACAAAGTGGAAAGGATCTCATGAACTGGAAAGTAGCTTGTTTAAATGATTTTTTCCAAACAGTTTCAAGATTAGCCAGGGAGGGCTAACATTTTCTAGATAAAGCATTTGAACAGCCTTGTTTCTTTCTGGCTGTTCTTTCTCCCCCCACATCCATTCTATTTTTGTACCTTATCTGGAAGAAACTATCTTTTTGGACTAATGACCAGGTCTCTGTACCAGTGGCTTCATTTTTCCCAATTCTCTCCCATACTCCTCCCCTTTCAAGGAACATTCTACCACTTTGTTATGACTTGGATTCAACAAAATGGGGCAAAGAGCAACTGTTTCCAACATGCATAGAAACTCAAGCAAATGCCCACCTCTCCTCTTTGACTGGTTAGCATTTTTTCCTGTATGTGTAGATCTACATATTGATTTTTTCCTGCTCTCAAAAGATGACCAGAAAATATCTAGGACATCCTAATTCTAATTATGCTTTTCATTTTTTTAATCTAATCTATACTCACCTTATTTCTTTACATTGAAAGTGATATGATATCAATTCAAAACCCTAGATACAAAATGAAAGAAATAATCAATAAGTAATAAATTCTCAGTGATGTTTCAAGGGCTTTGATCCCTTCTAGGGATTACAGAATCTGAAAACAGCAACAACCTTTGGAAAAGCCACCATCCACTAACGTAGAGGTGGGAGCAAAAATAACATATCGGAAAAATAGAACATAACTAAGGAAAATGACAATCTTTAATTTAGCCAGAACTCCAAATTATGAGAACACCTAATTTTCAGGAAAGTGAAACTATTAATAATGACATGGTCCAAATATAGATCATCCAACTCAACAGAAACTAATGTCTACTCATTAAACAGCTCCTTGGAGATCAACTCCTCACTCAGATAGTCAAGGCACTTAGCCTCTCTCTGCCTTTCCCCATTATAAAATGAGAAAATATCATGCACCACTTATCTCAAGATGCCTAGGGGAAAGTGTTTCGTTGAGGCTGTAGGTGAAATGACGGAGACAGTCATATCAATTGGAAAAGTTTAGTTAGTAAGATATACAGAGAACTAGACAAAGTTTTTTTCAAATCAAGGATTCAGAAGAAAAGGAAAGAGCAAAGTATCATCAAATGCAGAACATAAAAGAAAATGTGCAAAGGACAGAGGAAGAACTGTTTCATATAAGTTCTATTACTGAATGTTGACTGGGGCGAAACAATATCAAAATCCAATTTATGGAAGAGATGCTAATTTGAAGAGTCAAAAAGCTGAAACACAACAGACATTGTACAGAGAGGTCTGAAAGAGGGAGAATCAGGCAGTCGGAATGTAGACATGGTTTTGAGGCTGAGCACTTGAGCTCTTCCTAATTCCAGCTGAAATTGCCAGACTTGAGCTGTGAAGTGGGCAGTGGAGAAAATGTAATTTGCAAATATCTTAAAAGGAAAAAATTGATCTGAGAAAAAAAGTCATTTTTACTTTAATTTCCTATCATTGTTTCTTTATTAGGGACTACATTTGGTTTTGTTTGTTTGTTTGTTTTTTGAGATGGAGTCTTGCTCTGTTGCCCAGGCTGGAGTGCAGTGGCACGTTCTTGGCTCACTGCAGCCTCTGCCTCCCAGATTCAAGTGATTCTCCTGCCTTAGCCTCCCTCCTGAGTAGCTGGGATTACAGGTGCAGGACACCATGTCTGGCTAATTTGTATTTTTAGTGGAGACAGGGTTTTGTCATGTTGGCCAGGCTGGTCTCCAACTCCTGACCTCAGGTGATCCGCCCATCTCAGCCTCCAAAAATGCTGGGATTACAGGCGTGAATCGCTGTACCCAGCCAGGGACTACATTTACTACAGAAATTTTCTTTTGAGTTGTAGATATAAAGCAAAGCACTAAAGATTGTGTAGAGATAAAGCAACCCACTAAAATGTCTTAAGAAGGTAGAGAAGGAAGAATGTTGATTTTCTAATTTATGAAAATGTGTTAGGAGAAAATAGTTAAATATTATTAAGTAAAATAGTACATATAAAAGCTTATTGTGGGGTATAAAGTTATTAACAAAAGAATTGCTACTAATAAGTCTGAGTTATTATAGAATATATAGGAAGATATTTTCTTTCCAGGCCTTATGTTTTTATATTATTAAAAAGTTACATCAATACTGGAAAAAAGCAGGCTCCTGCTGCTCGTCTTCATTGAGAATATGGCTTTGAAAGACCCTTTTGTTGTTTACCCATTTCCCACAGCTTAAGTATTTTTGCAATCTTCAACTCACTTTAGAAACTAGCTTTTCCTTTCTCTTATTTTGTCACAGAGCTAGTTTTTCACAGATAAATTAAAGCCATGTTTACATCTGAACTTGTTTATATTCCCCTCCTTACATTATTTATGTAAGTTTTTTTTAAAAAAAGCAACTCTAATAAAACTACTCCCCATAGTTATACAGATCTCTAGTTATCTTTTTTCTTCTTCATCAAAATTGCTTTTCATTGGATTGCTTATAGTTCTACTTTTGGTTTCAATTTTTAGCTTCCCATTCTTCTTGAACACTTTCCGTTTCAACAATCTCTGAAGGTTTCTACTTAATTTTTACTGCACATTTTGTAATCTGCTTTTGGTAATCTCTAGTATCTGTTTGCCTTCATGCTGAATTTTCCCTTTTGGGCTGTTGAAAGGAATGATAAGCCACGGTTTCATTTAAGGTTCTGATCATTTTCATTTCACCAGATAGTTTTTTTCCTATTCAGTTTGAATTTTCCTAGTGGCATCTTTCTGCAAAATGAATGTGCAAAATGGTTAATAAAAAAAGATCTGTCCTCAGATACCCTGACTTAGCAAAATTTATCCTAAGCCAACTCTACCCTGATCGCTCTCTGACCTCTGACTGCATCCTGCCAGCTTCCCATGTGTGTCAGAGCTAGCTCCAGCTCCTGTCTTGGCTTAGACTTTCCTTTATCCTCCATCTCAACACTTCATCGTCTGGCTCCCAGCTCATCTTCCCTACAGACCCAGTCCTTACACCAGGTATCTAACATGGAGTTTTCTGGTTAGCCTTAGGAGTGGGTAAATTTCCTAACTTTCCAATCTTTTTTCCAGGGTCCTTGTGTCAGGGACATACCTCCCCTCTCTGCCTCTGCTACCTGTATATTGTGGGAAAAAGAACACTGGACTTAAAATCAAATAGGATTTACAATGGTAAATAAAAAAATACACAATTCCTATCCCCTTAGATCTTTAAGGTAGTGGAAGAGACTGCCAAATAAGTAAACAAAGAAATAAATAAAAATTGACAAGTTATGCTCAGGGCTATCCAAGCAGGTTTTTTGACTACAGTGATTTAATGATGACTAAATTGGGAGTCCAGCTGCAAAAAGCACTGCCAGAGAAAGTTGGAGGAGGGGGGAGGAAAATATAAATTCAGGAAGGAAGGTAGTATTCTTTCAAAAAATAAGACAAGTGCTAAACTTCATAAAGGACTCAAGTATTTGAGATAGGTTTTTTTGTTTTTTTTTGTTTTTTTTTTTTGACAGAATCTCGCTCTGTCACCCAGGCTGGAGTGCAGTGGTATGATCTCAGCTCACTGCAGCCTCCACCTCCAGGGTTCAAGCAATTCTCATGACTCAGCCTCCCAAGTAGCTGGAATTACAGGTGCACACCACCATGCCCAGCTAATTTTTGTATTTTTAGTCGAGACAAGGTTTCACCGTGTTGACCAGGCTGGTCGGGTCTCGAACTCCTGACCTCGAGTGATCTGCCCCCTTTGGCCTCCAAAAGTGCTGGGATTACAGGTATGAGCCACCATGCCTGGCCCAAGCTGGTTTTGCCAGAGACTTTTAAATGTAGGATTTGAACAAATGGGACATGTATGGTATGTGTGGCATACATGAAAATAATATATATGGCTCAGACTAAGAAGAAAGAGCGGCCAGACATTAGGGGTTAAAGACCCTCAAGGACCTTCAGGATGGGTCCCAGCAGTGTTATTGTGAGGACAAAAACCAATAGGATTATATAGCATCTTCTGAAGCTGACACAATTCAATAAAAGGAAAGGAAATTACTGGCTATCTAGTGGCTTGAGGAAGGCAGAGATCTCTGAGACCTGATGAGGTTTGGTGAATTTTAATCTGGGAAGAATATTCGATAAGCTTATCTTAACAATTATTGTAAATAATAAGGGTTTCCAATAAACTTTCTGAAGTTTCACTATAAGAATGAATTTTTGGGGGATAATTGGGGTTTTCTGCTTCTCTTCCTAGATACTTTTTAGCTAATTCTTACCAAAGAGTAAAGAAGAGCTATAATTTAAAGCAAGTAATTTTCTTTTTTTTTTTTTTAGTAGAGACGGGGTTTCACCGTGGTCTCGATCTCCTGACCTCGTGATCCGCCCGCCTCGGCCTCCCAAAGTGCTGGGATTACAAGCGTGAGCCACCGCGCCCGGCCCTACCAGCATTCTAAGAAGGAGATAATATGATTTTTAATTCATAACCAAGTCCCACTACCTCATTCTTCATCAATCCAGATTATCGAGTCCAAAAATAAAAACCACAGGCTTGTCCTACAAATGATGCCTTAATCCCAAAGGGGTTGTGGAGCCATGGGAAGAACACAAGGCTTCCAGCACATCTCAGGTCTACCATTCCCCAGGTTCCATTTCCTCATCCAGAATAAGCAGGCGGCAGTCCCGCCCTGGAGGCCCTTGATGTCTATCACGCCATTGTTTCCTGGGGTCTCCAACCTCTTGTACTGGTCCAACTCAGTCCTCTTTCACAGGCTGACTCCTGACATATTGAAATATACGACTCTTCCTCTGCCGATTCCTGAAACACTGGAATTTCCCAGAGTTTCGCCCTTGGCCCTTTCCTCAACCAACAGATACCTCCTGAGTAATTCTATCCATTGTTTTCGTCTGCAAGACCTTTATGAACTGACGACTCCCAAATCTATTTCTTACTAATTGTGTAACCTTGGGCAAGCTACTTATCCTTTCTGTTTCCATTTCCTCATGTGCGAAATGTGAAAAGAGTAGTACTTACATCACGCATTACTGTAAGTATGAAATGAACTCAGATATGTAAGCGATATAGAACAGTACCTGATGCATAGCTGGTGCTCAATAAATGTTCACTATTGTTTTATCATTGTCCTCCTAGTTGCCCAAGCCAGAAATTCACAAGACATCCTTGACGCTTGTGTCTCTTCAACCCCTCCTTCCCAATCTTATGAATTCTATTTCCTGGTAGCATTTCCAGTCATTGGATTGCTCAAACAACCTCATGCTTGGTTTCCAGCCTCTAGTGTCATTCTCTCCTTAATCCATTCATCATATTGAAAGACAGTCAACTTAAGTCAGTTAATTTCATAACACCCTAGATTTTTCCAAAAAAATGTTTCATGGGAAGAGAATTAGACCAACAACCAGCATAATAATCAGGTGATCCTGTGAATGTCTGTTTATAGCAAAGTCCCTGTTCCTCCTTTCTTATCATTCTGAAGAAGCAAATGTCCAAAAAAAGCAAACAAAAATAATCATTTGTCTATATTCAAAATGCTAACAGATTTGTATTTATCAGTGCAAAACTCATTCTATTTCTCCCCCGCTTTAAATCCTTGACCCATTAACCACAGCCATCAAAATGAATCTGAACTCTTCAAAATGGCCCTGCCTCCCAGCCATAGGTATTTGAGCAGAGGCCTTGAACTTGTCCAGCTCTGCCTCTGGGAGCTTTGCATGTTTTTCCCTCTGCCTGCAGTGAAGCTGTCCCTATGCTTCTGGACTGGTGTTTGAAGACTCAGGGTGAATATCTCCTCCTTGGGGAAGTCTTCCCTAAAACCCCTCCAACATACATATTTATCAAGGCTTGTCTGGCTAAGACAAAATATGGGTGCCTCTCCTAAGTCCTCCTGCACAATAACTCGGTACAAACTTCTTGCATAACACTTATTACACCCAATTATAATCACCAGTTGTTCACCTGCCTCACCTTCCAGATTGTAAATTCCTTGGCGTAAAGGAATGTACTTTATTCATCTTTGTTTTCCCAGCTTCTGCACAGTAACTTACTTTTAGAAGGTACTCAGTAAAACTTATTTTTAAGTACAAATTGAATTCATAGCGTACGTGGAGTTCCCAGCACAGTGCTTGCACTAACAGTCACATCATTCCTTTCTCTTTCTGCTACTGGAAAATGCCATCTGGATGGAAGTCCCCTTCCTAGAAATTTCCCTGAAACTACCAACATCTTTGTGTAAATAATAAAACTCTTTGTGTGTTAGGATTCTTTCTTTTTTTTTTTTTAGCTGGGCGTGGTGGTGGGTGTGGAGTCTTGCTCTGTCACCCAGGCTGGAGTGCAGGGGCGCGACCTCGGCTCACTGCAACTTCCGCCTCCCGGGCTCACGCCATTCTCCTGCCTCAGCCTCCCGAGTAGCTGGACTACAGGCACCCACCACCACGCCCAGCTAATTTTTTGTATTTTTAGTAGAGACGGGATTTCACCATGTTAGCCAGGACGGTCTCGATCTCCTGAACTTGTGATCCGCCCTCCTTGGCCTCCCAAAGTGTTGGGATTACAGGCGTGAGCCACCGCGCCCGGCACGATTCTTATTTTTTAACTTGTGTACAAATACAAATGGGCGTGCGTGCATGCACGCGCGCGTGCACACACACACACAGACACACACACACGGTGCCCCCAAACACACAAACCAAGTCCTCTCGCTCAAAGAGTGAGTCTGCAATCTAGCCAGCTAATTAAGAGGGGAGACACGGGTGCAAGTCCTCTACCCATAAAGTGTCCCCTACAACTTTTAAAAATACCATTTGTTTAACCTACCTGAAATTGTTTGCCCCAGATCTTGTTATGAAGAAAGTGAGAAACTTTACATTTATAAAATATATATAATATAAACATTACATGAAATCTATTACAAATATTATATAAATATCTAAAAATGGTTATCATCTTCATGGTCAAGTCCAAAGGTTGGGGAAAAATTAAATTTTGGTTACAATAGAGAGAAAATAAACAACTACAGATCTGCTGGGTCAAGTAGAAGATGTCTATTTTAATCAGGATTTTGTAACAAAAGAAATATGTGTAACCAGGCCAAGCCTCTCCCTTCAAGAATTCAGGCAAAGACTCTATCACATCCCGCTCCTGCCTCCTGAGTGACAAGTAGCTTCAGAGCCAAAAATGACTCATCAAGACAGTACTTTCTGTCTGTCCATGTGACACGAGGAAGCATGTCTATTGAGGCCTGACAGCCCATTTATGAGCCAGAGTCCTGAGGGACCACCACGGGTACCACTAGAGGTGCTCTTGGGTTAGAAGTGTTTTGAGGTTGCATGATGTCTTGGTCTATCAGTAAACATTGAAACCTGGAAGGAAATCCACTAGTAACTCATCCAGTTCATACCAGAGGTCTTTGGGGGAAAAGAAGGAAGGAAGAAAGGAAGGAAGGAAGGAAGGAGGGAAGGAAGGAAGGAAGGAAGGAAGGAAGGAAGGAAGGAAGGAAGGAAGGAAGGGAGGGAGGGAGGGAGGGAAGGAAGAAGCAAGGAAGGAAGGAAGGAAGGAAGAAAGAAAGAATTCAAAAAGCTTTCTAGCAGCCAGTGCCCAGTCCTCCCAGCAAAGAACCAGAATTGCTCCTTAAATCCAAGGTAGACAAGAAAACATTCTTGAGAGTGAAGTTAGAAGGCTTGGGCTGAATCCCACATCTGACGCTTGCTAGCTATTTGTCCTTGGACAGTTAGCCTCTCTGAGCTCAGCTTCCACATGGACCAATGGGACATCTGACTAGCTCTGACAAAAAGCGAGTGAGACAGATCTGAAAGCACCAGACAGCGTATGTCAAAGTAGGTGTGTAGATGATTCTAATTTATTCTGAAAATATTTATGGAGAGCCTATTAGAGACCAGGTAGTGTTCTAGATGCTGGCAATACTGTTAGTTGTAAACAATACAGTCCCTATTCTCATATTCTAATTGGGGGAGAAACATATCTAAAAATTTGAGCTGAGATAAATAAAAGTTTTAAAAATAAATGGCCACTTTTTCCATCAGGGAGGTATATGCTATCACTGAGGACTTTCCATAATATAGTAAATATGCCTAATATGTTTTGATGGCATCACAGGGCTCTGCACTAATATTCAACCAATTTACTCTTAGAATTGATCTCTGTCTATTGTACTCTCTGCCAGAAAGTGAAATAGCATTTTATTAGCAAGGTCTTAAGTTGCTAATTGCCTCATGCTTTTCTATATTGTAGTGCTTATCTACATCAAAATTAAATCCATTAGAATTAGTTACATCTCCTACTCAAGTTTTAGCTGGCCTAATAAATTCCATGGTGGACTGTGGACATATTTAAAATTCACTGGGCAAAAGACAATTTGTTTAGTCACAGTGATAATTCACCAGATACCTGCTCTGCTCTGAAGAGAAGGTTTTTTAAAATAAGAATGAAGACCAAGTGAAGGTAACAGATGAAATTTCTTCCAGATGATGTGGAAGCCAAGTACAATATATGGGTAAGAAAAGAATCCACCCTCTATTTAGCACCCCCAGGCCCATTAGTGTTATTTCTTAACAGAGACTGCTCTTTTATCGTATGACCTCCTCAAATGTCCCATTAAGGTCAATGGCTCTATTTGTGCTTCTATATTGTATACTGAAAGACTTTCTTCACAGTTCTAATTCTCCAGTATCTCTGAAAGGAAAGGCACTTACTGAAACTCAAGGACAGTGCAAGAATCACACTTGAATTGTATGAGTCCACTAAAGCCTTTCCTATGGGCAGATGAATTGGGGTGCTAGCTCGCACTTCAGAAATTTGTGGATTCCTGAACTACTGTTAGGACTAGGAACTTTACAGGTAAGCTGCAACTGGAAAAAAAAAAAAAAAAAAAAAAGTCTTGCCTACAATTCTAGTGCATCTCTCATCAGTGTTTAAATATATCCTTTTACAAGGAAAAAAAATTGCTGAATTTGGTATTGTCTTAAATTTTCTTTACTGTTACAGCTCTTGAATATATGTAAATCATCCAAATGATTTATAGTATATATACAAATACATTCATTGCCTTATTAAAATTTTTAAGTTCTGAGAGACACACTGTGCATCTCTCCCTTTGCCCTTCCTCCCTATCACTGAGAAAAGACCACATTTCAGAAAAATTATTCTATCCCAGCCGTAATACCTACCTGCGGTTCCACGAATGAGTCATTCTCTCCCATCTCACAAACTTTCTACAGGCCTGAAATGCATTTCCACACATCTCTTTGCTGGCCTAGCCCCCACTCTCAGTCAGGACTCTGCTTAGATGTCACCTTTCCTGGGGAGGACTCCTCTGACCCCCTTCCCTTAGGAACAGGCAAGAGGTCCCTCCTCTGTGCTCCCAGTGCACACCATGGGTTCTCACCATAGCACTTGCAAGTCTGTAGAGTCGTCACAATTTACTTAGTGCTCATCACTGGGCTGGGAGATTTTGGAGAAGAGGGACTGTGTCTTTGCTGCCTAGATTCCCATTAGATCAGTGAGAGCAGTTCCAGGGCATTGATTAGCACCTGGAATAGCTTAGCACCTGGAATAGCACCAGTCCCATTGTGTTCTTCCCTCCTGCTCTGCTCTAAATGCTTTCCCTGTTATCCCAAACTCTTTTTGTCCACACCTGACATTCCATTTTGAGTTTTTGGAGTATCTTCTCCATTTCTTTTCTCTTTCAAGGCTATCTTTGACACACATATTCCTTAAAGAGTATGACTCAGCCGGGCACAGTGGCCCATGTCTGTAATCTCAGCATTCTGGGAGGCTGAGGTGGGTGGATCACCTGAGGTCAGGAGTTCAAGGCCAGCTTGGCCAACATGGTGAAACCCCATCTCAACTAAAAATACAAAAAAAAATTAGCCGGGCATGGTGGTGCATGCCTGCAATCCCAGCTACTCTGGAGGCTGAGGTAGGAGAATTGCTTGAATGAAGGAGGTGGAGGTTGCAGTGAACCGAGATCATGCCTTTGCACTCCAGCCTGGGCGACAAGAGAGAAACTCTGTCTAAAAAAGAAAAAAAAAAAGAGTACGACTCAATAATTATTATGTAAACTTATTTTGCATGTATGTAAGTGTGAGAAGAAGTCACATAATTAATTTTTCCTCACTCTAGCTCTTCCTATGGTCTCTTTATTTTCCTAAGCAAAGCTCAAATTCCAGCTTCTCTGCCTTACTACACCACGCCTCACCCTGTATCTGAAACAATGAGTTAAAAAGGTAGCCCTGGTTTCTGTGTTCTCTTCTAATAGTAGTGAATTCTCTAGAAAAAAAATTTTATCAAGCAGTGACCAGTCTCTGAGTCACTGTAAAAGAAAGAGAGGATTCCCTTAACCTTACATTATGGTAGCCTTACACAATCTCAACTGTATTTTTTATGTAGATTTTTGTTTCTGTTCTCCATCTATGTATTGTCCTGCATTTCTCCAACTTTACTTTCTTCTCTCTTTCTAGCTTAGTCATTTATGACATTCTTAAAAAAAATGTTTTTGGATTTGGGGGCTTTTTGAGAAAAATATCAAGTCACATACACAAAAATTTCTATTAGACTATTAGCAGATTTCTCAAAAGAAACCTTACAAGCCAGAAGAAAATGAGATAATGTATTCAAAGTGTCATTAAAATGTCATGTATAATATTATCCTCAGTAAAGCTATCTTCAGAAATGAAGGAGAAATACATTTTTTCTCAGACAAGCAAAAGCTGAGGGAATTCATCACCACTAGACCAGCCTTACAAAAAATGTTTAAGGAAGTATTCCAATTGGAAGCAAAAGGACAATAATTACTATCATAAAACATATGAAAGTCTAACCTCATTGGTAGAAGTATATTTATTATCACTTTCAAAATACTTCATTACCATAAGGTTGGTACATAATCTTTCATATCTCTACTGTGAAGTTAAAAAGTCAACATGGTCAATGATAAGTCTAGCTACAATAAGTTGTTAGGGAACACACAATATAAAAAGATGTAAATTAAGCAGCAAAATTAAAAATTGTAGAAGGGATAGTAAAAGTCTAGAATATTTGTATGCAACCAAAGTTATCTTATTATCAGCTTAAAATAGTCTATTATAACTATACAATTTTTTATGTAAGCCCCATAATAACTGCAAAGAAAAATATTACTGCAGATACACAAATGAGAAAGAGAAAGAAATCAAAGTTTATTACTACAGAAAATCACCCAAACATAAATGTAGCCATAAGGGAGGAAGAAAGAGACAAAAGATAAACAAAACAACCAGAAAACAATTAACAAAATAGCAAGAGTAAGTCTTTACCTATCAATAATAATCTTGACTGTAAATGGATTAAATTTCATAATTAAAGTATATAAAGTGGCTAAATAGAGTTTAAAAAAAAAAAAGTATGTGTTGCCTGTAAGAGACTTACTTAACCTGTAAGAACACACATAAACTGAAAGTGAAAGGATGGAAGCTTATATTCCATGCAAAGAGAAACCAAAAGAGAGCAGGAGTAGTACATATGACAATTGCAAATATATGTGCAACTAGCATTTGAGCACCCAAATGTGTAAAGCAAATATTATTAGATCTAAAGGGAGGGAGACACCTCAATGCAATGATAGTGGAGGACTTCAACACCCAGCTTTCAGCAATGGGCAGATCATCGAGACAGAAAATCAACAAAGAAACATCATATTTAAACTGCACTCTAAACCAGATGTACCTAACAGTCATTATGGAACCTTCCACCCAACCTCTACAGAATACACATTCTTCACAACAGCACATGAAACCTTCTCCAGGATAGATCATATGTTAGGGCACAAGCCAAGTGTCAAAAAAAAGTTTTAAATCAAAATTATGTCAAGTAACTTTTGAGATCACAATGGAATAAAATTAGAAATCAGTAACAGGAGAAATTTTGGAAATCATACAAATATATAGAAATTAAACATGTTCCAGAAAGACCAATGGATCAATAAAGAAATTAAAAAGGAAATTTAAAAATAATTTAATACGAATGAAAATGGAAATACATTATACCAAAACCTATGGGATACAGCAAAAACGATTCTAAGAGGGAAGTATATAGCAATTAACATCTATATGAACAAAGTAGAAAAATCTCAGATAGAAACCTAGCATTGTACCTCAAAAAACTAGAAAAACAAGAACAAACCAAAGCCAAAATTAGTAGAAGGGAAGAAATAATAAGGATCAGAGCAGCAATAAACAAAATAGAGAAAAAAATTAAAAAGATCAACATAACCAATAATTGTTCTTTTGAAAAGATAAGCAAAATCAACGAATCTTTAGCCAGACTAACTATGAAATAAAGATAAAAGCCAAATACATAAAGTCAGCGGTGAAAAAAGAGACATTAGAACTGATCCTAGAAATACAAAGGATCATAAGTGAGTTTTATGAAAAGCTAAATCTCGAAGAAATGGATAAGTTTCTAGGTACATATGCTATCAAAATTGAATTATGAAGAAGTAGAAAACAGAGCAGAACAATAACAAATAACAAGATTAAATCAATAATAAAACATCTCCCATCAAAGAAAAGCCCAGGACCAAGTGGCTTCACTGCTGAATTATACCAAACTTTTTTTTTTTAATGAACATCAATTCTTTTCAAATTAGTCCAAAAAATTGAAAAGGAGGTAATTCTTCCTAATTAATTTTATAGAGCCAGCATTACCCAGATACTAACACCAGAGAAGAACATAACCAAAAAAAGAAACTACAGGCCAATTTCCCTTATGAACATAGAGGCAAAAAAAAGTTAACAAAATACTAGCAGGCTGAATTCAGCAGCACATTAAAAAGACCACTTATCACGATTATATGAGATTTATTCCATGGACTCAAGGATGGTTCAGCATACCTAAACCAATAAACATTACAGAATCAAGGACAAAAATCATATAATCATTTCAATCGATGCAGAAAAAGCATTTGATAAAATTCAACATCTCATCATAATAAAAACTCTCAACAAACAGAAATAACATACCTCAACACAATAAAGGCCATTTATGACAAACCACAGTTAAGTCATACTAAAGGAGGAAAAGTTTAAAGCTCTTTCTCTAAGATCTGGAAAAAGACAAAGATGCCCACTTTCAGCACTTTCATTAAAAACATTAATGGAAGTCCTGGCAAGTACAATTAGGCAAGAGAAAAAAGGTCATTCAAATTGAAAAAGAGGAAGTCAAATTGTGTCTGTCTGCAAATGATATGAACTTACATATAGAAAAACCTAAAGACTCTATCCAAACAACCTTTAGAACTGATAAACTAATTCATTTAAGTTTCAGGATGCAAACTTCAACATCCAAAAATCAGTAGCATTTCTATAAAACAATAGAGAACTCTCTGAAAAAGAAAGAAAGCAATCTCATTTAGGCTAGCTACAAAAATTAAGATACCCAGGAATAAATGTAACCAGGGAAGTGAAAACTCTCTACAATAAAAACTGTAAAATATTGACGATAGGAATTGAAGAGGACACAAATAAATGGAAAGCGGTCTCATGTTCATGGATTGGAAGAATTAATATTGCTAAAATGTCCATACTACTCAAAGTGATCTATAGATTCAATACAATCCCTATCAAAATACCAATGATATTTTTCACAAAATTATATTTCACAGGAATAGAAAAAGTTGATCCTAAAATTTATATGAAACCAGAAAATGCTCCAAATAGCCAAAGCAATTTTGAGCAAAAAGAATAAAGCTGGAGGCATCGCACTACCTGACTTCAAAATGTACTACAAGTCTATAGTAACCAAAACAGCATGGTACTGGCATAAAAATAGACACATAGACAATGAAACAGGATAGAGGATACAGAAGTAAATCCACACATTTACAGCCAACTAATTTTTGACAAAGTTGCCAAGAACACATATTGAGGAAAGGAAAATCTCTTCAACAAACGGTGCCAGGAAAACTGGATATCCACATACAGAAAAGTAAAACTAGACCTCTATCTCTCATCATTACAAATATCAACTCGAAATGGATTACATACTTAAATGTAAGACCTAAAAAGATAAATCTACTAGAAGAAAACATAGGGAAAACATTTTGTGATATTTGTCTGAGCAAGGATTTTTCAGACCTCAAAGGCATAGGCAACAAAAGAAAAAGTAATGGGATTATTCTGCATCTAGAATGGTTAATCCTTTCCAGAAGGCTTTCCATTCACTTTGCCCAGATCCATCAGAGGAATCGCTGACTATGGAAGCTATGGCATTAAAAAATAAGTTTCTTAAATTATAAGGCTTGAAAGTCAAAATTACTCCTTGATCTATGGGATACAGAATGGATGTTGTGTTAGCAGGTAGGAAAACATTAATCTCTTTGTACATCCTCATCAGAACTCTTGGGTAACCAGGTGTATTGTCAGTGAGTAGTAGTATTTTGAAAGCCATTTTTTCTTTTTTGAAAAATAGGTCTAAATGGTGAGCTTAAAATATTGAGTAAATAATGCTGTAAATAGATGTACTGCCATCCAGGCTTTGTTGTTCCATTTATGTGGCACAAGAAGAGCAGCTTTTAGCATAATTCTTAAAGGCCCTAGGATTTTTGGAATGGTAAATAAGCATTGGCTTCAACATAAACTTACCAGCTGCATTTGCCTCTGACAAGAGTGTCAACCTGTCCTTTGAAGCTTTGAAGCCAGACATTGACTTCTCTCTAGTATGAAAGTCCTAGATAGCATCTTCTTCCAATAGAAGGCTGTTTTATCTACATTGAAGGTCTGTTGTTTAGTGCAGCTACCTTCCTCAATGATCTTAAGTAGATCTCTGGATAATTTGCTGCAGCTTCTACATTAACGCTTGCTGCTTCACCTTGCACTTTTATGTTATGGAGATAGCTTCTTTCCTTAAACCTCATGAACCAAGCTCTGCTAGTGTCAAACTTGTCTTCTGCAGCTTCCTCACCTCTCTCAGCCTTCATAGAATTGAATAGTTAGGGCCTTGCTCTAGATTAAGTTTTGGCTTAAGGAAATGCTGTGGCTGGTTTGTTCTTCTACCCAGACCACTAAAACTTTCTCCATATCAACCATCTGGTGTTTTGCTTTCTTATAATTCATGTGTTAACTTGAGTAGCACTTTTAATTTCTTTTAAGAACTTTCCTTTGCATTCACAACTTGGTTAACTGTCTGATTCAAGAGACATGGCTTTTGACCTATTTGGCTTTTGATATACCTTCCTCACTAAGCTTAATCATTTCCAGCTTTTGATTTAAAGTGAGAGATGTGTGACCCTCCCTTTCACTTAAACACTTACATACAAACCATTGTAGGGTTATTAATTGGCCTTTCAATTAAAAATAATTATATTATTATTATTAATTATAATAATTTCAATATTGTTTAGTCTCATGGAATAGAGAGGCCTGAAGAGACGAAAAGGGAGAGGGAACAGCCAGTTGGTAGGGCAGTCAGAGCAGACACATTATGGGTTAGGTCTGCTGTCTTATATGGGCACAGTTTGTGGTGTCCCAATTAACTTAGTCCGTTTTCTGTTTCTTATAACAGGATACCTGAAACTGGGTGATTTATAAAGAAAAGGAATTTGTTTCTTACACTTATGGAGGCTGAGAAGTCCAAGGTCAAAGTGCTGCATCTGGTGAGGGCCTTCTTGCTGGTGGGGACTCTGCAGAATCCTGAGGGTGCTGAGCATGTTGATGTGCTATCTCAGGTCTCACTTCCTCTTCTTAGAAAGCCACAAGTTCCCCTCCTGTGAGGACCCCTTAATCCATTAATTTACGAATGGGTTAATCAATTCAGAAAGGCAGAGCCCTCATGATTCAATCACTATTTAAAGGCCCCCAACTCCCAATATTGCCACGTTGAGGATTAAGTTTCAGCATGAGTTTTGGAAGGGACCTTCAAACCATAGCAATTATAATACTAACATCAAAGATCACTGATCACAGGTCACCATAACAGAATAATAATAATTATAAAGTTTGAAATGTTGGAAGAATTACCAAAACGTAACACAGAGATAAGAAGTGAGCACGTCTGTTGGAAAAGTGGTGCCAATAGACTTGCTCAATGCAAGGTTGCTACAAACCTTCAATTTATAAAAAATACAATATCTGCAAAGGGCAATAAAGGAGAGCACAATAAAATGAGGTATACCTGCATGTACAATTATGCATTAATTAAAAACAACATTTTAAAAATATATTGCTGGATTTGGTGTTGTCCTAAATTCTTCTTTACTATAATCACTCATGAATATATGCAAATCATCCAGATGATTCATGGTACACACATATTAATTGCATTATCAAAAAAGAATTTTTAAGTTCTGAGAGAGACACTATACATCTCTCCCTTTGCCCTCCTTCCCTACCATGGAGAAAAGACCACATTTCAGAAAAATTCTACTCCAGCCATAATACCTTCCTGTGGTTTCATGAATGAGTCATGCTCTCCCATCTCACAAACTTTCCGCAGGCCTGAAATGCACTTCCACACATCCTTTCCTGGCCTAGCCCCTACTCTCAATCAGGACTCTGCTTAGATGTCACCTTTCCTGGGGAGGCCTCCTCTGACCCCCTTCCCTTAGCACCAGGCAAGAGGTCCCTCCTCTGTGCTCCCAGTGCACACCATGGGTTCCCACCTCAGCACTTACAAGTCACAATTAACTTGTCAGTGCTCATCACTGGGCTGGGAGATTTTGGGGAAGAGGGACTGTGCCTTTCCTGCCTGGATCCCCATTAGATCAGTGAGAGCAGTTCCAGGGCATTGGTTAGCACCTGGAATAGCACCAGTGCCATTGTGTTCTTCCCTCCTGCTCTGCTCTAAACACTTTCCCTGTTATCTCAAACTCTTTTTGCCCACACCTGACATTCCATTTTGAGCTTTTGGAGTATCTTCTCCACTTCTTTTCTCTTTCAAGGCTATCTTTGACACATATTCTTTAAAAGGTATGACTCAATCATTATTAGCTCCTGTTTCTTCCTTGATGTTTGTTCTAAACTCATTTTGCATGTATCAAAGTGTGAGACAAAATCACGTAATTAATTTTTCCCCACCCAAGCAATTCCTATGGTCTCGTCAGTTCCCTAACCAAGGCTCAAATTCCAGCTTCTATGCCTCATCACATCTTCCCCCGCACTGGTCTTTCTCTGAAACAATGACTTAAGCGGGTGGCCCTGGTTTCTGTGTCCTCTTCTAATACTAGTGAATTCTCTAGGGAGAAACTTTGTCAAGCAGTGACCAGTCTCTAAATTCCCAACTGGGAAAGAAGGGAAGGGTTCCCTCAACTTAACCAGGGTAGCCTTGCACCATCGCAACTGTAGACTTTTTCATGTATACTTTTGTTTCTGTTCCCCATTCATTTATGTTCTGCATTTCTCCAAATTTATTTTCTCCTCTCTCCCTAAATAAGTCATTTAGGGCTGGTAAAAAATGAGTTACTACCATAGGACTAAACAACACGTATAACTAAGACACCATTGTTATTTGAAGTGAAAGTAAAACAAAATGGATAGTGTGTGAGTTTATTAGGGCTGCCGTAACAAATAATTACAGACTGGGTGGCTTCAACAACAGAATGAACTTTCTCACAATTCTAGAGCATAGAAGCCCAAGATCAAAATGCCAGCAGGGTTATTTTTCTGAAGCCTCCTTCCTTAGCTTGTAGATGGCCACCATCTCCCTCTGTCTTCACAGGGGCAACCCTCGGTGCATGCATATGTCTAGTGTCTTTCTGTCTGTGTCATAAACTCCTCTTATTATGAGGACACTGGTCACTGGGTTAGACCACACCTTAGTAACCCCATTTTACCTTAATTACTTCTTTAAACACCCTATCTCAAATATAGTGGCATTCTGAGGTGCTGGGAGTTAACGCTTCAACAAATGAATTTGAGGAGGAAAGGGACACAGTACAGCCCATGGCAGGTAGATTCTTATTTTCATTCCCTTAACAAATTCAGAAATTATTACATATCAGGCACATATCACTTGGCATTGGACAGGTATAGTACAAAGCTGTCTACAACCTGGTCAAAGCTAACAACAAGACCTCCACTTGCTGCTGGCATTTCGGAAACTTCTTCAAACCCTGATTTCTTCCTTGGAGCCTGCAGCCATACCCCATCCCATATTCATCTCTGACTCTGCAATCCTTTTGCACTTAACATTAGGCTAAATGGTATAGCCCTTTATTCTCTTTTATGTGTTGGACTTGTCTCTTCAAAGAAATAGAGAGGAAACAGCAAAGTTGAGGATATGGCTCATAAAAGAAATCCCCAATTAAGAAATCAAGTGACCTGTGATATCAAATTCTAGTAAAAAAGATTCATTATTAGTATTATGAACTTGTGGGCAGAGAGGACTGTCTTAGTCATCTTTTGCTTTCTTCATCTCCTCCTACTGCCCAGCTCATCTTCTCTAGTTCTCCCCATCTTCTGGCTCTGAGAATATCTTCATGCCATGCCTTCTGTCTAGAGCAAGCTTGTTCAACCCATGACCCGTGGGCAGCAAGCGGTCCAGGATGGCTTTGAATGCGGCCCAACACAAATTCATAGACTTTCTTAAAACACTGAGTTTTTTTGCAATTTTTTTTTTAGCTCATCAGCTATCGTTAGTGTTAGTGCGTTTTATGTGTGGCCCAAAACAATTCTTCTTCTTCCTATGTGGCTGAAGGAAGCCAAAAGATTGGACTCCCCTGGTCTAGAGCACTCTCTCTTCAATTCTTTCCCTTCCAACCCACTTACTAGATTTAAACAAGAAATTCAAATAATATTCTCTTATATATCTGCTCCTATTATTTTTGGAAAAATGATTATTCTATCCTTCAGAACCATTATCTGAAACCCACTTTTCCATACCTACTTTAGTCACCCATAAACACTGAAGATCAGAGAGGTTAAGAATTTTTTTCGTGTCTATACAGTTATTGGAGCTAAAGATTCAAGCCAGAGTTGCTCTCTCTTAGACTCCAAGCTCCTAGTCACAAGCCCTTGCTACCGTCTGTACTGCTTCAGGTGCCTGGGTTTCTTCTCTTACTAGAGCCATTGGGATCTTGATGAGCAAAGACCTACCCACAGGAAAAATGAGAATATTTGTACTATTATGAAAGCTTACGTGCCTATTAATTTTATATTAGGAAGTACTCTTCATTGTTCACTCAATAAAACTCCTTAAGTGTTACAGATAAAAATAGTTGTATTGGTAGAATGAAATTTTTTTTCTCAATGGAAATAATTTTGAACATTTCAATGAGGTTCAAAATAACAATTCATGAACTCATACAAGTTTTAGGAAAGCTAGACCTTCATGAGCTTTAGAAATCAAGACAACAGAAGTATCACTTAAAATGCAAAGGTTAGTTGACAAAGACAGTTTCTAGGAAACATATTCCTTTTTTTTTTTTTAACAAGGAACTGGAAAGGTTAAAGAAAATGATACTGAAATTAAGAAGCCACTCAGAAAAAGAAAACACAGGAGAGAAATGTGAGGAGCCTCAATTTTCATGAAAGATGTCCAGAATAATCCATTTAACCCTCTCTTCCACGATCTCATTGTGTTTGTGTAACTCCAGGCCAAGTATCAATAACATCCAAGTTGATTTATGGTGGTGAAAGGTTTTTCCGTGAGAATTCTGATGATAGAAGTCCATAAATGAGTATTAGGAAGATAGAAGTCTCTCTACAAACCCAAACTGGTGGGGCTGGACTGTGTCAAAGGAATGAAAAATGAGGCTGGTTTGTGAATGCCTAGTACCCTGTGTGAAAGCCGAGCTAAAAACCAGATCTTGGGTGAATTTTTGTTCTCCATCAAAAATTTGCATTTGTACACCCACTTTTTGTAACAGATCCTTTTTATCCTAATTCCTCAAAGAAGTTGCTTCTACTGCTTTTGAAGACTGGACAGTGTTCCCTAGATTTACTCAAAATTGTACATTTAGCAGGTGAAATTTGGAAACTCAAGTGCAGCTTGCATCTACCTAGAAATCTGGAATGAGATCACAAGCTGGCTTAAAAGTATTTGAGATTACCTGAATCTTCTTTGTCTGTCAGAATATGCAGTAGATTTTCTTTTATCTGTGTGTTCCATTTCTCAAAATTTGAGCCAATAAAATATTTAAAATGCAAATATTTTTAAGATGATAGGGCTGTCTTCACAGTTATGTGTTCTGCTCTAAAGAAAATGTGCACATTGACTCCTTATAATTACCCAGAAATAAGGAAGCACATGTAAACACTGAGCTCCCACAACCCCACCCACTTTGAAATTGTGCCCTAGGTTAAACATAAACATTTGGAGAACTGGGAGAGCAAAACACTGTCAAGTGGTTAATTGAATTTTTTTGTTGTTGTTGTTAGACAGGATTTTGCTTTTATCACCCAGACTGGAGTGCAATGGCACAATCTCGGCTCACTGCAACCTCCCCCTCCCAGGTTTAAGCGATTCTGTCACCTCAGCTTCCCGAGTAACTGGGATTACAGGTGCCCACAATCACGCCCGGCTAATTTTTATATTTTTAGTAGAGACAGGGTTTCACCGTGTTGGTCAGGCTGGTTTCGACCTCCTGATCTCCAGTGATCCGCCCGCCTTGGCCTCCCAAAGTGCTGGGATTACAGGCATGAGCCGCTGTGCCTGGCCTTGAAAATTTTTATGTGTCTACTTACAAACCATAAATCACTTTTATTTCCCGTTTTAGTTTGTTTACTAATTTACTCTCACTCTTCCTTGAGTCCAAAGTCAGAGCCACTCCCAGCAGATTTGTGCTTCAGCAAGGGAGTGAGATCTACTCTCTGGGAAGCCAGACCTGCATCTGGTAGACCTTGACTCAAAACTCAGCCAAGATTTCACACAGCCCCAGAAGGCTCCCACACAAGCCTCTTGCTCCCTCAAGGCAAACAACCTGGCCCAGGTTTCTGGAGCTAATACTGCATTTTCTATATTTTGTTGGTGTACCCCAAAGCCTCTCTCATCTATGCTTTTACAAAAAAGGAACAGATAATTCCAAATCCATCTTCCCTACCACTTCATTCCCTTCAAGGCATTTATTCAAATTACTTAGCCATCAGGTTTTCCCCAAAATATTTGTGCATGAAGTCAACCTCAAAAATGCTGATAGGCCTATGGCAATTAGGTGTACCTGAGATATTTGAAACAATAGTTTGTGGAGGCATCTTCCCAAGTTCATTCCAAAGTTTCATTTGAAATGCTGGGGCTGCCAGTTCTGTCCCATTTGTTCTGTTGATGCCTTTGCTCTGTACCCCTCAACTCCCAGAATTTCTCCTCCCTAGTTATCTAAGGGACTAATTCTGGGGACCCCTCTCTCCCTGTCTATATTATAAGTCTCCATTCCATTGAGAGCAGCCTGACCTTTCTGTGACACATCCTTCCCCTTTTGACCCTTCCTTAACTCTAACCATATGTCTTCTGGAAACCCTGTTCTGCTGCCAAGGAGCTCGGAAATTTGCAATCTGTTCTCTAAATACATCCTCCGCCGCCTCATCCCAGGTGAAACCTGGATTTCCCCTGATGACATAATTCCCCTTGTATTTCTCAAGGTGCGTCTACTCATCTCCCACACAGCCTTTCCTCAGCACCTTAGCATTAGGGGAAGTGTTCTGTATCCCCTGTGTGAATATTCAGCTTTTATTTAGTAACACCTCTTCCCTTCCTTGTCAGTTTCACATCCTTACCTATCCTCTCGCCCGTTCATCCATAGCTGCCCTCTTTCTCATTGCTTGGGAGCAGCACAACCATCATTACGTTAAAAAATCAAGCACGTGTTACCCATCTGGAACATGCATGCTACATAGGGTTGCCCATGTGCACAGCCACACTACAGCAATTAATTCCACACTTGAGATTTCGGAGCATACCCGTTTGTATCCTTCAATTTGCAGATTCCTTTGAAAGCCGACTCTGTTGGCTCTGTTGAGGACTTGCTTGAATCACATGGTTCTCTTATTATACTTCAGTTTTAGTTGCTTGAAGATAGCTACTTTTCTCTTCGAGGTGTTTCCCTGAAGCAGATTTCAAAAAGTGCTCTACCAATGAATTTTAATGAATCCAGCATACTCCACAATCTATTAACAACTCACAAATAACTGGGCACTCAAGTTACTTCCACTTTTTCACATAAACATCACTACAGTTATCATCTTTACACATAAATCTGAATGACATTTCTGACTATTTTCTTAGAAGCAATTTCTAGAGTGAAAAGTAGGGTCAAAGTCTTTGAATGTTTATAGCTTTTGTCATATAGTGACAACTTGCTTTCTAGGGTGGTTGTAACAATTTATACTCTACCAGCACTGTTTGAGTGTCTCACCACACCCTCTTTTCTTATAACACTTCAACAAATCTTTGCAGAGCAAGTAGCCAAGATTGGTGCAAAAAGATCTAGGTTTATGGAACAGTGGTCTAAGTCCAGGAGATAATTTGCTAACACACCTGATATAATCAAGAGTTTGAAAAAAACAATATGATAAAGGCAATTAGTGCTATAAAAAAATAAAGGCAATCAGAAACTCCAGAGGGACAGGGGGGCAAAAGACAGTAAAAGGCATATAATCATAAAACATTAGTGAGTTTCGCAGGGAACGATATTTACATGGTCATATGACATCAGTGATTTGAAAGTGATATAATTACATGGGTAGAATGGGAAAAAGAGGAAGGTATGAGCTGAGAGCTGAAATTTCATTTGTTACTGCAGAAATCAATATCTAAGGTACAAAACTGATAAAATACGAAAAGCAGTTCATATTTACCACTCACAGACATGAAGGTAAATATAAGAAGCAACAAAGTTAAGTGCTTGCTTTCAGAGAATTGAACTCAGAGTAGGGAGGAGAAGGCAAGAAACTTGATTTTCATTATGAGATCCTTTTAACCATGAGCTCCTTATTTTTGATTTTAAAATTTTAACAATATTCTAAAATATGGAGGTTATTTGAAGTCTTTACCAATTTTTAAAAACTGTATGACCTTGAATAAGTATTATTATCATAAATCTATCAGAATGTCATATTTTTGTCACTTGTCTGTTTGTGTTCTTAACAAGAACTCTTACTAATTTTCTTATTGATTTGTAAGAGCTTTTTATATATTTGTCTACCATGTTTGCTAAGAAATACTTTACCCAGATGTTTGTTTGCTTTGTATTTTGTTTCCGGCATGGAACAAATGTACTAAATAAATCAATTTTTACCTTTTTTTGTAGAGAAATTCTCAAATCACCAGTATTTATTTCTATAGGGTTAATTATTTTACTTTAAAGTTTTTAGATTTATCTTGGTATCTTATTTGTTTTATTTATTTAATAAATACCTATATAAAGCATATTTGTGTTAGGCACTACTACAAGCTCTTATTAAATATTAACTAATGGTATATGAAAGAGAGGAGGTTCTTGATTGTTTCTCCCTAAAGAACTAATTATCCTTAAGGTATTTACAACAAATTCCTTCCCTTCTCCATAGGTTTGTAATATATTTCTATCTATTTTGTTTCAGAGCTGTCTTTCCTTTTCTTTCAGTAAAATCATACCATCTTACTTAATGTTACTTTGTAATATAGTATCTATCTGAAAGATTAATTCTCTTTCCATCACTTTAATTTTTAAAAATTAGCCACTTTTACCCACTTATTTCTCTGGATGATATTTTGATATTTAAGCTCTAAAATAAATTCTGCTGGAAATCTGACCAGGAGTTTTGTTAAACCAACAAATTAATTAAGAAGTATTTACATCTTTACAGTGTCAATTTTTTTCACTAGTAAAAGTTTTCTTTTTGTAATAATCTTTCTAATTATTTAAATCTTATTTTTTATTATTTAATATTATGAATTATTTAAATCTTACTTTACATCTCTATGGTGATAACATTTTAGGTTGCTAATGAATGCTTATTAACTCTAAAACTATTCCAGTTGATGCTCATAGGTTTCCTAGCATTATATTTATGTCATCTGTAAATATTATTAATTTTATCTCCTCTCCTTCAGGAATTATACTTCATTTCTATTTCATGATTTAATGCATTAGCCAGTATTTTCAGGATACTATTAAGTAGAAGGATAGTGACCATACATTTTAAAGAAATACAGAAAGGCCAAATGTTAAGAATTAATATTTGGCCAACACCATGTATTATCAACATAAAATAAATAACAGGAATATATAATTAACCCAAAATTTACCATAATTATATTATGAATTATAATGATCATTATAAATGTTATTAACATTTTTAGTAGTTTAATTTTTTAAATTTGATGTTATGGCTGAGGACAGGCAATTCCATGGCCCTGTTAGTCACTAGATAGCTCCTGTGGGTACCATGCTGCACACAGATGATGTTGAATGAATGCTCAGTTTCATCATGGTGAAAGGGAGCTATCTTGTCTAGCTCTATCAAGATAGGCACTGCTGATAGAGATAGAGATGTTGTCAGTGAGCTTTCCTTTCTCTCTAGCAGTACCAAAGAAGGGAAAGACACTTTGTTTTAAACTCCTAGCCTTGAAGATTTGGCCAATGGTGATGATGCAGTTCCACTGATACAGCCTCACCAGTGTAAGGTTCACACACAGTTGAAAGGAGATGCTTTCCGAATACTTTCAGAATCACGCTTCGGATTTTTACCTTCACTTATACTTTGATGTCTAGTATATTTCACATTTAAATGAATCATTTGATGAAAATATGTCCTCACACCTTTGATCTAGAAATGTTGCAACTGAATGTAATTGGCTTTTTTTTTTTTTTTTTTTGAGGCATGATTTCACTCCGAAACCCAGGCTGGAATGCAGTGGTACAATCACAGCTCACTGGCAGCCTCGACCTCCCAGGCTCAAGCCATCCTCCCTGCTCAGTCTCCTGAGTAGCTGGGACTATAGGCATGTACCGCCACACCAGCTAATTTTTTTGTTTTTTAAGATGGAGGTCTCACTATATTGCCCAGTCTGGTCTCGAACTCCTGACCTCAGATGATCTGCCGGCTTTGGCCTCTCAGTGCTGGGATTACAGGCATGAGCCGCCACACCCAGCCAGCTTTTCAAATAAAAGAATAATGTCCGATTTTCCCTCTGCACCTCCACTTGCAATTATACTAATTAGTATACACTGTCTGAATACTAATTGCAGCATTTCTTACAAAGCAGGGTGATAGGAGTATTTTAATAGTAGTAATGGTGTCAGAATTATTTGCACTCCTCGTGCAAATATGTCAGAATTATTTTGCACTCCTCAGTTTGATTATTTCTTGAGCAGGTTGCAAAGAACAAACCACTTTCTCTGAAAAAATAGTTGGTGGGTAATACGCCCTGCTAGACTGGGACTATTATGTGCGGCATGCAATATTGAGGCTTTATTTTGTTCAAGCAGCCTTTTTACATGTGAGAGGGGTTTTCTTATCTTTTATAAGCATGACAAACCAGTTCCAAAACCTCTTATACTCCGTATAGTTTGTCTTCAATCAAAGAGTAAGATTTGAAGAGTCCTGTAATCTTTCTTAAGATAGGTAATTCTGTTAAAATACGCTGTGTCATAATTATTTTCCAAACACAACTGGAAACTATGATTAAAATAGTGTATATTTACAATTCCTAAATCACTTGAGGTCTTCATCGTGTGTACTCATTGTTGATTGTAATTGTCTTTACTGATTTTCCATTCTACAGATATTTCCACAGCCAGACTCATTATTTTGTTAGCTTGCGTCCCCCAAATCCCTCATTAAGCATGTAAAAGAGAAATTTAGCGAATTCAGCATAAACTCCCCATGAATCCTGTTAAATTTAAAAGGACTTCTGGTGGGTCCTGCTTGTCCCAACAACTGATACACAAGATGCAGAAAGGGCACATTTAATTTGTCAATAACTTTTTGTGCCCAGCAAAATGGGATTTAGGAAATTTTTCTAGTAAAATGCATGCAAAGAGATTTGTACCTAGGCATCGTAGACTGTGAAAATCTGAATAATCCTTCATCTTCAACTGCTTCAATTGTCAGTTTAAATAAATCATTTCAACAGGCTTTTAAATATATCTGGCCTTGAAGACTCAGAGATATATAGGATTAATTTCTTAAAGCATGCTTGTTAAGTCTGCTATTTTAAAATTAGATCAGCAACATCAAATGTGTTTTTGGTTCCTCATTTTTCTCTTACTCTCTTTTTCATACTCTTCATTATATCGATATAAGTCATTGAGATTTTTGTGCATTATTTTAGTTTTACCTCCTCATGAAAATTTGAGGTGATAATGTTGCTATTCTGCCTTTAATACGTCTTTACAGAATGTGAAGAATTTCCAAGCAGGACCATTACTCCTGAAATTGTCACAGCTTAAGTAAAGTTCATTAACTGAAAATTAAATATGATTCTTAATGATTATTTTATTTGACAATGAGTACTAGTATGCAAACAATTCTGCAAAGATTACTACTACTATACAATCTAATTCTATCCTTCTATTATATTGTTATCAATGTTTTTTATAAACCTTGGATGGTTCAAATGGATATTGTCGTGTCACAGACCCAAGAAAAGCTCAGCCAGCATCACTTGGTGCCTGCGGGAGCTCATAGGGAGAAAGTCCGCAGTTTGGTTTCCATGCTTTTGGCCTCTTGGGAAGACACTTGCTTACCTGGGTCATAGACGGATGCACCTTGGGACTGTGCTCCAGCAAAGGGACCCCAGGCCTTGTTGCTCTCTGTTGTTATTAGGTTGATGGCTCACTGTGGAGGGTAGAGGTCGGGGGTGAGGAAGAACTTTTTAAACATTTTGAGTTCAGGTGCCAAATGGTCTTTTTTTGGGTTTTAGGGGGCGGGGGGTCTGTTGTTTGTTTTGTGGTTTTGTTTTGTTTGACAGGATCTCACTCTGTGGCCCACGCTGGAGCGCAGTGGTGCAATCATAGCTCACTGCAGCCTTGACCTCCTGGGCTCAGGCAATCCTCCCGCCTCAGCCTCCCAAGTAGCTGGGACTGTAGATGTGCACCACCATGTCTGGCTATTTATTTTATTTTATTTTTCTGTAGAGATGGGACTCTCGCTTTGTTGCCTAAGCTGGTCTCAAACTCCTGAGCTAAAATGATCCTCCTGCCTTGGGCTCTCAAAATGCTGGGATTACAGGCGTGAGCTACTGCACTGGCCAAGCAGTCTTGTTTCCCGTGGCAGCTTTTTAGAGGAGTGGTTACAGTGGGTTACAGTGGTTCCTAAGAACCTTATCCAGGTTGAATAAGAAAAGTTGAATTTAGGAGCAGATCCCTCTTTATTGTGTACCTTGTAACAATCTGGCTTATTTGTGAGACATTCCAACCTATCTTTAGAGAGATTTACTGTCCTCTTTAAAGCTACTTAGCAAACACACTCTCTCTCAATATTTGTTTTAGACTAAGTCATAAGAAATAGCTGATATTCAATTGTTTTGACCTATAAAAATGAAGATGTTATAGGGCTTAGACTATTGGTCTGTCAGTTAATATTGGAACTCCCAATCATTAATGATTAGATGTGATGGTAACCTAAATAGTCACATGATCCTTGACCAGGAACTATCTCAGGGACGCTGGAAAGCCGGTTGAAGCAGGCATTTGTCTCTTCAGACTTCCACAGCCAAAATCAAAGCAAACATTGGCAGGCTTTGGTCAAATATAAGCCCAAACTGATGTTCAGAGCATTCTTATAAATAGTCACGGTGATATTAGACTTCCTGGTCTTGTTCCTGCTTTTAATGAGAGTACCTCTACTCTTTAGCCATCAGATATCACTGGCAATTTGAATAAATGCCATTTGTGTTTAAGTTTTCTAAGAATTATCATTCCAAATGGCATTGAAATGACTTTATGAGCTTTATAATTTTTTTTCTTTTTAGATCCATTGATGTAGTATGCTAACCTATTTCTCTCTGATTGAGCTATTCTTGAATTCCAGGAATAACCCTACTTGGATGTGGTGGATAATTTATGAAGGTGCTATTGTTTTGAAATTGTAATTCTTTTAAGGATTTCTGCAGTTGTATTCAAAAATAAGATTACTAGTCAATTCAAGAGTTTTGTGTTTGTTATTTACTTGGCTTTTTGAAACAGAATCATTTCATCTTCGTAAAATGAATTTGATAATTTCTTTGATCTTGTTTTATCCCATGGAACAATTTATCTGAAAGAAATTACCTGCTTCTTGAAAACGTGAAAGCTGTAAAGTTGCCCAGGTTAGTATCCATTTTTTGAAATAATTATTTGAGTGCTTTTTCAAATTCTTTCTGAGTTACTGGAGATTTCAGATTTCTTAATTATTAAGACAATTTTGATCATTTATGTTTAGATAGGAAATTTGATGTTTTAAAAATTATTCTAAATCATAAGTGTAATTTGTAATATCCTCGATATCTGTTGTGCTTTCTCATAAATTTTTCGATTGAGTGTGTACAACTTCTCTCGATTATATGTGCTACAGATTTATGCACTTTATTATGTGCATGTTTTCTTTCAAAGAAATACAATTTTTCTACTTTCTGATTTATTTTCTTTTAATCTTGGTCAAATCCTTCTGATGATTTCCTTTAGCTAATTTTTCTCTTTTCCAAATCTTAGGTTACATTCTTACTTCTTTTTAAATAATATTTCTCATTTAATATTAAAACCCCTTCTGGATAGATCTTTGTCCTGAGGATATGGTCCACAGCTTTATGGGGTTTACAATCTGGTGTGGACTCCAGACATATCAACAGGCTGTTATAATCAAGTGGGAAAGGTACTGTGATGGGGGAAGTTCAAGGTTCTTTTGGAACACTCAGAGTAGGAACTCGACCAGATTTGGCAGAGTGGGGAGTGAGGAAAGGTTTACAAGGAGAAGTGGTGTCTAACCTCAATAGGAATTGGCCAGGCAAAGGGAGATGGAAGAAGAGAGGGTACCAGGCAGAGGGAAACAGCCTCAAGGTGAGAAAGAGGCTGACCCAGTATTCGGGAATTGCAAATGCTCACACGGCTGGATATAAAAAGCAACAAATGAGATACCAGCCTGGAGAGATCATCAACAATTAAACTACAGAGGGTGACATTAAGGAGTCTGGACAATGGGATGGCAAGGGTGTTTTACACAGAATAATGTTATAATCAGATTGGTAGACTGAAAGATAGTTTTGAGCTCCCCATAGATAGTAGATTTGATGAAAACAAGCAGGAGGCAAGGGAACCAGTTAGAGGGTGGTGGTAGAAGGCCAGGTAAGAGATGATGGTGTTCTAAATGAGCAAAATGTCAGAAAGCACAAAGGGAAGGAGACGGATTGAGATGTATTTAGGAGGTGGAAAAACAAAAAGTCATGGGCGGTAGATTGGGTGTGTGCAGGGAGAGAGGAGTAAAGAATGATGCCCAGGTTTTTGGCCTGGCTTTGGGGGCAGTAGGGCAATATCCTCACTTAGAGAGGCAAGAGCAGAAACTGAGTCAGATGAAGAATAAGAAGATGGACTTTGAATGTGTTGACTTTTAGTAGTAGTAGTAGTAGTAGTAGTAGTAGTAGTAGTAGTAGTAGTAGTAGTAGTATGAGTTATTCTTTTTGTCCTATTTAATGCTGTTCCCCTTGACTTCTATTTTGTCTAAGCAATAATTTTTCTACCCTACATTCTGCATGTGCACATGTGTGTGTAAATTCCTGGAAATTAAAGTCTTTTCTTCCTCTTCTACATAAGCTAAAAAATTTATCCCTTTTTTACGCACTTTTTCTATACTTTTATATCCGTATGCTAGTTTTTGCTATTAATATCTGAGGTATTATGTGATTTCATACTATGCATTTTTTGTATCTTGTTTATTTTCTGATTCTCCTGTAGAATATAGGCTTTATAAAGGCAGACTTTGCATTCTGTTTAATTTTTGTCTGTTTAATTTACTGTTGTAATCTCATTTACTAGAATGGTGTCTAGCATATAGGAGGAGGTCCGATAAATATTACTGAAAAAGTGATTATTTTTTCATTATGTATCTTCTCTCTCCCTTTTTTGACAGTTGCATGCAGATTTCAAATTGCTAATATCATTGCTCATTGGGAGTCTGTTTCCAACTCAATTTAAGCTCTTCATTTTATGCAAATCTTGGTAGGCTATAGAATGTGTTCAAGCATTTTTTCTGTTGAAAGAGTGTGTGGGGTTATATTTTATGGTCCTCGCCACAAAGAATAAACATAGATTATAGTTTGTTCACAAACTTTTCCCCTATATTTCTGTTAGTTGCTTCATTGTCTTTGGCATGTAGTTTTAAAGAACTCCTCTGAGGTTAGTTGGATTTGTTTCTTCATAGGTGATTTCCTCCACCTCTCCTCTTCCTCTTCTTCTTTTTCTTCTTTTTCAATACAGGTTGGATATTTTTTCTTTATCTTCTAACTTTATAATTACTTGCTCCTCAAGGACAAATTTATTCATCTTTGTATACCTAGTATCTTGCAGAGCACATAGCTTATAGTGAGTAGGGAGTGAACACTGCATGAATACATGCATGAAAAAAAAGACCTAAATGAAGTTCATGCAAACTTAACTATTCTTTCTCTACTTTTCTGTCAATCCCAAATTTAACTGGCATTGGTGTGGCTTAAGAGAAGTCAGGTCCCCACCTTGCATTCCTGCAGAATTATCAAGTCCTGAAAGTTCTGGAGAGCCAACGTGAACATGCAGGACGCTTCACCACTATTGGAATCCAACCCAAATTGAACGCTTCTTTCAATATCTTTATTATCTAGCAAGCTGCAGAACCCTACTTCATAGTGCTCAATTTTTTTTATATTGAACAGTTAACATGGCAAGGGACAGAAATGGAACCTAAATTTTTATTTCGTTTGTGTTTTGTATGAAACAAAAGCACTGTCAAAGACACAAATCATGTATGAAATTAAAACCTCAGTTTTGTTCTTTTCTTTATCCTCTTTCCTTGACTACCTCGAAGCTGGTTTCTGCAAGTAGCAACAGAGTCCTATTAGAATTTCAGCAGCAATGATTTATGTTTATGTAATATACCAAGAGCTCTTATATTAGACCCAGATTTTAGTAAATGAAATGGAGAACAAAGCAAATTGAATCCAAGTCAAACAGTACCTAAAACGTATATCGATTTGGCCTAATATAAATGCAGAAACCTAAAAGGATACTGTTAATTGCATGCCTACACACACACATTTATACAAAAGTGCTATCAAGCAAAAGGAACTTGCTGCCCAATGTGCTAGAATCCAATAATATGACACCAAGTTTTTGAGAAAGAAAAGCTATTTATTGCAAGTTGACTTACAAGGAGATATGGGTCAAGCTCAGATCCATCTCTCTGTGCTGGTTTTAAGGCAGTACTTTTACTAGAAAAGGTTTAAGAGGGTGGATTCTGAGATTAGCAGGTAATTGGTGGAAGGAAAGGAGAGGTCTGAAAGACCCTCAGGCATGCACAGTTATCTCTTTGTGCTTCCTTATAGGTCCCATGTGCAAATTTGGGGAGGAGTTAATATAAAACGTGCAGTGGAAATCCAGGCTGTGACATCAGCAAGCTTGTTCTGTGCAAACTCCAGTTGGCCATTTCAGTTCGAAGAGATTTCAACCAGTTTTGTTATCTTACAAGTGGAGGGAGTTTTAGTGTTTCAGAAGCTCTTTCTTGTTTTTAATCTGACATCCTGCAAACTCAAGAATTTATATGAGTTATTGGTTTCTTTAACTTTTGGGGCACGTTTCACAAGTAAATATAAAATGCACTTCTATCAGGGTCACCTAAGAGTGTGCTCATTTTAGACACTTCTAATGTCTTCTTGGAAATTTAGGAGACAGAAATAGCAAGTATTCCTTCTTGAATGACACCTCAAGTTTGATGAGATATCATTCACATTGATCCACATTAAATAGTGTGCCAACTGGCTTTACTTGCTTTATTGATTTTTAGCAAGATCTATGTCATTTTGCTTTCATTGTGTCAGTCTTCCCAATATTCCAGCTAAAGAGGTGTCTACCACTAATCTCTTCATTCTATTAAGCAGTAAAATAACTTATTAGTTAATTCGCTTTTTGGGGTATGGCTGAAGTTATCTTTGAGTGGTCTTTTGCTTTATTTGGATTTTAATATCTTTTCAGTTATGAATGAGTGTTGTGATATATCCTTTATCAGTATCCCTAGGTACAGCAGCTAAGGTGGTATCTCCTCTAATAGTCCTTTATTTCATACTTGCCATAATTTTAGAGGCAATTTCATTAGCAAACCTTTCAGTCTCAGGAAGCATGGCATCATCTGTGTTGCATCAGTTAAGCAGAAATGACTTGTTGGATTCGATTATGCATTTGAATAGTATTAGAGGCAATTAATGTGTGCATAACCTCCAGTTGTTATATACAAAGATGCCAAGAGGCTCTCAAAATTTGGGCTTAGGGAATCCTTGACTTACCCAACAAAGAGAGCAGTTGATTTTATTATTTAACTCCCATCTCCTAAAGGGATATCTTTTGAAAGAAACCTTTAAAAGGAATGCTTTTTTTTTTTCTTGAAAGTGTATTTTTATGGTGAGATAAAAATTGTAGACAAGGAGAGTTAATGTGCTCCTAATTACCAAATTTTAAATTTCAAATCTTTTTTCCTTTATAAACAAGTTACAAAGTTTGCTCAGATATAGGCATGAACAGGCATTTCCCCAGATTATGCAACATGGAATTTTTTCAAAACTCAATCTTACACAAAATTTCTCCCACGAAGCATAACAAACTTTTAGCAATCCTGAAAATTTCTACTCATTGATAGTGATAAGAAGACAAGAAATTTTTAATAATATTGGCAAATAATTGAAATAAATGGATTGTGAAGATACCTGCTTCAAGGCAATTATCCTGCAAAACTTTTAGCTGTTTTTACCAGTGGCAACAGTGAAAGATAAAGAATTTATTGATAGAGTATCAATTCCATGGTCAAGTCTAACTAAAAAAGAAAAAAAAAAGGACAAATCATCAAAATACAAAAAAGTGCACCTCTTTAATCTAACTTAGGCCATTAACCACAAATATGACATCATATTTTTTCCAGCAGTCAGTGAACACTTTTTTGTAACTCTGTAAATTTGATTTATCATGTATACTTCTCAGGGATCAGGTTACATAAGAGTGCATGGGTCAGGAACACTTTTCTTAAAGTCAAAAATGCTCTTGAATCTTAATTTTACTTTATCATAACCCCTTACATAATCCACATACATATGTGTGTGTGTATATGTACATTTCCACATATGCCAAAAGTGTTCAAAAAGTTGTTTGAAATAGAAGTTTTAGCTTCCCCTTGATGCCAGGGAATTTGCTTGTTTCACTCACAGATGAGTGTGGTTCTGGCAGTCTCTGGTGTCTGGAGAGAAAAAGGTAGGATCTAAAGAACTTAAAACCAACCCTGAGGGGGTCAGAGAGGTATCATCAGCAGTAGGACTGTGGTAAATCACAATGAAGTAAATGATAACACACCCATAGGCTTACCATGCCTTGCAAATAAGGACTCTGGCTTTGCCAGCTCTTACCAAACTCGTTAATGCCTTTCCTTCACTCCAGGATGTACACAGCCATAAAATGATGAAATGAACCTTCCTTATCCTATCCTATAGCACTTGTTTGCCCCAGGTGAGCAGCTATTTACAATAGAGCTGTGTTTCTGGGCTCAGATCACCCTTGCTTTCTCTCTGGCTCTGACACTGTAAACTTTGTCTTGTCTCTAAATGCATAGCATCCTACATCCCCTAAGTAGGGATGTATCATTTTATATTACTGAAGACATTTGCCTTACATCTCTGAAGACCTACATTTCAGAAATCAACCAATCGATCAATATTGATTAAGCACATATTCATGTCAAGTACTTCCTGCCTAAGTCATTTTACAATCCATATAATGTAGTTCTTCAAAGCATGAGATTTTGAACAATTTTTAGAGAGGAATCCCATAGTATCGCAAAATAAAGCAACAGCTGAATCTCACATATTTTATTCATGGAGAAAAACTAAACGTCTCATCTTTCCATCTAACACGCGGTATTCTAGACCCTTGCTACTCCAAGTGCGGTTCATGGACCAGCAGCGTTGATATGAGCTGAAACTTGTTAGAAATACAAAACCTGGGGCTCACCCCAAAACTCACTGGCTCTTAAGCTCTTCAGGTGATTCGTAGAAACACAAAGTTTAAAAATGAATGTGATAGATTAACGTTGACTCATTTATGTCTAACTTCTTCAACATTTGTGCTAAATAATTAGAAGATCATGGCTCCAAACCTGCAAAAATTAGAGGTTGAGGATCAAACCCAAAATTGCCAAACTCAGCCTTCACACTTGTTCTATCATCACATTGTATATACAGTTTTTTTCACTGTCCCAAATTATCATTTCCCTTTGCATGTATGCTATAATATCAATTAATACACCCAACTAGCAACAGCAGTGGTGTAAACAAAATCAATTTATCCAAACTAACTTTAGAAATCTTGTTTTATTAAAACATGATGCAATAGAATGTCACCAGCCTTAATCACATGGTTTGCAAAAAGTCCACAAGCTAACTGACATAACCTACACCCTTTCACTCTCCTGAAGTTTAGTGTAATATACCAAAATTATCTCAGGCAAGCCAGGTTAAAGAGTTGCTCATTGCAATCTTTGACTTGTCATTCAGTGGAGTGTGGCTGTTCTTGTCTCCTCTCTTCCATCATGCTTAGTTCACAAGGATATTCAGACCTATCCATTCAGTCGGCTCATAGACTTCAATGTTCTTTGCACATAGGAGAATGTCAGAGTCATGAATTTCAGGATAGCTACCCAGAAATGAGCCAGAGGAGGTGAGGGTTGTATTAGTTAGCTTGGCCTGCCATAATAAATACCATAGGCTGGGTAGCTTAAGCCACAGACATTTATTTTCACACAGTTCTGGAAGCTAGAAGCTAGAAGTTTCAGACCAAGGTGGCCGATTCAGTTCCTGGTAAGGGCTCTCTCTTCATGGCTTGCAGACAGCCTCCTTCTTGCTCCATGTCAAGGCTGTGTATTAGAATTAATGGTTTGTTCTGCCACTATCTGCTTTTCCTATCTGTTTTCCTCCTTTTATATAGTCTTTTGCCTTTTCTTTCCCTCGATCTTGTTGTTTCTAGCTTTACTGTTCTCAGTTTAGACTTGTGAGGAATATCCATTGATATTTCCTTTGTGGAGCAGAAGACAAGAGTGGAGGGAGAAAGAGAAATCTAGTGTCTCCTCCTCTTCTTATAAGGACACCAGCTTCATTGGATTAAGACCCTAACCTTATGATTTCATTTATCCTTTAACATCTCCTCACAGACTCTGTCTCCAAATACAGTCACATTGGAGGCTAGGGTCCCAACACATGAATTTTAGGGGGATCTATCTCAGTCTACAAGAAGGATGTAAATAGAAATCATCCATTAGGGCTGCGTGTGGTTGCTGACGCCTGTAATCCCAGCACTTTGGGAGGCCAAAGCAGGTGGATCACCTGAGGTCGGAGATTGAGACCAACCTGGCCAACATGGTGAAATCCCACCTCTACTAAAAATACAAAAATTAGCCTGGCGTGGTGGCGCATGTCTGTAATCCCAGCTACTTAGGAGATTGAGGCACGAGAATCGCTTGAACCCAGGAGACAGCATTTGCAGTGAGCTGAGATTATGCTACTGCACTCCAGCCTGGGCAATGGAGTGAGACTCTGTCTCCAAAAAAAAAAAAAGAAAAAAGAAAAGAAAAAAAAAGAAATCATCCATTAGAATGCTTCTAAATTCTAAATGTCTTTCCTTTGCCAAATACTGGTATCTTCCATTGTCTCTTGTTTGATCTGGTCTAGAACTCCCTTGAAATTTCCGAGACCAACAGGATTCTCAATGCTATCATCTGTATCATTCCATGTTATACAGAAACATGTTACTCATTTCTAAGACCAGGGCTTCTAGGTACCCACATTCACCCTCCAGCACCAACATTTACACACCAAGGTTCACTTAGCGTAATCTTCTAGTTAGTGGGTCAGATCCACACAAGAATTGGAATCACAGAAACCAAGTAGATGTTGTGGCCTGGAAAGAGATCCCCAGCCACCTGTGGCATGGCAGGAGCCAGCCTGTTTACACACCCGACATGACAAGACACAACCCAAGGCCTAGAGCACTGCAGGCTACTAGCATCATCTATGAAAAATGTCTGTCATAAAAACATGTGTGTAGTGATTTCACAGTTTACAAAATATTTCCAAATATAGTCATCAATTCAACAAATGTTTATTGAGCAGCTTCTATGCACCAGCTGGTGTTCTGGGTACTGTAATGAAAGTAAATACATATGTTCAATAGTGCTATATAATAACAATTGATTCTTACAAGGGTCTCAAAAAGCAGTCAATATACAGATTATTGTCTCCAGCGTGAGACGGAAAACTGAGGTGGAGATAGGTTAGTGGTGTGACTAGCCTTGACATTTACACTAACCCCAGGCAGCAGGTTACAGATACTGCTTGTGTGTGCATGCCCAGGATCTTGCCAGTGGCTCTCAGGAGAGGGACTTTTGAACTGATTGATATTCTTGGCACAGAAGGACAATGTCATTGCAACTCCTAGGCAAATTGCTGTCTGGGAAAATAGTTTTTCACCCAGGCAGGTTTTCTCAAATGTTAAGAAGTGATTGCCTCTGAGCTGTGTTAAGAAGTGATTGCATCTGAGCTGCGTGTGGTCTTGTTACCTCTTGGGCCCTAAGATGCAGGCTGTGGAAGGAAGCCTCTCAGATGCTGCCCCTTGCCAACCAGGTGGCTTGGGTCGGGCAAACCACTCAGGAACACTTCCCCTGCACCTTCCATTTAAATCCCGTGCTACAATCTAAAGGACAGAGGAGGACATGATGGAAATTATAAAAGGAAGAGGCTGAGAGCATTTTCAAGAGCCATATGAGTAGGAAGAGGGAGGAAAGCAGCTGTTCTTCTCTACACATGATAAAGGTATATGCAATTTCTTTAAGGATCTTCTTCTCTGCCTTTGTGGGGTAAAATATGGGTCACATAAATACAACATTGTTATAGTAATTACTCACTGGCGACTCACAGAGAATATTCTGTTATCTATAAACAGCTAGTAAATATGGGCATGACATTTTAAACAGTTTTCTGCTTTAACAAGACAGGAGGATGATATTTCCCTTCTCTTTAGCTGATTGTCCCTCCCCACCCACAGCCTCTTTCCCTTCAACACTTGCTGCCTAAATTTCCAAATAATGACCCCACTTGCTCACACCAGGCCAGTGGCTGGCAGGCTCCTTGGCCAAGTTTACCATCTGGTTCCAAAGGGGAAGGAAAAATGCATTTGTACTTTCAGAATGAGAGCTCCCAGAACATCATGGGTGGAGGGCTTGGTAATCTGAGGATGTTTCTACAATCTGGAATCCTAAATTTAGCAAGTGACATAGCCCAGGCTAAGAGAATGTCTTCCTTCCTATGAACTTCCACCCATCAACAGAAGTGGAAGCTGGAAAAGCTCACAGACGTCACTCTTTCCCCCCAGGTTTTCAGTTACTTGGAACACTCCACTTTAGGGATTTCCAAAGTCACTGGGCTCATTGGAATATTCTCTTTTTTTTTTTTTTTTTTTTGAGAGGGAGTCTCGCTCTGTCGCCCAGGCTGGAGTGCAATGGCACAATCTCGGCTCACTGCAAGCTCCGCCTCCCGGGTTCACGCCATTCTCCTGCCTCAGCCTCTCCGAGTAGCTGGGACTACAGGCGCCCGCCACCACGCCCGGCTAATTTTTTGTATTTTTAGTAGAGACGGGGTTTCACCGTGGTCTCGATCTCCTGACCTCATGATCCACCCGCCTCAGCCTCCCAAAGTGCTGGGATTACAAGCGTGAGCCACAGTGCCCGGCTGGAATATTCTCTTTTTATTGAAATGAAACGTGTTTGCTAAGTCTGGCTGGCCAAGTGATTCCACAGGGTGAAAAATAAAAGGCATTGAAATATTTATCAGGAGAGCTACCCGGTTCCACCGCCAGTTTCCTAGGCAATGGTGGGTGAATATAGTCATTTTTTTCTCAGTTTCCTTGTCTCTAAAACAGATGATATTAAGTCCTATGTAACCATATCACAGAGACATGTTAAAATAAAATAATACGTGATAAATGTTTAGGAAAAAAGCTGCTGAAAATGCATTCAAAGTGGAGTTTGTAGCCACTTATTATAATTATTGCCACTTCTTACATTCTGAAATGTTTTTGGGGTAGAATGTTTTAAAAGACATTTTGTGACTTCTTCTTTACACTAATAATTATGGGTGATATTGGTAAAATATTTCTTGTACATTGATCTTAAACTCAGTTATCGCAGTCTTTTGTAACATTTTGCTCTTGGCTTATTTGTTCCTGATAGGGTAGAAGTTGTAGGAAAAGTTGCTTAATTAAAAGCCATATTGTTGTAAATTTCATCTATGTGGGGTCAATGAGTCTTGTAATTTAATGGTAGAATACCCTAGAGCAGTGGCTCTCAAAGTGTGGTCTGTGGACCCCTGGGCTTCTCTGAGATCCTTTTGCAGGAGCATAAGATCAAAACTATTTTTTAAATAATATTAAGATGTTATTTGCCTTCTTTACCATGTTGACATTTGTAGTAATTGTGAGCATGAAGCACTTACAGTATACTCTAATACTTACACACTTGCTATGAGTTGTAGGCCGAAATAGCCTATTTTTGCATGGAACCATTTTTTCCCTAAAAGACAACTGACTGCAAACTACTGTTATTCAGCCTTGGCTATTTGACAAACTTTTTCGTGAGACTAAATAGATAGCCTGTCACTTCAAGGAAAATAACAAACATTATTCGTTGCTGAAAATAACATTTGAACCTTCAAGTAAAACTGAATTTTGGTAAACTTGTATCTGCTTGTGTAAACCGGACAGCTTCCCAATGCCTCAAAGACTTTTCTAATGAGATCAGTGATAGTAACAAATGTGATTTTTCAAAATATTGTATAGCCAACATTTGAAAGGTCAAATATTCACTCAATGAATTAATATTTTCCAAATGATTGATGCATTACCTGGCAAAATCATGCATGGACAAAAGATCCATAGGAAAATATAATTAATTTTATTAAAATTAGTTAATTTAATTTGTATTGAGTTTATTATTATTGCTTTAAACAAATAAATATTTTAATGTTTTTAAAATATTTCCTTGATATAGTAAATATATTCTTTGATATAGTAAATGTAACCCACATAAATGAAAGCTTCCTGGGATCCTCAATACTTTTTGGAGGATAAATGAATTCTGAGAACAAAATCTATCAGGATGGCTGTGCTACAAGTCTTAACTTATATTCTGCAGTGAGATAATATCTCTAATATAAAAAGAGAGAAAGTTTCCATCACGAGTAACTAAATACTTTCTCAAATGACAAATAAAAAAAGAATATTCATATAAATTAGGTTATATCCATAAAAAGCTTTTCTAAAGAAATTTTATTTATTTTCAAATTTGAATGTTGTATTTTAGTGAATTAAATTCGAATCGCTATCATATAGTTTACTCAATCACATGACAAATAGATTAATTTCCTGCTAACTATAGGCTTTTGGGGATATAACTATAAATGAAATGTAATCTGCCTTCAAGTAGTTCATAGTTTATAAAACCATCAGAAAAGGAAATTCTTCTCACATTCATTTTATTTACGTATGTATTAATTCAGCATTCATGTATTTGTTGTCTCCCCTCTGAGCCAGGCACCAGTATAGACATTGGGTTGACAGACACAGGACTTGTTAACCCTTCTTGGAACTCACAGTCCCGAGTACAGATAGGAATACAGTTGACCCTTGAATAATATGGATTGAACTGTGGAGATCCACTTGCACAAGGATTTTCATCAATAATGGTTACCTCCAGTGTGCCTGCCTCTCCTGCCTCCCTTCCACCTCCTCCACCTCTTCCGCCTCTGCCGCCCCTGAGACAGCAAGACCAGCCCCTCCTCCTCCTCTTCCTCCTCCTCCTCCTCTTCCTCCTCCTCCTCCTCTTCCTCCTCCTCCTCCTCTTCCTCCTCCTCCTCTTCCTCCTCCTCCCCCTCTTTACTCAATGTGAAGACATCACAGATGAAGTCCTTTAAGATGATCCACTTCCACTTACTGAATAGCAAATATATTTTCTCTTCTTGATGACTTTTTAAATAACATTTTCTTTTCTTTAGCTTACTTTATCATAAGAATACAGTATATAATACATATAACATACAAAATGGGTGTTAATTGGCTGTTTATGTTATCACTAAGGTTTCTGATCAACAGTGGGTTATTACTAGTTATGTTTTTGGGGAATCAAAAGTTATCTGTGGATTTTTGACTGCAAGGAGAGTTGGTGCCCCCATCCCTGGAGCTGCCTAAGGGTCAACTGTAATTATACAAATGAATACTCTAGCACAATTCTAAGTGCTCAGGAGGGTAGGTACAGAACTCCTCGAGTGATATCACAGAGACCTGAACCCAGCCTGGAGAACAGAAACAGCCTTCATGAGAATCATAATGGTTAATAGAGAGCATTCCAACTGGAAGAAATATTATATACAGGCCATGAGGAGGGCTGGAGAAACAGAAAGGTCAGTGTAGTCAAAGCACGTTCAGCCAGAGGGGGAGCCAGAGGGACCAGGCAAGGCGAGCAGCGATCCAAAGCCACCTACCAAGGGAGCAGCAAGGCTGAGATCCAAACAAGGATCTGCCTCATCCCAGTGTGTAACTAGCACCTCACTCTCTCCCCTCAAAAAATAAATTATGCCACATTCCATAGGATATACTTTATAACCACATTTGCATGTGCCACTCACAGCAACCTTATAAGGTAGGTCCATATAGAGACCTATTTTATAGAGGAAATGACTGAGGCACAGAGAGGTAAAATAACTTTCCCAGGGCTACACAGTCACAAAGTAGCAGAGGCAGAATTGGAGCTCAAGCAGTTGGCTTGAGAGGTACACTCTTCAGAGGTCACCACTCACTCCACCACCTTCTAGTCCACACAGTTACTGGGTGGTAGACCCGGTCCTTGCAATCAGGTGAGTCAAATCTCTCCACCACTCTTCAGCATGAGCATTCTCATTCCCTGAATTAGAAATTAGCCTAGAGAGAGCTGGCTGTAAAATCACACTGACTGTTGGGCGACACCCTCAAAATCCCTAGAGACTGCATACCTCCAGAAAGCCTTTGGTATCGATGGTCAAGGGATTCCCAGGCTGCTTCCTGGGTCTCACCTGAAGTGAAACAGCTTTGCAGCAAAGAGGAATATGCTGCTGAGGAAATTCTTTCAAAGCTGAATCTCTTCCTTCCTCATTCCGGATAAATTGTGTTAATGCATAGCTTATTACCAAATGGGGTTATGGTTTAAGTTCCTTCCCCCAAGCCTTTTATGGGAAAGCAGTAAAGATGGGTGCAGCCTGCACAGCATGGGCTTGACTCTTTCAAAAGAAATTCCCACCATCACACCCTTGTTCTCCTTGGTTTATTGAATTTAAATTTGTAGGAGGCAAGTATGTTGATGTAATTTGCAAAAGTTACTGAAGATAAACCACCTGCTAGAGAATGCAAGAGACTGGAAACAATGATTGAGTCTCTAAAAAAAGTGTTACTCATAGGATCATCTTCTATGAAAATGAGTAAGAGAAGAAAACAATAAGCTGGTTTCAATTCTAAATACATTTAATTTCCAAAAGAAAAGGTGAGCAATTATGCCAATATTCCACTTACCATACAGCAATGGGCCACCTCATCAGACAAAAACATAGACCCATGTTTTTTTGCAAATAACTTTTATGAAGCTAGTGCTGGGCCTATAAAAACCCAGTTGTACCAGTACCTCCCTCTTTTCCTCTCTTTGAGCCATCTCTCCCACCAAGATCTCTAAAGATGCCTGCTTACAAAAGTGCGTCCTTCCCAGCACTTTGGGAGGCCGAGGCGGGCAGATGACCTGAGGTCAGGAGTTCGAGACCATCCTGGCCAACATGGAGAAACCAAAACCCCGTCTCTACTAAAAATACAAGAATTAGCTGGGTGTGGGGCGTACACCTGTAATAACAGCTACTCAGGAAGCTGAGGCAGGAGAATTGCTTGAACCCGGTAGGCGGAGGTTGTGGTGAGCCAAGATCGCACCACTGTACTACAGCCTGAGAGAGTGAGACTCCACCTCAATTAAAAAAAAAAAAAAAAAAAAAAAAGAAAGAAAGAAAAGAAAAAAGTGCATCCTAAGGTTCCCACAGTGTAAATGTCTTCCAAGAGCAGTAAGGATTGGGTTCAGCTGAGAGTGACTGAAAATTCAAAATCAAAGTGGCTTTAAGGGAATAAAAATGTGCACACTCATCTGAATGTAAGTGATCCAGGGCTGGCATAATGGCTCCACCATACTTAGAAGGTCCAGTCCTTTCTACCTTGATGTTCCATCTCCCTCAGCGCACAGCAGGATCAACACCAGCCATCACATCTGTATTCCAGGCAGCAGGATGCAAAAAAGAGACAAGATAAAGCCACATGATCTCCCACTAAAGACACTTCCTGGGAGTTGTACACCACCACTATTTATAGTCCTTGGTTCTTTCAGGTTCATAGCACCTGAGGGAGAACAGATATTGAAGGACAGCTATGTCTCCCCTTTGGCCACCCATGTATCACAGTATACCCTTATTTCCATGTTTAAAATGCACTCAACCCCTCTACTCCCAGAGAAAGAATCCCAAAGTTCCACCAAATTCATGCATCTGGTTCTAAGTCCAGGATTTTCAGGTAATATTCCATGCTCTTTATCAGGTCTGAGTGTAACTACTCATTTTCAGGGGCCCTACAAAATAGAAATGTAAGTTACCTAATACAACACACCTACAAGTCCAATAAGTACAGGAGAAACTTTATATAAACAAACATTTCTCCCACTCAGAAAAATAAAAAAGTAAGAATCACATAACAGTTCCTTATCTCTAAAAATTATCAGATCCCACTGGGCAGAAAGAGAAAACAAAATCAAGAGAGTCAGCTGGATTCTCACCTGCTCACTGGGCAAAACTTCTTCATTCACTGCCGCCTGTGGGTTTTCTCTCCCTTCAGGAAATGTTTCTCGGCTCATAATACTCCCAAATGTGCACCTTTCTTAAAGCCTTCACAGCTTTCACAGCCTTCGTGCTGGCCGTCTGGGAAATGTGGTCACCTTAGGTATTGAATGGTCAAAGACTTTTGCAGGCTAGACTGCTGGTCTCTTTGTCAATACAAAATTTCACGGCATCTGGCCTACTTGAATTCCACCAATTCTGCCTATAAGCAATCAGAACGATGATATCTGAACATGGGTTTTATCCATAATACCTTTGCTTTTATTTCACTTTATAACCTCTGTTCCACCAAATCCTCTCTCTCACTCAACCTAGACTCCTTTTATCATGCTATTCTATTTTCTTTCTTTTTTCTTTTCTGTTTTTGGTTTCTGTTTTCTGTTTTTGAGACACTCAGGCTGGAGTGCTGTGTTGCAATCTCGGATCACTACAACCTCTGCCTTCCGGGCTCAAGTGATTCTCCCGCCTTAGCCTCCTGAATAGCTGGGACCACAGGCACACACCACCATGCCCAGCTAATTTTTGTATTTTTTGTAGAGACCAGGTCTCCCTATGTTGCCCAAGCTGGTCTCAAACTGCTGGGCTCAAGCAATTCTCCTGCCTCACCCTCCCAAAGTGCTGGGATTAGAGGTGCGAGCCACTGCACCAGGCCTGTTCCCTCTATTTTCAACAGAGGATTTTTACTTTATGATCTAAAATGGTTCTTCTAGCTTAAGCCGTCGTATTTAAGTTATTGCAGGTAGGAATGAGAAAAGAGGCAGGAGAAGGGCCTACCCCCACCCCTAAAAGATAGATCCTGGGAGGCGTACACATTTCTTTTTTTTATATCCATTGACCAAAGTGTAGTCACTTGGCCATATCTGCTGGAAGGGGGTCAAGAAAATGTAGTTTCTTTTAGGTGGCCATGACCTAGCTAGCATTTTGAGGCTTCATTATAGAGTCAGAAAAGGAACAAGAACATCCAAGTATAATTAGCAATCCTATTATGTTAACATGTATATTTTTAAATGGGTTTATGGAGACGGACAATTACTATGGAGAGTGTAATATACATCACAGCCAGAAAGGAACACGAATGATTGAGGCAACGTTCTCCAAGCAATGCTGCTTATCTCATTTGCCTACTCTGGGCCCAGAATTGTCACAGAACCCAGAACTGACGCTCTTCGGTCAACATGTAATGAGGCCCACTGTGTGCCAGGAACTGGGTATTCACAGGCCTTGCTGAAAGTCTGCCTAATTTATACTGAAGAAGTTGCTATAAGTTGGAATTTTATTCCAATAACTAAAAGATCCATTGAGAAGGGCTAAACTCACCCAACTGATATAATACATGCAGTTTTTCAAACAACTGGCTTCAGTGCTGTATATATTTATACAGCAATCTAGAAATAATCTACCGTATGGTTCTCCTGTAATTTCTAATTCATCTTCACTGGGAAATTGGGACGCCTTTGGTCAAGAGGAGCTAAAGGAAGTGCTTGGTTGCACAGCCTGCCTGGGTCCTATTCTTTCACTTTCCTGTTTGATTTCGATTTTATGGCTACAATGGTGGTTTTCTTCATCAGCTTGCAAATTGATTGCAAGGCAAGAATTCTCCATTTCTCTTCCTACGATAACTAGATGTCCATGCTTTAACCACAGCTTCATCAGCCGTGGTTCTAAGTGAGGACAGCTGGCAGTCTGAGGGTTGGATTGGTTAACCTTGGAAAGTGCTTTGCCTCCACCTCCATACATTTCACAGCTGGTTCTCTGACAAATGCTCTCTGACCAACCTCCTCATGGCACAGAGGTCACTGAGTCTGTGGCACTTCCTGTCCTATGGTGCCTAATATCCCCTCTTCTGTAGCCACTGGAGTGGGAATAGAGTGGGCAGGGGAGACCTTCACTTCCCCCGTGACACATGACTTGAGAAATGACTCCACTGGGACAGGGACTGGCCTTATCATGGCACAAAGGTGCTATCACACCCCAGAGGAACGCCTACATCCGCTCAAGCCCAAACTCCCACGAAAACCAAATCACAAAGAAATAGAAGCATGGACTTAAATTGGTTTTCTGCTGCACTTTGGGTTTCCCTTTTTTTTTTTTTTTTTGAGACAGAGTCTTGCTCTGCCACCCAGGCTGGAGTGCAGTGGTGCCATCTCGGCTCATTGCAACTTCCACCTCCCGGGTTCAAGTGATTCTCCTGCCTCAGCCTCCCGAGTAGCTGGGATGACAGACACCCCCCCACCAGGCCTGGCTAATTTTCTTTTTTGTATTTTTAGTAGAGACAGGGTTTCACCATATTGACCAGGCTGGTCTTGAACTCCTGACCTCAAGTGATCCTCCCACCTCGGCCTCACAAAGTGGTAGGATTACAGGCGTGAGCCACCACGCCCGCTGGGTTTTCCTTTTTTAAGGCCTGAGATTGATTTCAATGTATTAACCTTTGAGTACATGAGAAATGCCCATTCTCAGACGATGCAGTTTGGGAGTGTTAAGTCACTTTCTGTAGTAGAGACAATTCTCTGCACCAAGAATAGAAGTATATGAAACATTCTTCAGCTGGAGCTCGGATCCCATAGGACAACAGTGTCTGTATAGCATCATTATAAAGCACAGGCAGCCCTGGAGTAGCAGGTCATCATACGGCCCTAGGATGAAAACCTCAGTCGTTCAGCAGATTATGAGGAAAGACACTAGGAGTTCCACTCTCTCATTCCAGAGCAAAGTCAGAATCTCTTGCTTACTGATGTCCCTCACAAATTCTAAAACATAGCAATATGTTTTCGCATGCAAGCATTTATCAAAATTTACCACATTTATAAAAAATTTGTAAGTTTACAATTTTGTAAGACTTTTTGGTCTTCCCTTCCAGGCTAGGTATCACTTTCTCAGGACTATCTCCGACCTGAAAATCTCTTTATATTCTTTGAGGATAAAAGGTTTTATTTTGAGATAAGCGTGGATAATGTTACTCAATCTTTGTTCCAGTTAAGAAATGCTGGCCTAATTACATTATTCACAATACCAAAGACTTGGAACCAACCCAAACGTCCATCAATGATAGTCTGGATTAAGAAAATATGGCACATATACACCATGGAATACTATGCAGCCATAAAAAGGATGAGTTCATGTCCTTTGTAGGGACATGGATGAAGCTGGAAACCATCATTCTGAGCAAACTATCGCAAGGACAGAAAACCAAACACCACAGCATGTTCTCACTTATAGGTGGGAATTGAACAATGAGAACACTTGGACACAGGGTGGGGAACACCACACACCGGTGCCTGATGTGGGATGGGGGGAGTGGGGAGGGATAGCATTAGGAGAAATACCTAATGTAAATGATGAGTTAATGGGTGCAGCACACCGACATGGCACATGTATACATATGTAACAAACCTGCACGTTGTGCACATGTACCCTAGAACCTAAAGAATAATAATAATTTTTAAAAAAGAAATATACTTGATAGAAGTTTAGAAGTAAAAGTTTCCTAACAAACAAAAAAAAGAAATATTGGCCTAATTAATTAGAAACATACTTGGACTGTCACTTGAGCTTACTTAGGATAAGAGATTTATAATAAAGCACTTAGAATTTTACCAGTTTTTTTTCCTAATTTCATCTTCCATATCAAATATTTTAGGAAAAATGAATTTATATGTAAAGCTCCCTTTTTAAAGTAAAAATGTACTTTTATTATTAATTGTTTGGCATCAGGGCCAGGCACAGTGGCTCACGCCTGTAATCCCAGCACTTTGGGAAGCCAAGGTAGGTGGATCACCTGAGGTCAGGAGTTTGAGACCAGCCCAGCCAACGTGGCAAAACCCCATCTCTACTAAAAATACAAAAAAATTAGCCTAGTGTGGTGGCACACACCTGTAGTCCCAGCTACTGGGAAGGCTGAGGCAGGAGAATCGCTGGAACCTGAGAGGTGGAGGTTGCAGCGAGCCAAGATCATGCCACTGCACTCCAGCCTGGGTGACGGAACGAGATGCCATCTAAAAAAAAAAAAAAAAAAAATTGTTCGGCATCAAAATTAGTCATTCACTGGAAGGCATTAGAAAATGTACATTCAAATTTATTCTATTATTGAATGGAAAAATCTACAAAGTGAGATAATACTTTTCTTTTTATTTGCAACCAAGGAATAAATTTTATTCCCGTGGAATCAAACAGGGATTCCTTTTCAACTATTCAGTTGAAATAAGTCAAGAAAAATTCAGTTATCTCAAACAGAATACATTTTAAAAAGACTGACATACCACTATTGTTATGAAATCTTATATACAAGAAAAACATGGAGAAACCATCTTTTGAAAGTCTGCTTGTAAAGCCAGTATTAAGGATAGCCCTGTTACGATGTACGCTTTGTGTCTCAGAGAAATCAGAATGTCTGCAACAAAAGTCTATGTGATGGCAATATTGCAGAGCTGCACTGTCCAATATGGTAGACACCAGTCATTTGTGGCTATTTAAATTTAAATTAATGAAAATTAAATAAAATTAAACACTTGGTCCAGTCTTACTGGCCACATTTCAAATGCTCAATAGTCACCTATGGCCATCTCAGAGCACAAGTAACGTTTTCTACATTGCGGAAAGTTCTGTTGGACAGCTCTGTTTTAGAGTCTACTGTACTACAGATTATCTGTTAAAAGAATGGCTCAACCAATAGAGATCTCAAGTAAGAAATTTGGAGTGAGAGCACAGGAAGGAACTAGAATGGGAGAGGCTTTGAAACAAACAGGCACTGTCTTGGCATTACATACTAGCCATTCAAGGGGAGACCGTTCATGGCAGTGCTTCCTCTTTTCATGGTACTTTTTGTATTTCTTTTTGGTGTATGGAGAGTCAGGGAGTCATGAACTATATGGATTTATCTACTTTGGAAAAACAGAGAAGCATATATTCCCGTTAATCATTGTCCTTAGAGATGTTAGTAAACATTGCTATGTGCAAGTCATCATGTTACCAAAATTAGCAGCAGATTCAGTTGAGAATAGGAAGGAAGCCTGAGCAGGACAGACTTTCTAAGGAAATGGAGAAAGCTCAGGTTCCTGCCTGACATTTTCCACACAATTGCGCTGTACTTTAGAACCATCTATCTCTTAGTGAAGTCCAGCCCCTATTCTACAAATGAGAAAATGGAGACCCAGAGACGAAGAAGTGACTTACCCAAGAACACTTATGATATCACCGGAACAAGACCAGGGGTGAGATCTCCCTTCTAACATGGCTTGGCCCACATTACTACTACTCACTTACCAAGCAGATACTCCAATCCTCCCCTTCAAACAATGTATATGATAAAATCATCCCTTTTAAAGAATAACTGAATTTCAGTTCAGGAAGCACTGTAATTGTCCAACTGAATATTTGTCAAATATCTCTTTCTGGTTTTGTTTCTTCATGAATGATTTAGAGTCTGGTCATTTGCTGTCTGGCCCATCCTCAAAAGCCAAAATTTTTCCTAAACTCTGGCTATCTCAGTAGGTCCATGGGCACCAATGAAGTCCCCATCTCTGAATGCAAACCTTCCTGATCAATGTAACCTTGGAGAACAGGTCAATTCTAGCACCTTGAGTGAGTTCCAGGTAGGATTCTAGCAGTTCTGGTTGGGTTTGCAGCCCAGAGCCAAAATGCCCCAAAAGAGCCTGGAGTGGACCCTGGTCTTGGTCTCGGCCTTAGAGGTCAGCAGAGCTCAGTGTTTAACAGCAGAGACTTTTGCCTCAGAAAGACTTGACTTCCAAGTCAATCCAAGCCCTGCCATTTATCTGTGACTGGACCACTAAGTGACCTCCGCCTCCGTTTCCTCACTTGAAAGTTAAAGTAATAAGAAACACTTCCCTGTGGTTTTGAAAGGATTAAGTTGGCTACTTACTATATATATCTAGCATAATGTGTGTTAGTGTCAGGAACATGGGATTCACCCCATGAAAGGGGATGCCGTTGTTAACTGGTCTGAGAACCCAGAGAAGTAGCAGAAAGACACCTTGGAGGTTCTTGCTTCCAGGCAGCCACCTGGGAGTCAGTTTTCAGATCCTGGCTCTCTACTACCAGCTGAGGGAGCATTTCCAGTTTCAGCTCTCAAATTGTGCCACTTTAATAAATGCATCAGACCACAAGGTGGTGCTTGATTCTAAAGTTTGATATTAGGAGGCTTTTCTAACCACAAAAGTAGTGAATAGCAAAGTGCATTCAACATCGTTAACAAGAGCCAACTTCCTAACCCTGATACAGATGTATAGGTGGGCTCCCGGCCTCTCTGACTAAAGACCAAGGAGTGTGAGCCACAAAAGGAGCATTTGGCATGTGAGGGGGATGGGGAGAGCCCCAGCAAAGCTGAAGCCTTTATTTGGTTTCTTTTCCTACAGCATTATGTAAACTCCTGTCAAACCTACACTTGTGCTGTGTGGTTGTCCTCCAATTTCTGTATTACTCAGGCTCCCATGAGCAGCAGTTCAAGGAGTACAGGGAGGAGGAGTGGAAGAAGGGTGTTCTTGGGACATCAACCCCAAGGTAGTTCAAAGCCCACTTCCTCTCGTAGTGCAATGACTGATGCCTCCAGCCATGAGTACAGGTCATGAGGCTCTGTATGTAAAGCAGATGTCACCCCTTTTTATTTTCAACCTGCCAGCGTGATGCCACTGGGTCTTGGTGAGTTGGTATCACACACATCGCCAGCAGCAATCTTGCCCATGCGGTCAGCTCTGTATAATAACACCTGTATTATAATAATAATCATAGTGCCTTAGGTAGGTAGAGCAGCTTGAATTGTCCAAAGGACTTTGCAACCAATTTGCAGTTATTATTGACAGAGCTTTAGTCCTGGTGCAGTCGCTACCTGAACATGACCTTGGGCAATTTCATGAATTCTGTTTACCTGTAAAATGGTGGAGGAAGAAGGCGGGTAGACTAGATAATTTCTACAGTCCTCTTTAATGCTGGAATTCCGTGAGTCAGTCTTGTTTCTCCCTCAGAAGAAGTTCTCCATCCATGAACATTTAGGCTTTAGGGAATGCTAAGAGGGATTTAGGGGGAACACCTGATGAAAACAAGCAAAATGGAAAAGATCAGGAAAAAGTAGGAGGACAGAGCTAGGAAGGGCTAGGCTTGGAGACGGAATAAAAGACCTGAAAAGGACTCAGGACCTATAACTTTGGATGAAGGCAACTGAAAGGCTTTTGTGGGAAATAGCCCCTGTAAAGGAAAACAAAGAGAAAAAAAGAGAAAACTTAAATCTGCTGGGTTTTCTTTGGATCCAGCCAAAGGATTAGCTCTAAGATTGTTTTCTAGCTGATCCTCTGATAGCAGCTTTCTAAAGGCTTGTGTAGACATCCCTTCGCCAAATTTTTTGACCTTTTAATCCTTCTGAAAGTGACCTGTCCCTCTTTCCACTAATGAGAACAGAAAAATAAAAGAAAGTTTGCCAGTCGTCTTTTCAAGAACATTTTGTTGATTTTCTCATTGATGTGAAGGCTGTACCCAACAACTTTTCATTATAAGGTAACCAAAAGGCATGTGCATGAATCACAACAGCTACCGTTCGTAAACTATACCACTAATTCGTAGCTTGCAACATTTTCCTTTAGTCTATTAATACTTTGAGTGAATTATTTAGGATCAACTTTATTTTAATAGATGCAATTTCATCTTAACGAAGACATTGATGCATTTTTTCCTTCTAGTAATGAAACCACGAACACTGTGGCAAGGCAGAGGAAATGAAAGATGAGTTTGACAGCATCAGGCTGCTTAGCTCAGGGAAAATACAAGATTGCTACATTCCACAAATTACTGAATTTGGAGGAGCGCTGCATTTGTCCTCTTGAAATGATCTGACTCAGCTTCTCTGAATTTTATGAGTACCCTGGTCATGTCGTCTGGGAATCATATGACCCTTATTTATTTGATACTGGACATTTTATTGCCTGGTGAAAAAAAAAACCCAATAACTTAAAATATGAACAGACTTCCCATATGGTGATCTAATCAGATATATGTATTCATAGAGACTATGATCATGTTACCATATAAAGAGTATATTATAATTATATATTTTATATTTTATTACATAAAATTAGACACTTTATTATATTATAAATATAATAGAATATATACTTTTATTATATTATATATATACTTTATTATATATTATAATTTTATATAATAAAATATAAAATATATAATTATAATATATACATTATATGCTTCATATTAAGAGATTATATAAAAATGTGAAGAACTGGTATCTCTTAGGAAAATGTCAACATTTTACCCTTTCTTTTATTTACCCCAAATGCTAAAAAGGTCTTTATGGTTTTAAGTCTATTGTTTTTCGGTTTTTTAAAAAAACTTGTTTTCCTAGGTAATAACCAGGAAATTTTGACAATAAAGATTACCTCCCTTGGAAAATCACCATTAGGTAACTTCATCCACAGTCATCACTGAACACATTAAATTTATACAAGAGATGGAAGCTTATTATAAAGAAAAATTACCATTTATGTGAAACTTGAGTGATATCTGAGTAAAAACTAAAATAATAAATCAGACAAGAATATTATTCCATGAAAATATCAGGGTTATAGTGTCTTTCGGTTTTGCCAATTCCTCTCTGTTTAATAAAATAAATTTATAGCTTTAACCTACAACTCTGCAGACAACCATGTGTTTTCTTTTGAAACAGTTATCTAAAAAGCTACTGAAATATTTCCATTTTGCTTCTGTTCAGAGCACGACCCTGGAAGAATCTAGAAGTCAAATTACTGTTTAGTTTTAGTAGAAGAAAAAAATAATGTTTAATAGTCAAAGCTGGGCAGCAAATGCATATGGGAAAAACAATAAAACGTGTCTTGAATGGATTTCATTCCATATGACTTTCCTTTTCCATTGGTTTTCAAATTTGTTTCATTCCTTTAAGTTGATGCTTTTATCTTTTCCTGTTAAGCACGGATTTGACTTTTGATTCATTGAATTGCAGTGTTGGTAGAACGCTGGTTTTTACAATTAAAAATGCCAAGCAAAAAATGCGGCTCCCCGGAGCCCTTGACGGTCAGTGGTGTTCAATCACCCACTCCTGGCAGAAAGTACGTGCTGCGGAGAGGCAGGAGTGCCAGGGTTAGATGGCTGAAAGTTCACAGCCAGTTCTGGGCTGTTTAATCTCACGGCTTATTGTTTGGCTATGAATCTATTTTTATTAAAATGTAATTACACTTACATAGTAACAAGGCTTGTATATTATGGCAAGTCATTTTTCACAGGGAGGGAACTGCAGACAGATTGCTGGAGATGCAAGGAATTATATTTCTCCACCTTAGGCCAATGAACTACTGTTTTGGTTCTGTGCCTTGGGCAAATCATTTTCAGAAAAGTCTCCTGAGTCTCCAAAAAATCTTTCACCCTTTCTTGCTTCCATCTGCAACAGACCGCATTACTTAATAGAGAGGAACAAATACGGTCAATTCTCATTATTCAGAAGTTCCGTATTTGCCAATTCACCTGCTTGCTTAAGTTTATTTGTAACGTCAAAATCAATATTCATGGGGCTTTCAGAGAGATTCATGGACATGCAAAGTGGTGAAAATTTTGAGTTACCAAACCACACGTTCCTACCTGAGGTCAAACAAGGTGACAGACACTATGCTTTCTCGCTTCAGCCCTTATCTTGTAAACAGGTGTCCTTTTTGCCATCAGTGTTGTGCCATGTTCTTCACATTTTGTGCTTTTTGTTGGTGGTTTCAATGCTCAAAATGGCATAGCGCTGCCTAGTGTCCCTAAATGCCGGAAGGCTGTGATGTGCCTGCCTACAGAGAAAATACATGTGTTAGATAAGCTTCATTCAGGCATGAGTTATATGGCTGCTGGCTGTGAGTTCAATGCTAATGAATCAATAATATATGTTACATAAGGTGTTTTTCAACAGAAATACACATAAAACAAGGTTATGTATTGGCCAGTTGACCAGAGGTTTGCAGGAACCTAACCCTATTTTTCCCCTAGGAGCAATGTAGTTCAGTATTCACTAATTCAGTGTTCGTGGTGATTCTATAGAACATAACTGCAACGAGAATAAGAATAATAGGAATCTCATGAATAATAAAAATCAATTGTAATTACCATTGGTAGCTCTTCTGTTTCCCAAAATGCATATTCCTACATTTTTTCTAACAAAGGAAGCTATTTGAAAGGAGATAATTCAAAGAAGAGAAACAAATAGTTTTATAAAGATAGAAAATGTAAGATGGAAGGTAAGAGGATCTGTGGTTTATTCAGTTTGGAGAATAGACATCTGTGAGTCTTTCTGATCTCCATTTTAATCAAGGCTCAAACTAAGAGGAGAGAATCCTCTCCTAAAGCAGGTCTGATTGTGTTTGAAAGCTGCGGCCGGGTTGGGGAGGGGGTGGATTTTATTGGTCAGGATGACAAAATTTTGGAACATGGAGTTTCTACCCCAACCATCTTAAAAAAAAGAGAGAGATAACTGACATTAATTTACAAAGTTGCTTACCTGAACTTAAGAGTTCTAAAACAGTCAGACTGGCTTTTCACAGCTCTGGGACCCTGTAAATGGCATCCACCTGTAAGAGGCTCTGCTAAGTTAAGAGACAAGGTCTGCAATTACAGAATGGTTTTCCCCAGGAGAGAATTAGCTAGTTTGAATAGGCCCATATAGGGATTAAAGCTGAGCCATTGGCCGTGTCCTGACAAATATTTTCCAGACTGTGTTTCCTGAAAAGTAAGGTTGGTCAGGTTTTATTTCACTAGGGTATATGTGTATGGGTGAATGGGAAGGAAGATAAAGGGGATGTGTAGGTGTGAGCGTGTGTGTGTGACTGTGTGTAAATGTAATGATACGTCTTTTCTATATTCATGTTTTAGTTTTTTTAAGAACATATTATTCATCATTTTGTTCTTATCTCTGTAGTGCAAGGATATGGGATTTGAAACCACACTGAAGTGCATTTGAAGCTCATTTGCATGGTCTTGGATAAGTTACTTAAACCTCCTACCTTCAGTTTCCTTATCTGGAAAAGAGAATACCATGTTGACCTTGCAGGATTGTTCAACAGATTCTCCCTCTAGTTCAAGCTGCTCTCGTGGTGTTCTGTCTCTTACTTGTCCCCCAGTGTGCATTCTTTCACTAGTAAAGCGTAAATTCCACCAGGGCAGGTACTGTGTCTCTTTTCCTCACCATGTGTACCCCGAGAACCACATCTACTGGTGTGCCTCTTGCATAAGCAGGAGCACAATACATGTCTGTTGAACAAACTTCTGTAAGAGAGTCACTGTTAGGTTAAAGTTCTTCAACAGTGCATCGCTGCCCATAGAGCAAAGTTCAAACTCCTTAGAGCACCATAAAAGCTGTTTTTGAGTCAGCTCCTGCTTACCAAGATCTAACTCAGCTCTCAGCACCCTCCTCCCTCCTCCCTCCTCCCAAGGCTTCTGGGCATGCCTGTGCAGGTGGCATCCTACAGGAGGGCTCCCCGTTGAAGGGCTCATATAGAGGCTGACCTCAGCCTCCCGGTGCACAGTGGAGAGACTCAATCATCCAGGAGGGAGTCTCTTTGTTCTCATTGGTTGGCCTAGAGAGGGGACGCTCTTTTGCAATTTATTTCCCTTGAGATGAGAAATTTCTACTTTGCACAAGAGCCCATGGACAGAGCAGCATCTCTAAGCTCCAGCCATGCAGCTTCGCTTGCAGTACCCTCAGGCTGCTCCAAGCACTCTTCCCCTGGGCTTTTAAAAAGTTGCTCTTTCTTTACCTGGCTAAATGCCATTTCTCCTTTAGGTTTCGGCTTAAATATCACTTCTTCCCCAAAGCCTCTCTGACCCCCAGGATGGTTACTGGCCGCTCAGCACTCCATGCTTGCCTCTTTTCTAGCATTCATTCTTTTACCTACTCACTTATATAATGATTATTTATTAACTGCCTGCCAGAGTAAGGTGCCAGTGTATGGCAGTCCACAAGATGGACACAAATCCTGTCTCTTGGAGCTAATAAAACATCAGCGAAGATAGGCGTTAAATAAATCACTACACTTGGCCAGGTGTGGTGGCTCATGCCTGTAACTCCAGCACTTTGGGAGGCCGAGGTGGGCAGATCACTTGAGGTCAGGAGACTGAGACCAGCCTGGCCAACATGGTGAAACCCTGTCTTGACTAAAAATACAAAAATATTAGCCTGATGTGGTGGCACATGCCTGTTATCCCAGCTACTCGGTAGGCTGAGGCAGGAGAACACTTGAACCCGGGAGGCGGAGGTCACAGTGAACTGAGATCACACCACTGCACTCCAGCTTGGGTGACAGAGCAAGACTCCACCTCAAAAAAAAAAAAATTACTGCACGAAGAAATGTTTTATCTTAATTTTGAAGAGGCTCTAGGATGCAGTGGAAGTGTATATCAAACTGGAGTAACAGAATCACCTTTTGGGACTGTTTTGGAATTTTCTAAGTTCTTGTCTGTCTTCCTTCTGGGCTGTAGCATGCTTGAGCTCTAAATCTCGTTTTTCTGAGTCGTAGCCCCAGAGTTTAGCATAAGACACTTAATATGCACTCCATAAATTATAAATATTGCCAATATAAATATTACCGTCTTGGAAATAGTCTCTACAAAGCTGTGTACTTTCTCACCTGTGACAAAACAGATTTTGAAGTACATCTGTCCACAATTTTTATATGTCTCTGAATAGAGGGAGTTAGCGGGGTGCACGTGTGGGAAAAGTCTTATAAAACTTGGGGCATTTTCTTTTTTAATATCTAGCCCCCCTTTCTCCCTCCTCCTTAGGAGGTATGAATCCTTCCCTGCCCCTCATCCCCCAGGCCCCAAGAACCTTTCCCCTTCCAACCCTCTCATGACTGGCTGCCACCTTTTATGCCTTGCGGGAAGCTCATTTATATCAACTTGTTGATTCTCCCTGGTAGGTGCATTTTTGTCTTCTTTTCAATATCTAGCATGAAAGTTTGTATGTGTAAAAGGAATGTCACGTGACTATGAAAAGTTAGGGGCACTTGAGATACAGGGCTCAGCATTGACATGTGAACTTCATTGCCTCACAAGTATTTGTGTTGTCATTGTGTGACAATACTGAGATATGTTACATATATTCTTTTGCATGACCCAAATATTGCCAATAATAAAATGTTTTCCTAGTTTTAATTTTTATTTAATATTCTCTTATTTTTAATTGACAAAGAATTGTATATATTACAGGTCAGGTGAGGTGGCTCATACCTGTAAACCCAGCACACTGCGAGGCCGAGGAGGGAGGATCATGGGGTCAGGAGTTAGAGACCAAGCCTGGCCAACATGGTGAAACCCTGTCTCTACTAAAATACAAAAAATATAGCTGGGCATGGTGGTAGGCACCTGTAATCCCAGCTACTTGGGAGGCTGAGGCAGGAGAATCGCTTGAACCCAGAAGGCAGAGGTTGCAGTGAGCCAAGATCACGCTACTGCATTCCAGCCTGGGCAACAGGGTGAGACTCCATCTCAAAAAAAAAAAAAAAAGAATTGTGTATATTACAAGGTACAATATGATGTTTTGATATATGTATACATTGTAGAAAAATTAAAGCTAATTAACATGCTGATTAACCTCACCTACTTATAAATTTTTTATGGTGAGAATATTCAAAATTTACTCTTTCAGGTAAACAGGAGAAATAAGTGTTAGGGATCTATTGCATAGCATGGTGACCATAATTAATAATAATGTATAGTATATTGCAAAATTTCTAAGAGTAGGTTTTTAAACATTCTCACCACATAATAAAACTTTTAAATAAAAAATTACTGTTACTGAAGGGAAACTTGGTTTAACCATTTTAAGATGAAACTGATTTTTAAGAGGTTTAGGAGTCCTGAGTTGAAGGTACTACAAAATAGCTGCATGAGTTTCTCACCCTCTCCCTTACTACTCCCTCCTTTCCCTTCCCCTTTGCTCACACATACCCAGGGATCCAAGGATCTAGGACTCCTGGGCTATGGTGCCATCTGCCTTTGTATGTCCCTATCTGTGCTCCTTTCTTTGCATCAGAATTTTGTCTTCAGTCCTGCAGCCTGGCAGTTATGCTTTATGGCCCTAGACAGGCTGCTGACAGCACCCTCTAGATTCCTGAATCCCTAGGGAGCTTGGAGCCTTATGGGTGGGTGAAGTGTGTGTGTGTGTATGCACCTGCTTGTGTGTCCATGTGTTGGGGAGTCGTGTTCAAGAAGATGGGTGAGAAGGAAGGACATGAGCAGATACCAGGGTCCTCAACTCCGGTTGCAAGGAAGAGCATTTCAGAACTAGGGCATCCCAACTACTTGGGGAGTAAAACTGAGAGTCTAATGATCTGTGTGCTCATGGGGGCTCCTGGAGTCAGTAAAGATTTTGGAAATTGGTGCCAGTTATAAGCATCAAAGGAATAATTGAAAGAGAAGCGGGCCAAGTGTGGTAGCTTGCACCTGTAATTCCAGGCGTGAGCCAACACACTTGGGGAGTTCAAGGCAGGAGGATTGCTTGCAGTCAGAAGTTCCAGACAAGCCTGGGCAACATGTGAGACTCCTTCTGTAGAAAAAGTTTAAAAATTAGCCAGGCATGGTCGTGTGCGCCTATAATTCCAGCTATCAGGAGGCTGAGGCTGGAGGATTGCTTGAGCCCAGGAGGTCAAGGCTGCAGTGAGCTATGATCACACCACTGCACTCCAGCCTGGGCGACAAAGTGAGACACTGTCTCTGGAAAAAAAAAAAAAAAAGAAAGAAAGAGGAGGAACTACATTATTTATATGCACAAGTAATATGCTGGTCATATATACCTATAACGTATCAGGAGAAATGTACTATAAATTTTATTGGAGTAAAACAGCAAACTCTAGACCCATTCATGAAACATACATCAATAAACAGAGCAGAATGAAACACGGGCCACATCAGACTTTGAGTTGAAATATTCGGCCACAGTGGAGAAATACCAACCGCAGTTTTGCCTTGTTTCCTAAAGAGATGATCTTTCTGGAGGGGTTTTCTGAGCTGGGGGGTTTCTCCCCTTTTCCCTTCAGTCTCCTCAGCCCCCACTTCCTCCCCTTTAATACTTATAATGGTGAGAGTCTGTCAGGAATAACTCAAACAACGGACAACCTCAGAGAGTATAAGCCTTTAGCAAGAACATCAGGTAGAGAGAGGACTCAGGGAACAAGCCTAGCGGCAAAGAGTGAGGGGAAAGAGAATGAGAGACACACTTTTTTGCTATTTTCAGCATTTGAGAGGGGAAAGCCCCACAGTAGAAGAGAGAGCCTGCAACAGTGAAAGAAGCCTGCAGCCTGTATAAAAAAGTATTTTTACATGTATAAGACATGCAGTTAAAATGTGCACACACAAATAAGACAGTAAAAGAGCCATCTGACTCATTAATTAGTGCAAATATAACACTAATTTTAGTTCTGTATGAAATTCCTCAAAATTTGTGATTAAATAACATGCAGTACAACCCATTTGTTCTTCAGCCAACATATACTGATTGCTGATTGTGTGCTAGGCATTGTGCTAGATGTTGGCATGCAGTAATAATGCCACATGTGCATTCCTGCCCTCGCGGATCTTACAGTCAAGTGGGCATGACAGTCTAATCAGGAAACTGCCTATGAGAGAATGTGAGGCTGCACCTTTGATGGAGAGTTCCACGGTACCAGAGAGCATCTCGGAGTGGGGTATACCCTCTTAGGAGGAACAGGAAAGGCTCTGGGAAATGTTTCCTGACAAATCACATTTCTTGAGAAACAAAAATCCTATGGTTAAGATTGTTATTGCATTTAATAACAGTTGGAATTCATATTCCCTGGACCTCCGTTCTTCTGGTTTGGCTATCATAGTGATGAGCCTGCCAGGTGAATTGAGCAAGTTGGGAACTTATTGTAAATGTCAGCTTCTGGCTTCTTTCAAATCACTCAAGGTTTAAATATCAAAGATGCAACTTCAGGACTTTCTCTTTTCTTGTAACTTTACATGCAATGTCTGGTTTTGCTTAATTGTCTACTGATTTACCCATCAATAAATATTGGGCTACAGACACTGTAGCCTATGTCAAGTGTTCAGAGCACAGAGGCTAGTTGGAGATACCAGGGTGTTAGGAAATGTATGAAATGAATACATAATTACAAATTGCAATGACTATTGCTTTATGGGTCAGAGTTTGTAATTATGGTCAACAGGATACACTATAGACAAATTAAGCACAAAGGCATGCATTAAGAGTACAGCTCGCTCCATATTCTAAAGAGACCTAAAGAAACAACTCTAGGCCAAAATTCCAAGATCGTTGCTCCCAACTATTGCAGAAATAGGCCACCAAGGGAGCTCCAGCCCTTGTTAAGGAGAGAATCTCACATCCTCTTCCAGGACCCCAGCCAGCCAGATGAATCCCTCTATCCAGCTCTCTCTCACCATGTAGCAGCATGTCTAAACCACCTCCCACAGGTATGTCTGATGGGCAGAATCTCAACCACTTCTAGAACCCAGCTGCAAGGAAGCCTGGAAAAGGCAGTTTTAGTCTTAGGCCCTGCCTTCGAGAAGGAGACTGGAATGCATGTTAAGGGAGCCCCACACGGTTGGCTACGGCCTCCAAGGGAAAGAGCAGGGAACTGCCAGAGAAAAACAACACCAGGCATCTGCTTTATGTTGAGTAAGAGTACATGGCCATTCCTAGGAAGCAGCTTTTAAAGTCAGTGCAGAGGAAGGAATAGGATTCAGTTCATCAGTGTGTGCAACGGCCGTGAGGCAGAATTTGACAGTGAGAACACACAGGAAAGTGAAGGAGGAGACTATGTGCGGAACATAGAGAAAGGCCTGAGAAGCTTGGAGAGGTGGAGGGGCTGATTGTTCAGGACCTCATGCTTTATTCTACCTGCAGTGAGAAGCCCCTGAGGGGCCTAGAAAGGGGGATTTGGGTCTACACTGTCATTAATGCATAGCAGACTAAATATGCTATAATTCATTGTTAATGCTTTCTTCTGCAAGAAGCAAGATATGTGACTAAAAGGGCCCTAGAGAGAAGCAATTCCAGGTTAGCTCAGCCATTCAGGGACGCCTGGGCCCTGGGGCAGCCTCTTCGTGGTCCTTGGGGCTGCTGCCACAGGTTCACAGGACTGTGGTTGCGGTGTCAAGTATCACATGCTCCCTCCAACGAAGGCAGGGACCAGAAGAAACCTCTCTTTGGAAATTGGGGAAAAAAACCTGTTTTCCAGAAACCCTCACATTCCTTTACCCAGGATTGGGTGCCATTCCTCTGCTGAGCTACAAACACACCAGGAATGTGATTATCTGAGATTGTCAGATTCTATAGTGGGAGGCAACCTGTGCCGAGAAAGCGTGGCTTTCGATAGGGGAACACAGCAAATGCCAGAGCTGTATTTTATCACAGCCATAAACTCCACACACGCTCATGTCATCCACACAGAGTGAGCACAGGCTCAGAAAACACCCAGGACAAGACCAAAGTGAGTCTGGACTTGCCCAGCTAGAGAACACTAGAAACCCTAAGGCATGGAACGGGATGTCTAAAAAAAATCCACACTTGTGTAAATCAATCAGTTTTTCCTGGGCAATTGCACTACTTAGAAACTTTGTTTATTAATGTATTATTAGCATATTCATAGCGTGATAAAACCCTAACGACAAGGTGCTTGTAGTATATACCAAGCCTCGCCATCAGACACAGGCCCGGGCAGGGTTAGGCTTGCCTGTGTCTACCCGGGAGCCACAATAGACTCCCGTCAGTCCTCCTACATTAGTGCTTGGCCATTTGCACACATGCGAATAAGCCTGATGTTCTTCCCCCTCTCTGTGACAGGGTGCCAGCGTCAGAGGAGTCTACCTGGATTGTACTCTTTGCAGTTGATGTTCCTAAAGATTATTCATTTCTCTTTTTCAGACCAGGAACAGCATTTTACTTTCCTTATCTAGTTCTGTTCTTTCCTTTTTTTTTATTTTTTATTTTTTTATTTTATTTATTTATTTTTTTGAGACAGAGTCTTGCTCTTTCACCCAGGCCAGACTGCAGTGCTGCTATCTGGGCTCACTGCAAGCTCCGCCTTCTGGGTTCGCGCCATTCTCCTGCCTCAGCCTCCCAAGTAGCTGGGACTACAGGCGCCCGCCACCGCGCCTGGCTGATTTTTTGTATTTTTAGTAGAGATGGGATTTCACCGTATTAGCCAGGATGGTCTTGATCTCCTGACCTTGTGATCCGCCCGCCTCGGCCTCCCAAAGTGCTGGGATTACAGGCATGAGCCGCCGCGCCCGGCCTATCTAGTTCTATTCTTTCATCATCTCAGAAGAGTTCCAAATTTCTCCCTCCATCTAGTGAGGGGCTAAGTCGTGTTTTCCAGTTATTGTTGTTTGCACAAGACAGAGGCAGGCAGACACACCCCCAGAGATATGTTATTTTCTGTTTCTTTCTAATACTTGTTGGATAGAAACTAACGACCCTGCCAGACCCCAACACCATGAAAAATCTGGACTGCTGCCCTCTTGCACACTAATGTGGAGTGGGGAATATTCAGCTGCCTCTTTTGTTCTCATCAGATTTTCCCTAATGTATTCCCAACTCCCTCTACCAAAATCCCGGCTCCGGCTGCTCTCCATCTGGGAGAGCAGGGTTTACAGCTGTCTCTGGCTCTGACAGTGTGGTTCTGTGACCAACAGCATGAGGCTTGCTGTTACATAGAATGGACTCTAATCCAGAGATTTGTCTGTGAAATGTCTAGTTGGAGGTGTAGAGAAAAGGAAAGAGGCAGAGGGATAGAGAAACAGAGAGGAGAATTTCTATGAAAGCCTTCAGCTAAATTCAAGATAAAGCGTAGAGTATCATAATGCATTTTTGCAGGGAAGGGTGTGGAGTCTCACTCTGTCGCCCAGGCTGGAGTGCAGTGGCGCAATCTCTGCTCACTGCAGCCTCTCTGGCTCGGGTAATCCTCCCACCTCAGCTTCCAAGTAGCTGAAACTACAGGTATGCACCACCACACCCGGCTAATTTTTGTAATTTTAGTAGAGGTGGGGTTTTGCCATGTTGCCCAGGCTGGTCTTGAACTTCTGCGCTCAAGCAATCTTCCTGCCTTGGCCTCTCAAAGCACTGGGATTACAGGCATGAGGCACCAAGCCTGCCATAATGCATTTTTAACGTTGCAAAATAAGTGTTAGCTCTGCTTTTTCCCTTGCCTGCTGCCCTGCAGTTTAGAGCTTTAATGTTCAACATCCAACCTGATGCCCTGCCGTCTCTGTAATTCCAAAGCCTCCTATGAATAACGAAATAGAATAGGAGAAAGGAAAGAGAAGGTAGAAGAGAAGTGAATAGGAAAAAAATGGAGATTGGATGAAAGAAAAGAGGAGAACATGATTGTAAGTGTAAGTGATGGCATAAAATTGCTGGGGAGAAAATATTCACTCAGAGAACTCTTGTACCATACATCTGAGTGCCTGCTAAGTGCCAGGCCCTCTGCCAGGCACTGAACACCGAATGTGCAGGGATGATCAAGAAAGACAACTTTCCTGCTTTCATAGAGTGTGCATTCTACCAAGGGAGACCAAGAATAAACAAATAAACAAGTGTATGACGTCGGGTCAGCAACCGATAAGTACTGTGAAGGGAAATCAATCAGAGTAAAAAGACAGGGTGCAACAGGAGCGTGGCAGGAGGCAAAGATCTCTCTAAGGAAGTGTCGAGAAGGGAATTCAAGAAAATGAGAGAGCAAAGGACTTCAGTGTCCGGGAAAAGGGCACACCAGGCTTATGAAAACGGAGAGAAAATATCCAGAGGTGGAAACAGTCCTGGTGAATGGAGTGAGGGAGCAGGACAGTGAGGGAGAGGGATGAAAAGAGAAAGATGGCCCAGAGAAGTGCCAGGAGGAGCCCTGGGAAATTGTAGTCAGGAGACAGTTTGTGCTTTGATTTTTATGTTAAAAAAAATGACTATGACACTGAAGAATGGCTAAAATAAAAGTGTTGGTGAAGATGTGGAGGAACCAGAATCTTCGTATCTTATGTGGGAATATGAGTCAGTAAAGCCACTTGGGAAAATGAATTGACAGTATCTACTAAAGCTGAATGCACATATACTTTAAACAAATTTTTAAAATTATATTTATTTTTATTTTTTGAGATGGAGTTTCACTCTATCACCCAGGCTGGAGTGCAGTGGCATGATCTCGGCTCACTGAAAGCTCCGCTTTCTGGGCCCAAGCGATTCTCCTGCCTCTCAGCATCCCAAGTAGCTGGGATTACAGGGACCCACCACCACACCTGGCTAATTTTTGTTTTTTTTTTTTTTTTTTTTTTTAATTTATTTATTTTAGTGGAGATGGGGTTTCACCATGTTGGCCACGCTGGTCTCAAACTCCTGACCTCAAGTGATCCGCCTGTCTCAGCCTCCCAAAGTGCTGGGATTACAGGTGTAAGCCACCATGCCTGGCCCACACATATACTTTGACCAAGCAGTTCCACTCCTGCAAATAAATATACCCCCAAAGAGGCCAGGTTCAGTGGCTCACACCTGTAATCCCAGCACTTGGGGAGGCCGAGATGGAAGGATCACTTGAGGCCAGGAGTTTGAGACCAGAGTGGGCAATATAATGAGATCCCCATCTCTAATTAAATAAATAAATAAATAAATAAATAATAAATAAATAAGTAAATAAAGCTAAAAATAAATAGAAAAATTTGAAAAATATACCCCAAAGAAGTAACAGCTTCTGTTCACTAAAAATCGTGTACAAGAGCATTCATAGCACATTTACTCATAATAGCCCCAAGCTAAAACATAGCCCAAATGTTCTTTAACTTTACGAAGGATAAATAAATTGTGGTATATTCATACAATGGAAGATAACAGCAAAGAAAAATCACAAGGTACAGCTAAATACAAGAGAAGACATTTTTTTCAGACCTAATGAAGAGATAAAAGAAACCAAATATGAAAGAATACATTCAGTATTTCTCCATTCATATGAAGTTCAAAAAAGTGGAGGTCATCTATCATAATAGAAGTCACATTTGTTACATTTGGGAGTTATAGACTGGGACAGGTCATGGTTGAGGCTTCTGGGGTGCTAGAAGTGGTCTATATCCTCACAGATTTTCCATATATAATGTCTTCGTTCGTTTGGGCCCTATAACAAAATGCCTTAGACTGGGTAATTTATAAACAACAGAAATGTATTGGTTGTAGTTCTGAAGTCTTGGAAGCTCGAGATCAAGGTGCCAGCAGATTAGGTGTCTGGTAAGGGCAGACATAGATGTTGCCTTCATAGATAGAGCCTTCTAGCTGTATCCTAGCATGGTGGAAGAGTGAAAGGGGAGGTAAGCTTCCTCTAAACTCTTTTATAAGGGCATTAATCTCATTCGAGGGGGCTCTGCTCTCATGATCTAATCATCCCCTAAGACCTCACCTCTTAATACTATTGCACTGGGGGCCGGGCTTGGTAGCTCACGCCTGTAATCCCAGCACTTTGGGAGGCTAAGGCAGGCAGATCGCCTGAGGTCAGGACTTCAAGACCAGCCTGGCCAACATGGTGAAACCCCGTCTCTACTAAAAATACAAAAATTACCTGGGCACAGTGGTGCATGCCTGTAATCCCAGATACTCCAGAGGCTGAAGCAGGAGAATCACTTGAACCTGAGAGGTGGAGGCTGCAGTGAGCCAAGACTGTGCCATTGCATGCCAGCATGGGCAACAGAGTGACACTCTGTCTCAAAAAATAAAAAAATACTATTGCGTTGGGTTTATCTCAAAAAAATTAAAAAATACTATTGCATATGTATTTTGAGGAGGGGACACCAACATCAGACCAGAGCAAATGCATCTGTAAAAGCTGAGTTGAACATTAAGATTTGAACACCTTATGGAACGTATGTTATACCTCAATAAGTATTTCAGAAGACGAAAGGAAAAAAGAAAAGACTAGCCTGATGTTCTGTAAGCATGCTGTGTAGGGTCAAGAATGGAGGCAGGGAGATCTTTAGGAGGCTGCTGTAGTAGCTTGGGAGAGACAAAGTCGCTTGGACTAGGATGCTGATAGGGAAGGTTCTGAAAATGGGTCAGAGTCAGGGGACATATGCTAATTTGGGATGACAAGACATGCTAACAGATTGGTTGTGGGATGTGAGATAAAAAGAGGAATCAAGGATGACTCCCAGGTTTGTGGTGTGGGAAACTAGGTGGAGGGTAGAGCTATTTGTGGACAAATAGGAGAGAAGAACCTAGAATCCTGTTTGGTACGCATGCCCATTGATATCCAAGTAAAGATGTGGAGTATAAACAGGGGTGCATATCAGTGTCCCTTAAAGGGGATTGTAGATATGCTTTTGGGAGTTACCAGCATATTCATGGTATTCAAAGCTGTGGGGCAGATGAGAGCTTCAGTGGGTGGACTGTAGATGGAGAAGTGAGGTCTGAACCTAGGGGTACTCAAACATTTAGAGGCCAGGAAGGAAAAGAAGATCCAGAAAAGGAAACAGAGAAGAAGCCACAGTGGGGAGGGAAAGGCAGGGAGAGGATAACAGGAAAGTGCCTTGGAAGCCTAGTGAAGAAAATCAGGTGGAGCTGCAGATTCAAGGCTCAAATCCCAGGATTCAACTCAAATTGCAGACCAGTTTGAATTGGTCAGCAACAGAGCTACAGCCTCTCTGAACATTCAGAGGTTGCTGGCTCAACTGTTGCTGTAAAGTTGAAAAGAACTGAGAGCTGATCATTGGATTTGGTAACATGGAGGTTATCAATGGCTTGGCAATGGCAGTTTCACTGAGTGTGTCAAAACAGACAGGAATGAGGAAATAGAGACAATCGGTATAGATAACTCTTGAGGAGTTCACCATACAACAAAGCAGAAACATGAGGAAGTGGAAGACAGGAGGATAGGACATTTTTATTTTAAGACGGGAAATATTAGAGCATGCCTGTATGCGAATGACAGATCCTGCAGAAAGGGAGGACATAGTGATATGGGAGCAGTGGAGAAAAATTAGAGTAGAAAAACCTTTAGAAGTGTCAGACAGATGGAACCCAGTGTTCAGAAGAGGGGTTGGCTTTAGACAGGATCAGAGACAGTTCCCCTCTTGTGGCAGGTGGGACGGCAGAGGGTCACGGGCAGTAGGCTGACTGATCAGGAGGTGGGAAGACATGAAAGTTCTCCTTGGGTTGCTTTTTATAGTATTGTAAACGAAGGGGAAATGGTCATCATTTGAGAGTGAAGACAGAAGTTGGAGGAGAAAGCTGTGAACAGTTGTCTGGGAAAGAGAATTGGTTAGGGAATGAGCTGGGACTGCCTGGTAGAAGTAAGGGCACCCATGAGGTCGCGTGGGTGCAGTGGATCAGTCAGCAGAGCTGTATTATTCTCTACATTCAGTTCAGAATAGTAAAAATTGGATTAAGCCAAAGACGGGGCTTTGCTAGGAAGGCTCAGCGAAAGGGGGAAGGTCAGGTGGCCACAATTTATGGAAAGGAATCATTTAGTGATGCTTCAGGGAATCTAACCTGGGCAAGAAAAGAAGCAAGGACCTGAGCTGTTTGAAGGGGAAAAGGTGGGAATTCACAGGAAAGAATTTGACAGCAGCAGTTAAGATGAAAATAAGGATGCCCGTGGCATGGCCGTGTCTTCCAGAAAAAAAACCACATTTATCCGTGCATAGGGAGATGTTCAAAAATGTTCACTGTAGCATTGTTTGAAATTGAAAACAAACAAATGGGAGAACCAAATGCCCAACAACAGAAACATGTGTTTTAAATAATGATGGTATATTCACACCGTATAATAACACGTGGAAGTGAAAATGATGAACTAGTGCTGCAGGCCAGCAGAGACGACTCTCACATTCCATCCAGAGAGAATAAAAGGAAGCCATAAAGGAATACAGTCTGTATGATCCCAGTAATTACACGTTTAAAAGCATGCAAAACTAAACAGTATTGTGCAGAGAGATAAAAGAAAAAAATTAATGAGTGAGAATGGTAGTTATTAATACAAAGTTTAGATAGTAGTTATCTAGGGGATGTAGTTGGGAAGGCTATGCAATGGGGTTTAATGCTCTTGGTAATATTTTATATCTAGAGATAGTAGATATATGACTGCTGTGTTATTCTTTATATTGTTTGTATGTGTGAAATGATTCCTGACATATTTCAAAATAATAATGTTTTTTTAAAATAATGCCAATGGATTGGCAGTATCTGGGAAGTCAAAATAGTGTTGGAGTGGGCACATTAGGGAAAGCCTGGAGGTTGTAATCAGAGACAGGGCACTTAAAATGGGGATTGCTGAGGTGGTGCAGTTACAGATATTGAAAGGCCTTGAGAATATATAGCGAAGGTGTAGTGGAGAAACAAATGAGTGGGCATAAAGGGGTCTGGGAACTGGGAAGCCAGGGTTTCGGATGGATAATCTGTGTGGATGCTGAAGGATGTGAGCAACTGGGCTGGAAGTATTGCACTATTCCTAATGTAAAATAAATTGACAACGAATGTTTATCAAAATGAACTGAATTTCTTCAAATAAATTATTGATAATCCTCTTCATTCTGGGTCTCTTTTTAATTTTTCTTCAGTGTAAAGTATCAAGGGTTGGTTGAACATTTTTCCACACACACACAGACACACACATACACACACATCTATTGGACTATTTTGTCCTTCAGTAAAAACTCCTAAGTTACTTACTTCCCATAAGGGAAATAGTTACATGTGGATGTGATGGTATGGCTGACTGTCACCTGCACGCTTATGCCTATGATTTTTTTTTTTTTTTTTTTTTGAGACGGAGTCTCGCTCTGTCGCCCAGGCTGGAGTGCAGTGGTGCGATCTCAGCTCATTGCAAGCTCCGCCTCCCGGGTTCACGCCATTCTCCTGCCTCAGCCTCCTGAGTAGCTGGGACTACAGGCGCCTGCCACCAGGCCTGGCTAATTTTTTGTATTATTTTTAGTAGAGACGGTGTTTCACTGTGTTAGCCAGGATGGTCTCGATCTCCTGACCTCGTGATCTGCCCACCTCGGCCTCCCAAAGTGCTGGGATGCTTATGCCTACAATTTTAAATGTCAGATGAAAGCATCTTGAATGGAGAGCGAGGAGTCAGTATGATGAGTGAAAGACTACTGGATTATTTGTACTGACCACAGCACCTATTTTTACAAAAGCCAAAAACAAAAACAAAAAAACAAAAAACAAATCCCACACACAAGAGCATATATGTGTGTTGGTGGCGAGCAGGGGTTGGTGCAGGAGGGAGCATCTGGTAAAAATATATTTTAAAAAGCATATTATATAAAATAAAATGCTTAGAGGGATAAATAAGGTAGTTCTTTTTTTCATCCAGACTTCTGATCTCCAAATGGTGATTAAGCTTTTTAAATTGGGAAATTCTCTTAATCAGGTAGTCATGGCTGGGTACGGAGGCTTATACCTGTAATACCTGCAATTTGGGAGGCTGAGTTGGGTGGATCACTTGAGTCCAAGAGTTTAAGATGCCTGGGCAACATGGTGAAACCCCTTCTTTACAAAAAACACAAAAATTAGCCTGACATGGTGGCATGTGCCTGTAGTCCAAGCTACTTGGGAGGCTGAGGTGGGAGGATTGTTTGAGCCTAGGAGTTTGAGGCTGCAGGGAGCTATGATCATGCCACTGCACTTTAGTCTGGGTGACAGAGTGAGACCCTGTCTCAAAAAAAAAAAAAAAAATCGGTAGTTTTAAATCAAGGAGTACTTTTTTTCCGAAGCTCTATTTCCTGAATCTGTATTTCACTACAAAATCTGGAGATAGAAACTGACATGGTTTGGCTGTATCCCCACCCAAATCTCATCTTGAATTTCCACGTGTTGTGGGAGGGACCCAGTGGGAGGTAATTGAATCATGGGGACAAGTCTTTCAGATGCTTTTCTCGTGATAGTCTCACGAGATCCAGTGGTTTTAAAAAGAGGAGTTCCCCTGCACAAGCTCATTTTCTTTGCCTGATGCCATTCATTTAAGACGTGACTTGCTTCTGCTTGCCTTCCACCATGATTGTGAGGCTTCCCCACCATAATTGGAAAAGTTTAATTTTCCAATTAAACTTCTTTCTTTTGTAAATTTCCCAGTCTCAGATTTGTCTTTATCAGCAGCATGAAAACGGACTAATACAGATACATTTTCACTGACCATGAAGCCCGGCACCTACCACACCTTAACACACAGGTCAGCAGCATCCATAGGCTTATGAAGTCACAGGCAGGAAGGTTGCTTTGAAAATGTGGAAAGCCTCTTCACTTACCGCCAGCAGCCTCTCAATACTGGAGCTTAGGGCAGCAGATTTCTTACTGGGCTTGATCTATCTGTAATCATACAAGGTGTGGTTCTACACACCAGAGATGAAAAAAGGAGTGAGGGTACAAAAAGCTTGAGTGATTTCCAGTCCCTTGAAGGACTTAAAATCTTTTCAAATTGATCTCTGAGCTTCAATTGCATCACCTGTAAGATGAGAGTCGACTGATCTATAAGATCTATTTTAGTCATAAAACGCATTAAATTTTAAAAACCTAACTGGGGGCACCATTGCCGGATAACCCAGGAAATTGATATATAGTATATATGGCTATGCAGACATGCAATTACAGCCGCATGATATAGGATAGTATATGATTGCTAAATTAATGATACAACCAGAAGTGCTGGAAAATAAACTTTATGAGTCACACTATCTGGTATGATAAATATTGATTGCATTTAACAGTTTCTTGGTAAATATTACACTAGCTTTAAAGATAGTTGAGAAAAGTTTCTAGATAAATACAGCAAAATCTTGTAGGATTATAAAAACCACTTTCTCTGATACCTCTATATGAAAAATTGTTTTATTTAATTTCTTTATTTATTTGAGACAGGTTCTCACTCTGTCACCCAGGCTGGAGTACAGTGGCACAATCACAGCTCACTGCAGCCTTGACACCCTGGGCCCAAGCAATCCTCCCATTTCAGCCTCCCAAGTAGCTGGGATTACAGGCACACACCACCACACCTGGCTAATTTTTGTATTTTTTGCAGAGACGGGGTTCTGCTATGAGGCCTAGGCTGGTCTCAAACTCCTGAGCTCAAGCAGTCCTCCCACCTCAGCCTCCCAAAGTGCTGGGATTACAGGCATGAGCCACTGCACCTGGCTGAAAAGTGATTTTTAAGAATGCAAAAAATTCTCTAGCAACAACAAAATAAGGAAAGGGCATAGCATTATTCCATAAACATCAAAGAGTAGAGTCTATAAAAAGAAACAGAAGATTCGGAAGTGCTATGGATCCGCCTCTGGAAGAAGTACTAAGGAAGGAAGACCACTCCACCTTGAGATTCCCATAATTCCTTACCATTCTGAGAAAAGTGGACTAAGGCTGATAAGTAGTCTTGGGAGAAACAAAGGAAAAATTATTTAAGGAGTAGAAATCTTCTAAAAGTAGGAAATCAATCCGTATAGTCTTAAACTAAATCATATACCTGTAGTTAAAAAATAGTGATCATTTATTATAATAATTAAGTCTCCAATCTCATAATGTTTTTCACAATAATTTTCTTAAGTTTAGAGGACTCTTTGGTGGTGAAGAAATGCTTAATGAAGTTTAGCAACTCTTTCAGTTTAATGTTAGTTTGTTTTTCTTTTTTGTTCTTTTTTTTTTTTTTTTTTGAGACAGAGTCTCGCTTTGTCACCCAGGCAAGAGTGCAGTGGTGTGATCTCAGCTCACTGCAACCTCTGCCTCCCAGGTTCAAGTGACTCTCCTGCCTCAGCCTCCTGAGTAGCTGGGACTACAGGCATGTGCCACCACACCGGCTAATTTTTTGTATTTTTAGTAGAGATGTGGTTTCACCATGTTAGCCAGGATGGTCTCGATCTCCTGACCTGGTGATCTGCCCTCCTTGGCCTCCCAAAATGCTGGGATTACAGGCGTGAGCCACCGCACCTGGCCTGTTTTTCTTCTATCAAGTTTAAGAAAAATTGTGATTTTTAAAAAGTAAGTAGCTTCTATAGAATTATTTTATTTTTAAACAATCATTTGACTTGCTGGTTATTTATCTAGAGATCTTTCTATCCATCCATTTATCTAACTGTCCATAACAAATAGCAGTGAGTAGGCTACATTGCAGCACCTTAAAACCATTTTTTTTTTTTTTTTTGAGAGCGAGAAAGTCTGACTCTGTCACCCAGGCTGGAGTGCAGTGGGACAATCTTGGCTCACTGCAACCTCCACCTCTTGGGCTCAAGCCATCCTCCCACCTCAGCCTCCTGAGTAGCTGGATACAGGCTACTGCACCACCACCAGATAATCTTTGCATTTTTTGTAGAGACGCAGTGTCACTATGTTGCACAGGCTGGTCTTGAACTCCTGAGCTCATGCAATCCTCTTGCGTTGGCCTCCCAAAGTGCTGGGATTACAAGGGTGAGCCACCACACGGAGCCTTGAAACAATTTTGAGAACATATTTTTAAATTAGGTTTCTAGTACGAAGGCAAATGTCTCACTTCTTCTAGCAGAACAGAAGTTCTGACAACACTGGGACCACATTGCCACTTGGCAATCACCTGCTTTACCTGAGAAATACCTGTGCCCTCCGGATGGGGCATGTCTTCTTCAGTTTGCCACAGTTGCCATCACTCTTATTGTTCTCCCAACAAGGAAAGCATTGGTTGCTATATATCATCTTGCTTGCACTGTAGTTTAAAAAAAATTTTTTTTAGAGCAGAGAAATTTTTCTCCGTATCATGTGGAAACGCTCAAGGTAGACTGAGAGGACTGAGTGAGTTTCCTTACATCAGTCTCAACCATGGAAGTTCCTCTTGACTCCTGAAGGCATTTTAGTTTGCAATATAGGCTTAAAGTGACATCTAGAATGATGTTCACCATGGACCAATCTAATTTTTTTTCCTTGGGGAGATGTGATTTTGTGGGATTTGTTAGTTTCTTCTTTGCTCTTTCCTGCATTACATGAGTTTTCTTTATGGTGAAAATGCATCATTTTTAGTTTTCAAAATCAGGCAATATTAAATATATAGACACACACATACATGTATGTATGAATATACATATGTGTTTATATAAATATATGTATGTGTATACATAAATATCTATGTTTATGTGTGTGTATGTGTGTGTGTACATATATACATATATATATGTGTATATATATATATATATATATATGATGGAAAGTGGTGTAGGAAAATTATTCAAAGTACTCTTTTTTTTTTTTCTTTTTTTTGAGACGGAGTCTCGCTCTGTCGCCCAGGCTGGAGTGCAGTGGTGTGATCTCGGCTCACTGCAAGCTCTGCCTCCTGGGTTCATGCCATTCTCCCACCTCAGCCTCCCGAGTAGCTGGGACTACAGGTGCCCGCCACGTCGCCCGGCTAATTTTTTGTATTTTTAGTAGACAAGGGGTTTCACCGTGGTCTCAATCTCCTGACCTCGTGATCTGCCTGCCTCGGCCTCCCAAAGCGCTGGGATTACAGGCGTGAGCCACCGCACCCGGCCTCAAAGTACTCCTATAAGAGAGAGGAGTACAGAACTCTTGGAGACTGTCTATTTACCTTCCCCTGACTTAATAAATCAAGATTTTCCACTAGTAATCTTCAGATACACCTCTAGGGAGTCTCCCACATATATATGTAAAAGTAAATGTGACTCATAAATGGGGCATTCATTTATCGGGCATTACGACTTTTCAGGATTTCTAAAACAGCAGCTGAAAAAAATGATTTTTTTTAATACCACAGAAGGAAAACTTCTTAAAAAGTGAGATCTAGTCCAGAGGAAACCACATCCAGATTTGGAAGCTGTTTCTTCTTTTTTTCTGTGGAAAGACTGATGAGGAACTTCATCGGAATCTATAATGAGGTTTCAGTTAAGTTGTATTTAATCAATCTTCCTGGCAGTTGTGTTTAATTTACAAAGGTGTATCATTTCCCCCCTTCAAATTATTCAATTCAGTCCCCAGACACGTCTCCAACATACTGCAAGCCGGGAGATGATGAATGAGCAGAAGGAGGAAAGGTAGCAATTTCACAGCTGTTATACTTTCAAATTATAGCTTTCCACTAGATTTTTTCTATTTTTTTAAAAAAATCTAACAGCATTATTGATGTCTTTTACATTATAATTGACCCTAGCAACTTTAAACTACTCTAACTATGCTGAAATAGGTAATCAATAAGGATCACAAAACACAAAAGCAACTAAGATTAAAATCTAATATTTTCAAGAAATGATCTGCTTCAAAATTATACCAGCCAATCAAAAGCTCTTTCTTATCTTGAAGGCTATGGTGAGAAAGGTAGGGAGTGTTTGGATGGAGGCATAACGTTGTGCTTTGTAATCCAGTCTTTGCATTTCATTTCTGCACTTTCTATCTTGCAGATTGTTTTATCCGTTCCTTCCCTGGTTGGCTGAGGGAGGGATTGTGCCTCCCACAGGGTAAGGACTGAATCACTGGTAACTAGTAAATACTAGTTCACAGGTACCATAAACTCCTTTTTCTTTTTTTTTTTTTTTTAAGACAGAATCTGGCCCTGTTGCCCAGGCTGGAGCGCAGTGGCACAATCTTGGTTCACTGCAACCTCCGTCTCCTAGGTTCAAGCGATTCTCCGAGTAGCTGGGCTTACAAGTGCCCACCACTACACCCGGCTATATAACCACCTTTCTGAAAAGACAAATCTTTCTTTGTCCCGAATCAAAGTTTCCTTTGATTTATCACTGCCTACTCTGCTTTTAGATGAGTTCCTTAACTCCCACAATATATAATAAAGAGGAAAGAAATCAAAAATTTTTTAACCACACAGGAACATTTTTATTTTAACCATGATGTAATTAATATGTTAATTAACATAATTAATTAAGCTATACTATATTAAGTGTATCTATGCATGTATAATGAACCAATACACGTAAAGCACTTAGTATCTGGCACATATTGCCCAATTCACACTAAATATTATTAATATTTTCATTCAACAAATATTTCTTGTGTTCCTACTACATGTCCTGTACTATCCCTACTGTGGGGCATATATCAGTGAATAAAACAGACAAAAATTTCTGCCTTCATGGAGCTTACATTCGAATGAGGAAGTTAAATGTTTAAATAAGTACATTATATAGGCTGCTGGGAGGTGATAAGCCCTATAGAGAAAAAAATCTTTCTTTTTTTTTTTTTTGAGACAGAGTCTCAGTCTGTCGCCCAGGCTGGAGTGCAGCAGTGCAATCTCGACTCACTGCAAGCTCTGCCTCCCAGGTTCACGCCATTCTCCTGCCTCAGCCTCCCGAGTAGCTGGGATTGCAGGCTCCCGCCACCATGCCAGGCTCATTTTTTGTATTTTTAGTAGAGACTGGGTTTCACCGTGTTAGCCAGGATGGTCTCGATCTCCTGACCTCGTGATATACAGAAAAATCTTAAAACCAAGGAGGATAAAGAGTGCTGGGGGACGGTAGGAGATGGATGGTTTGTAATTTTGAATAAGTGGCCAGAGGAGACCTGCTGAGAAGGCAAGATGCCAGCAGACTTAAAGGAACCAAAGGAAGGAGCCAGGAAGGTATCTGAAAGAAATATGTTCCAGGCAGAGGGAATGGCACGTGTGCAGAACAGAGAGGAGGCCAGAGTGGCTAATGCTGAGGGAAAACAGGCAAGAAGTAGGAGATTAATCCCTCTGCATTCTATGAAGGAAAAGGTTGTATAAACGCAACACCCACTGTATTAGTCAGATAGGGCTTCAATAACAAACACCACAGGTGGTGTGGCTTAGGCCACAGAAGTTTATTTTCTCATTGTTTTGGAGGAGTCTCAGGTCAGATGTCAGCAGAGCTGGTTCATTCTGAAGCCTCCCTCCTTGGCTGGTAGATGGCACCTTCTCCCTATGTCCTAACTCGGGATTCCCTGTGTGTGTGTCTGTGTCCCCCTCTCCTCTTCTTCTAAGGACGCCATTTTAACTGGATTAGAGCCCACTCCCAGGATCCCATTTTAACTGAATTATCTCTTTAAAGACCCATCTCCAGATACGATCATAATCTGTAGCACTAGGGTTTGGGACTTCAACATACGAATGTGGGGCTGGGTGACATGGCGCAGCACGGAACACTCAGGGTAACTTTTCCTGTGGCCACTCATACCGTGGTGGAACGGCCCTGCAACGAGGCTTCCTTCCTACTTCACGAGTCTTGATATGAGACTCCAGTATCAGGTGACCCACTGCCTCACTTCCCTTCTATGGGAATTGCTTAACTGCATATACTTTCTGACTGTTGTCATCAAGGTTGCAAGGGTTCCCAGGGCTCATCACAGGACAAGTTTGGGGTGATGAGTCAGCTGTACAAAATGAAGTCATCACAAATCTTTTCCTGAGAAATTGCTCAAAAGGGGTGAGGTGTTAGGTGCTACAAGGCATCTAGCTAAATTAATGAAACATGTAAATCCAGAACTACCAAAAATTAACTACTATTATCTATGGAAATATCAACATGAATGAAGCATTGACCAGAATAATCACTATGAACTTTCCTTCTTTCAGATAATAAATTGGCTTTCAAGAAGTAAACTGTCTATACTCTTTATTAAAATTATTTTTAGGGAACATGGCCCTCAGAAGGTATTTCTGAAACTGGTATAGTGAGTGACAGAGCTCAATTCAAAACAAGGTCTGTATTCTTCCACATCCATGATCCATAAATCTAGATTATTATTATTATTTTTTTTTGAGACAGAGTCTCAGGCTGGAGTGCAGTGGTGTGATCACAGCTCACTGCAGCCTTGACCCCCTGGGGCTCAAACAATCCTCCAACCTCAGCCCCCAGAGAAGCTGAGACCACGGTCAGGTACCACCACACCTGGCTTATCATTATTATTATTATTATTATTTTGTAGAGACTGTTCTCGCTGTGTTGCCCAGGCTGGTCTAGAACTCCTGGACTAAAGTAAGCCCCTCGTCTAGGCCTCCCAAAGTTCTGGGACTTACAGGTGTGAGCCATCATGCCCTGCCAAATCTGGATTAATTGTGAGGTAGTTATGAGGTTGCTGAACAATGTATCGGACCTTCTGCTGGTGGCCCCGCCAGCTTCTGAGGCTGTTTCACAGCAGTCACAGGGAAATTTGCCAGGTATTTCTAGCACAGTGTGTAAACTGCAGGAATTCAATGGCAATTATAGGTCCTTTTTTTCTATTATTAACATGGGGAATTTAAATTATCTAGAGGAAGAGATCAAGGTTAAGAGAAAATATTGTGTGATCATGAAAGTTATATTTATTGAACAGTCACATGCCACTACACAAACATTTAAAAAATGAAAAAAGACGGTTCCTGACAAGGTCTTTCCAATAGCTAAATATGGTTAAATCCATCTTCAGCAGGCACATTACTTTTCATCATATATGCTAGGGAAATCATTTGCAGGAATTAAGATTTTAGGCTGAAATGAAACTATGCAACGGGCAATCAAAACGAGGTGCCTCACCAGACGACCCAGGTGCCAGCAATCTTAACTCATCAGGAATGATTTGTCTTACTTAAAAACTCAGCAGAATCAGAACAGATTTTTTTAAATGCTTCTGAAACTTTGATGTGACATTTTTTCCATAGGATCCAATTTCCTCGTGTTGTATTTGATCAATGTTGGCAGCCCCCTAGGTTTATTAACAGGCAGTGTTGACAGGTTAATTACAGGAGGAAATTAGCACACGTCAGAGACCTAGGTGATCACTCCTACTCGCAATCACCTTTCATTGTAAGTGACTTGCTGCAGCTTCTCAGCCACTCCTGGGACAAAGGGTTTGGACAACATAGAAACTGCACAATACCCAGCTCCCTTCCCTAGGGAAGGAGTCTAGCACTGTGTCTTCACTAGACATTTAGCAAAGGCTTCTTTGAGTGCATAAAATATTGAGGATAACTAAACACAGCGTTCTGGTTCCCTAGGACTGCCATAACAAAGCACCACAGACTGGTTGGCTTAAACAATATAAATGTATTATTTCACAGTTCTGGAGCCTAGAAATCCAAAATCAAGGTGTTTGGAAGGCCATGCTTCCTCTAAAGATGCCAGGGACGGAGCTATTCCAGGCCTCTTTCCAAGCTTCTCAAAATTCCTTGGCTTGTGGCAACATAACTCCAGTCTTCATGTGGCATTCTCTCTCTCCTCTGTCTCTCTCTCTCTCTCTCTCTGTGTGTGTGTGTGTGTTCAAATTTCCCCTTTTGAATGGGTGTTGTAGCTCACGCCTGTAATCCCAGCACTTTGAGAGGCTGAGGAGGGAGGATTGCCTGAGTTCAGGAGTTCAAGACCGGCCTGGCCAACATGGTGAAACCCTGTCTCTACTAAAATACAAAAAAATTAGCCAGGTGTGGTGGTGGACACCTGTAATCCCAGCTACTCAGGAGGCTGAGGCAGGAGAATTGCTGGAAACTAGGAGGTGGAGGTTGCAGTGAGCTGAGATCACGGCACTGCATTCCAGCCTGGGTGACAGAGCAAGACTGTCTCCAAGAAAAAACAAAAACAAAAACAAAAATAAATTTCCTCTTTGTACAAGGACACCAGTCATATTGGATCAGGGCCCATCCTAATGACCTCATGTTAACCTGATTACCTTTCCCTATCTCCATATAAGGTCACATTTTGAGGTACCAGGTATTAGGACTTCAACACATAAATTTTGGGGGGGACACAATACAACCCATAATACACCCTGTTACTATCTAATTAATGATGGCTCCAGCAGCTGAAATTGCAGAGGAAAGAGGCAGGTGCCATGCTGTATGCTAAAAATATAGGTTTCAGGGTCACATAGACCTGGGTGTGGATCCTGACCTGTTCATCTATGATCTGTGCTCTTAGGGAAGTCACTTGATTAATTGTCCAAAAGCAGTTCATAATTATCTAGTGCATTTTAAGTGATTTTAAAAAATCCATTCATTTTGTACACTTAACAAATACATACTTTACAAATATTAATTTATATAACCCTTATAAGGACCCAAGGGGTAGGTATGGTTGTCACACAGAAGGTGTACAAAAGTTGAGTAACTTAACCTCAGTCACACAACTAGCAAGAAACAGTGGCATAATTCCAAAATAGTAACCTTGCCCCAGACCCGAGGACTTAACCACTGTACCGTGCAGTAGATCATGCCCCACGTAGCTTTGTTCAAAAAAAAAAATTTTTTTTTGAGATGGAGTCTTGCTCTGTCGCCCAGCCTGGAGTGCAGTGGCACAATCTCGGCTCACTGCAAGCTCCACCTCCCAGGTTCACGCCGTTCTCCTGCCTCAGCCTCCCAAGTAGCTGGGACTACAGGCGCCTGTCACCAAGCCTGGCTAATTTTTTGTATTTTTAGTAGAGACGGGGTTTCACCGTGTTAGCCAGGATGGTCTCGATATCCTGACCTCAAGATCCACCCGCCTCGGCCTCCCAAAGTGCTGGGATTACAGGCGTGAGCCACCGTGCCCGGCCGCTTTGTTCAAATTTTTTTACTGGCTTCCCATTTGACTCAGAGAGAGAGCCAGGTCCTTAGAGTGGCTTATGAAACTGTAGGAGACATCACCCCTGCCAGTTGTGTGATCTCATCTCTGATCACTTCCTCCTCATCACCTCTGCTCCAGCCAAAACACAATCCTGAACACACAGGTGCTGTCTGCCCCGGTGCCTTTGCACCTGCTGTTCCCTGTGGCATGCTTTTCCCCCAGCTTTCATAGGACCTGCTCCAGTTCTCTCCAGTGTCCCCGTGTCGTTACATTTTTATGTCACTGATTACCTCCTGATGTCATACATGTTTATTGTTTGCTTGCATATTGCATCTCTCCCTTCACTCCACCGGAAGCTTCATGAGGGTCATGAATAATATAAGTTTTAATACAGGTAATGCCAGTAATTGGACACTCATGAGCTTCAGGAGTCTTTGTGTGTTTATTCACTGCTGTAATTCCAGCACTTAGCATGCAATAGGTACTCAATAAATATTTGTGAACGGGTAAGTGAATTAATGAATTAGGTGACTATTACTAGGCTTGGTCTGTAGATCATGCTCAATAAATGATGACTGTGAATTGTTTTAGTGCAGAAACCAGAATTTACTGAAAATAGCACAGAATGAGGTTAAAAACCAAAGGTTCTTGGTCGGGGGATTTTTTTTCTTAATATTTAGGAGATGCATGTTGCTGAAATTCACCATGCATCAGGCTTGGGCACAGTGCCCCGGATATAAGAAGCACTCTGTAGATGAGGGTTGAGGGAACCGGGGGAAAGGGAGGGAGAAAGGAGAGGATAGACGGGGAAGGGGAGGTAAAAGAGGAAGACAGGGAAGGGAGGAAGTTTGAACACCTGCTATGTGCTGTGCAGGGTGCTGTGGTGCTGGCAACACAAAGATGAAAAACTGGGCTGAGCCCAAGAGAAACTCTGTGTCTGGTAGCTGGGAAGTGTCCCATGATAGACAGTGCAATATGACAAAGCCACTCTACTGGGTGTGTCCATCTGACTGTCTGCATGGAAGTGTCCTCAGAGTGCTTCCGTTCTTCATTCCTCACTTATGAGGGGAAGGGATTTTCTCTGAACCCCTGAACTTCACAACTTCACTTTTTTTTTTTTTTTTTTTAGACAGAGTTTCAGTCTGTTGCCCAGGCTGGAGTGCAGTGGCACAATCTCAGCTCACTGCAACCTCCACCTCCCAGGTTCAAGTGATTCTCCTGCCTCAGCCTCCCGAATAGCTGGGATTACAGATGCCTGCCACCATGCCCAGCTAATTTTTGTATTTTTAGTAGAGACAGGATTTCTCCATGTTGGTCAGGCTGGTCTCGAACTCCTGACCTCAGGTGACCCACCCGCCTTGGCCCCCCAAAGTGCTGGGATTACAGACGTGAGCCACTGCACCTGGCCTGAACTTCACATTTTAAACCACAATTGTACCAAGATCCACGTGAAACTTCTTAGACATAAGTGACCTTCAGTGACATTTTCTATCCTCAGTGATACAGGGTAGATTGCTCAGCCTAATGGCAATTCATTTTCTCATTGCCTTGCAAAAGTCTAGATAAATTATTTTCTGAAGGGCTTTTTTTTGTCTCTTCCTGCTGTTCTTAGCAAAGAAAAACAATAGCTTGCCAGGGACTCTGGGTGCCCATGTCACCTCTATAATAATAAAATATCACATGGAAAGGCTGGCAGAGGCAAACTCACTCACTCCATAGGAAATGCATTTTGGCTTGACAATTCCAAATGTTTCAAAGAAAAATAGGCCAAGCTCAGGTTATAATGTCTGACTAATGAAAACTATGCCGACTGCCACTCTTCACTGGTCTGAAACCAGAGCCAGTGTTAATGGGAAACTGTTCACAGGGATCCTTCGTCTACCCGACCCCAGCATTCTCCTGTGGAATGTCCTTATCAGCATCAAAAGTCACCACATTCCATACGGATCTTTCTGGGACCGGGAGTGTAAAGCGAAGCTACCATATAAGGTCATTTCCAGCTGCCACAGTGCTGTTTTCAGCGGCAAAGCTCCCTGTGTCAGATCCTTCTCCCACCAAATCCAGGGAAAGATGGAGAGACTTCTTCTGGGATAACATAGTTTAGAGTCCAACCACAAAATGCAGAAATGAGCTGTCACTAATGATGTCTGACATCACTGTGCATTCAACCTCTGAAAACGTTTGTCCTTTTTTGGAATCTAGAAAGCCAACCCTTTGGGGCACAGTTCACAAATGCACATTCTGTGTTTACATTCATTACAGACTGTGGATTTCAGAAGGTGTGCCCTATGATGACTTAACTTTCAAGAAAAATTGAAAGAAGAGAGAATTCTGATTTCTAGGTAGCTTTCTAGTGACTGTAACTCTTCTGACACGTGGCTAATGCTCACGCTACAAAGGATGGGTCAAGAGAAGAGAGAACGGGAACCAGCACCCATAGTGTTTGAGGTAGGGGGTGGTTGAGTTGAATTTACCTTCCTTGGAATATGTTTTTAAATGTAATACTAAAATGAATTTGCATTCTCTGGGTATGTACCAACTCCTTGGTTTATCCAACCAACATTTATCTGTCATAAAAGGATTGGAAAGAAAGAGAAAAGGAACAGGAAGATAAAAAGTAATCCAGAAATGTCCTAAATGAAGTGTCAAGGGATAATTAAGAATGGATTCAACCTAAAATAGTCATTTTTCCATTTCCAACAAGAAAATGAGAAATGCACTCCAAATTATGAAGTAGAATAATCTCTCAAAATAACAAAATATGGGTCTGGCGCAGTGGCTCCTGCCTATAATTTTAGCACTTTGAGAGGCCAAGACAGGAGGATCACTTGAGCCCAGGAGTTTGAGACCAGCCTAAGCAACATGGCGAAACCCCATCTCTACCAAAAGAAAAAAGAAATTAGCCTATAGTCCCAGCTACTTGGGAGGCTAAGGTAGGAGGATCACCTGAGCCCCGGGAGGTCAAGGCTGCAGTGAGCTGTGATCGCACCACTGCACTCCAACCTGGCAACAGAATGAGACCCTTTCTCAAAATATATATAAATAAAATAAAATAAAATATAGAAGAAAAGAGTCTATGATAGAATGTAGTAGGAAATTAAAATTTGTCCCATGTAGTATCTAAAGTTGTTTTAATTCTTCTTATTTTTAGGAAACTAGAAAATACATGTTTTTCCAAATCACTGAGCTGCAGAAAAATAATTTCTTAAATGTAGAGGGAACCATTCGTGTAATAATGGGATGCATTTGGATTTTTTTCCCATTTCCTTTTAGCCTCCAACTCAGCAAAAGCTTATTTTAATGGCATTCTCATGAGATCCCCATACATAGCCATAAAACCAACCTATACTGTTTTCAAAAACCATCTTAGAAAGGAGCTACTAGAAAAAAACTTTTTCAAAAACTTTTCATATTGGATATACGTAAGAGTTATTTTTTTCACTCCCAACTAAACTTTTTGCAAGTACCCCTTAATGAAAACAAAATAAGATGAAAATAAATCTGAGAGTACACAATCCATAGAACAGTATTAAGATCAAAAGAGAAGAAGATAAAACAGGTTATCAGAGAAGCCTATTAGCAACTTCTCAAGTCATTGGTGAAAGCTGAAATTATAAGTATGGAATCCAAATTAATTCATCCTGGGATTCTCCAATACTACAGACCGTGCCTTATACATGTTCAAAAAAAATGTTTTGGTTTTCGTTTGTTTGTTTGTTTTAGACGGGTCTCCCTTTGTCACACAGGCTGGAGTGCAGTGGCACAGTCATGGACCACTGCAGCCTCCACCTCCCAGGCTCAAGTGATCCTCTCACCTCAGCCTCCCAAGTAGCTGGGACTACAGGTGTGTGCCACCACACCCAGCTAATTTTTGCATTTTTTATAGAAATGGGGTTTCCCCATGTTGCCCAGGCTCATCTCAAACTCCTGGGCTCAAACGATTCGCCCACTTCAGCCTCCCAAAGTGCTGAGATCATAGGCGTGAGCCATTGCAACCAGCCTTGTTTGGTTTTAAATAAAGAGAAATAAGCTACTAGAGAAAGAAAAGCATGTGTTTGAAAATGCCTAGATTCAGAACAGAACATGAGAAGACCTATATCATTCAACTATGATTTATTGGCCACCTACTATCTTCCCTTCTCTGCTCTAGGCTTGTAAACTACCAGGTCTCAAAAGAATGATGATGCATTCAATCAATGGTTCAGTATTCATCTCTAGGTTCATGCTTCTCAATCTGGGCTAGGCATGGCTTAAGTCAAGTTGTGTACCAAGGATTACATAAGGCCAAAAATGAATATGAAACATTTTTCTGCAGTGCTCATTTTGTGCCAAGAATTTTTGGGGAAGTGTTATTAAAACAATGGTGATACTATAAAGTAGAATGCAAAAGTCATGTAATTTTTAAAATAAAACAAAAAGATTTCAAATATATTCCAGGCATGAAGCAGACTGAAGCTACCTGTTTATTCCCTTTGGCTTGAGAGATGCTTTGGTGGAAAGTCTAAAAAGCATATCTCTGGGTCCCTTTAAATGAATCTGGAAAGCCCAGTGGAAGTGCTTGCAGGATGCATAAAAGAGAGCTACCTCAAATAATGGCCTTCTAGACTCCAGTCTCTAGGCTTTTTCAAAGCCTGCCCCACATTAACATGGTTTTGATGCAGGGCAGGCGAGCCCCAAAGTGGAGCTTAGGCCACGAGGGCTCTTAGCTTTGCCCAGGAAAGAATTCAAGGGCAAGCTGGAGGTAGAAGAAAACAGCTTTATTGAAGCAGCAGTGTTACAGCTCCATAACTGTGCCTGCAGAGCAGAGTACCCTGTAGGCAGATAGTAGCAGTTCAGGGCAGTCTTGCAGTCATATTTATGCCCAATTTTAATTGCATACAGATTAAGGGGCAGTTTATGCAGAAACTTCTAGAGAAGGGGTAGTAACTTTGGAGTCTTGCCATGGAAAGAGGAAGTAACTCCCAGGTGTTGCCATGGCAATAGTAAATTGACATGGCACACTCGTGGGCTGTCTGATAGAAAGCTGCTTCTGCCCCTGGCCCTGTATTTGCTAGTCCTCAATCTGGTCCAGTGTCTGAGCCCAGACTCTGGAGTCAAGTCCTGCCTCCTATCTCAGTTTGACCCAATTCTCCAGCAGTCTTGGTCTCCATCTTTACAACATTTCTCATCTCTTAGTCCCCATCTCAAGCCTAGGCTTCAAAATCAGAGTGGGGATTCCCAAGTCCAACTTGCTCCATCTTCTGTACTATCTGAATACTGAAGGTAAATGGGTTTCTGTGCCCCACCACAGCCAGGGCAGCAGCCAGCTTCCTGGGAATGGTGATGAGACCAGCACAACCGTGATTTAGGCAAGCAAAGGTTAGGCTCTGCACCAGACATTCTACCAGAAGGGCTGGATGTGTACAACATATAGCTTTTATGTTTTCCACTCTTACAACATATAGATTTTATATTTTCCACTCAAATACCCTGACATAGTACACTCAAATTGTCTCATACTAGGTAAAGAGAAGAAAATGTTTGTTTTTAAAAATTGATTGACAGTGGCTTATGCCTGTAATCCCAGACTTTGGGAGGCCAAGGTGGGCAGATCACCTGAGGTCGGGAGTTTGAGACCGGCCCGGCCAACATGGAGAAAACATATCTCTACTAAAAATACAAAATTAGCCAGGCATGGTGGTGGGCACCTGTAATCCCAGCTACTCCGGAGGCTGAGGCAGGAGAATCACCTGAACCTGGGAGGCGGAGGTTGCAGTAAGCCGAGATCACGCCATTGTCCTCCAGCCTGGGCAGCAAGAGCAAAACACCATCTCAAAAAAAAAAAAAAAAAAAGGATTGACAGTCATTACAATGAAAAGGCAGGGATTAGTCCGTTCTCACATTGCTATAAAGACGTACCTGAGACTGAGTAAGTATGCATCAGTCCTGTGTAGTGACTGGTGTCCTGTCTTTTGGTAGGTTCCAATGCCATTCTGTTGGAATAGATGTTAAATATGGTTCGAACCAGGAAGGTATAATCAAGGTAATGAAGGTGCCATGAACAAATAAGCAATTACGGTTTTAATAACTGTTACAGACTGTAAGGACCTTGACCACAGGAATCATCTTTGGACTCCTGGCACAGTGACTGCTGCCTGCAAAGACATCCAGGCTTTGACCATGTCTCACTGCCTCCATTGTGACATCCTGGCTCAAGCCACAAACACCTCTCTACTGTGTTAACACAAGAGCTTCTTAATTGGTCTTCTTGCGTCTGTCGTTGGCCTCTGTGATGGTTAATTTTATTTGTCAACTTAACTAGGCCCAGATATTTGGTCAAACAGTATTCTACATACTTCCGTGAAGGTATTTTTTTAGATGAGATTAACATTTAATCAGTAGACTCTGAATAAAGCAGATTGTCTCAGAAGTGTTCTTTCCCCGGAGATCTGCATGGCTCTCTCTTTCATTGCCTTTGAACTGTTGTTGCCTCCTCGGGAAATTCTTCCTTAATCACTATTTAAATCTCACATGTACTGTGCTCTCCACCAGTACTCTCATCCTTATTATGCAGCCTTATTTTTCCCTGTAGCACCTGTCACCTTCTAACATACCCTATCATTTATTTATTTCCTATGGGGATCTCCTTACCACTACAATGTAAGCTGCATGAGGGAAGGGGCCTTTTATTCCCAGCCAGCTAGAGGCACTCAGTACTTATTGAATGAATGAATAAATAAATACCTTCTGCTCCCAGGAAAATTATTACTTACATGTTCTCTTTGCATCTTCAAATTTTCTCCTTTAACTCTTTTCTGTCAGCATTTTAAAAATCTGCAAGATTCCCCATTTTAACAAAACAAAATAAGACAACAAAGACTAACAATGAACTTTTTTCTATGGTTTTATTCTTAGTTCTCTACGCTGTTCATCTTATACCATCTCCCAGGGTGACTTCATCAAGACCCTGGTTTTCAGCCATGATATGCTGATGACATCCATATAAAGACGTCCATATATAATGACCATATAGAGACTATGGTCTCTAGCCCAGCCTACTCTTCTGGAGTTGTAAGTTCAGGCAACTGACTAATATGCATCCTCTGTGCGCTTCACAAGCATCTCAAACTCAACATTTCCAACACTGAGGCCAATAGCATTCCCCTAATCACCTATGCTTTTAGGCAGTAGCCTGTATGTGACACCCATGTCCAGCCAACTGGTCCAAGCCAGAAATCCAGGTTCCCTTATACTTCCTCCCTCTTCCTCACCCCCAAATCTAAATTTCTATGACATTCTTTCCATTTACCTCCTAAATAGCTTTCAAACCCATCTGTTTTCAGGGGCCAGATCAGACCCTCACCACTTTTTGTTTCTATGACTACCCATCACTTTAACAGACCATCCTTCCTCTTGTCTGTTCCCTACCATCTTAATTCATTATGGCTGCCACAAGTGATCCCTCTGAAATGCAAATCAGATCCTGCCATACATCAGCTTAAAACCCTTCCTTGGCTCCCACATAGTTCAGAAGACAGTCTAAAATCTTTTATGATACAAATCCAACCTACCCTTCCCACCTTGTTTCCTGCCATCTCCCTTCTGCTCTACAGTTTTCTTTTTCTTTCCTTTTTTTTTTGAGACAGAGTCTCACTCTGTTGTCCAGGCTGGAGTGCAGTGGCTCAACCTCGGCTCACTGCAAACTCTGCCTCCCAGATTCAAGTGATTCTCCTGTCTCAGCCTCCCGAGTAGCTGGGATTACAGGCGCATGCTACCACGCCTGGCTAATTTTTGTAATTTTTAGTAGACACGGGGTTTCGCCATGTTGGCCAGGCTGGTCTCGAACTCCTGACCTCAGGTGATCTGCCTGCCTCAGCCTCCCAAAGTGCTGGGATTACAGGTATGAGCCGCTGCGCCCAGCCTCTACACTTTTCCCACGTCAAAATGAACTCAGCTCCCCACACTTCATCCCAGTAGTCATTCTTGCCTTCATTCATGCTGACGCTCTGCCTGGAACTCCCAACTCTCTTTTAATTGACAAGGCCAGACATACTTATTCTTAAAGACTCTCCTCATGTGACTTCCTCTTCAGGATGATTTAGAGACTCTTTCTTTGAGGTCTCACAGCATCACACACGGTGCCTCTACTAGCATCTATTACCCTGTATTGAAGTTGATTTACTTACTACCTCCATCTTTCTAAACTTCACAGTTTTTGAAAGCAAGGAATATGTCTTTATACATTTTTTATTCCTCATTCTTAGCTCAGTTCCTGGCATAAAGTAAGTACTCAATAAATCTCATTTAATTGTAATAATGATTTTCTTGTCAGTTCCTAGCATAGCATAAAGCTAAATAAATCTTAGTTAAAAGAAATAAATGGAATGTGACATGCCAGGCAGCTTGAGATCGAGTGAGGCGACTTCACTGAGAGCCTAGGAAGAGGATTCTAACATGGGGATGGCAGATGAAGGCTCCTCTTCTGTCTCTGAGGGGGCAATGTGTCACAAAAGGAAATTGCAATTCAGAGCTGTGACTGGGGTCGAAAATGATGATGGGAAGGAAGGATTTTTGAAGCAGGAAGTTATGTCAACAACTAACCTCACATCACCCTAATGGAAGTTTTCATTTGCAGGGAGAATAAAAGAGTAGTTACTTGGAGATATTCCAAAGCTGTGGGATAGAGACAACAGGATCAGTGGCTAGAGAGGAGAACTTGAATGCATGCCAAGGAGAATGCCTAGTCCACACCCAAGAACCCTTCTGGAGTAATGATAGAAATGGAGAAACTGAGATCATGTTGGCTGAGGGCTGAACTGCCAAAAATGACTTATAATGTATATATACAAGTTCATGGATTAAATGTCTAAATAGAACATACCTCTTATTGGAATTCCATTGACATCACTTCTACTAGACGAAGCTTCTCAACCACAGAGTAGAAGAGGATGTATGCAACTGTCTAAGTGTAGGAACCGGTATAAAATTGTGTGATCAGCTAAACATGGGAATGTTATTATTATTATTATTATTATTATTTTTTTTTTTTTGAGACGGAGTCTCGCTCTGTCGCCCAGGCTGGAGTGCAGTGGCGCGATCTCGGCTCACTGCAAGCTCCGCCTCCCGGGTTCACGCCATTCTCCTGCCTCAGCCTCTCCAAGTAGCTGGGACTACAGGCGCCCGCCACCACGCCCGGCTAATTTTTTGTATTTTTTTAGTAGAGACAGGGTTTCACCGTGGTCTCGATCTCCTGACCTCGTGATCAGCCCGCCTCGGCCTCCCAAAGTGCTGGGATTACAAGCGTGAGCCACCGCGCCCGGCCTATTTTTTCCAAGTCACTGGTCACATATTTGAATTCAAAAAGGTCAAGGACAGGGCCCTTTGCCACAAGACTGAGGCTTCCTTTTAGTTCGACATCAATAGGGACCAGTGGTTCCACATACTACTAATTGGTCTGATTGTCATCCAGCCTTAGTTGCAAGATTATTACAAAAGACCTTACCAAATGCCTGGCTGAACTCCCCTTACCCTGTGTTTATGGCAGTGGGCTTTATGAAGTTCTGCAAAGGTGAATGGATAGCTATTCTGGTAGATCTCTGAACTTCTGTCTTATCCAGTAGAGTAGCTCTACTAGAAACTTCTTTATATATTCAGATACAGGTAAAGATCTCAATGAGTTTTTTTTTAAGTGCATAAACCAGTTATCTATGGCATCAACCAATTTAGCTATTTGATTTAAAAAGGAAACTAGGAGAGTTTAGCATACTCATGATTATCATACACAGGTTGGTTCAGAGTCATCATGATTTCCTTTCTGAGGACAACCAGTAGTTAAATTTGGAGTCAGATGTATTCTGTGTGCCAGCTTTTCTGCTTATAAGCTATATCACTCCCAGGCAAGTTACTTAAATTCCTCTTGGGCCTCAGTTTTATCTGTAAAATGTGTATAGGACCAGTTAATTGTGTTATTGTGTGGATTAAACTAGATGTAAAATTTTAGAGGAATCCTGGCATATTGGAAGATTTTTTTTAAATTAATCCATTCTAAAATTTTTTTAACTGCTGACATCTTGCCTGCATGATGCCTGGGTATCTACACGAGTCAGAATCCTTATTTCCCCCATTTTGAAATCAGAACATTTCCCTGTTTTAATCTGGCCACTCTGTGTTCTCTGTTCATGTATTTATCTGCATATATTTATTGGGCACTTACTCTATACCAGGCAATGTTCTAGATGCTGGAATACAGCAATGAATGAAAGAGATCAGGCCCATGCTCTCAGGGAACTCATCTAGTAGCTAGATTCATCCAACTTTGGAACAAGTCAAGTGCCAAAGACTATCAATGATTTCATCACTGAGAAATATAATTTATCTGGAGTCAGAGATGAAAACGTATTTCTTTTTTTTTTTTTTTTACAGCCCAGAGGTCCTTCATTTTTTTTTTTTTAACACTTATTATGCCATGGATTCATAGGGAATAGGTTCTAGCAGCTAAGGCTCCTTCTCATTCGTTCTCACAAAGTGTGCTTCTCTGGGTGGAGCAGGCTGGCGCTTTAATTGAACCCAGGTACCTTTCTCTTTGGCTTCTTTCTTTTTCTGATCATTTTCCTTCTTGCGTTTCAGGAAGCTGTCTCGGCTCTTAGAGTGTTTAATGTGCTCAGTAGGCCCATTAATTCTCTTGGCAAGAATCTTGCCCTTAACTTGTTTGTTTACAACAATGCCAACGGCATGCTGGGTAACATGGTAGACTCTTCCAGTTTTGCCATGGTAACACCTGTGGGACATTCCTTTTTGAACAGTACCCACTCCCTTGATGTCTACAATGTCACCTTTCTTATAGATTCGCATATACGTGGCCAAAGGAACAACTCCATGTTTTCTAAAAGACCTAGAGAACATATATCGGGTGCCTCTCCTCTTTCCCTTTGTGTTTGTCATTTTGGTGGATTACTGGAAGATGGCGGTTCCTGCCGAAAAGGCATGAAAACGTATTTTTAACACCTTGATATTCTCTTAAGTATCCTTTTCTATCTTGAATTCAGTTTTTCTTGTGAGGAAATCTCATCTCTCTTTTCCAGTCTGAAGGTCATTCCTCTTTATAGAGGACAAAGACAAAATAAGAATTACATAATTTGATTTTCTTTATATTAATATTTTCCCAGCTTCCCTTGGCAGTGTCTGTCCTTTTTGGCTCTTCTTTGTGCTCTGAACATAGCTTTCAAAGCCCTTTGGCTAACTCTACCTCATTCTATTGTAAGAGTCCTGACAACAGCTAGTTATGTTTTTTGTTGTTTGTTGTTTGTTTTTGAGACACAGTCTCACTCTGTCACCCAGGCTGGAGTGCAGTGGCGCGATCTCTGCTCACTGCAACCTCCGCCTCCCAGGTTCAAGCAATTCTCCCGCCTCAGCCTCCCAAGTAGCTGGGATTACAGGCACCTGCCATCATGCCTGGTTAATTTTTGTATTTTTAGTAGAGACAGCGTTTCAGCGTGTTGGCCAGGCTGGTCTCAAACTCCTGACCTCAAGCGACCTGCCCACCTCGGCCTCCCAAAGTGCTGGGATTACAGGCATAAGCCACCGTGCCCAGCCTGTTCGTCTTTTGTGGTAGGCTGTTTGTAATCTGAATTTATGAATAAATATCTGAGTTTCTCAGAGACCTCCTGGCTGGTCATAATGGTCAGTGCTGTAGCACACTCCCTTTACTTAATTTAGTTATGTGGCAGACTCTCTCTCTCTCTCTGTACTCTCCTTTAGATCTCTGCCTGAAGAACTAAAATTTTATAACTTCCTTCCTAAAATATGATATCATAATAATTCCCTAGACCTGTGCTGGCCAGTGGTAGCCACATATGCAATTATAAATTTTCTAGAAGTCACATTATAAAAGTAAATGAAATAGGTAACATTAATTTTAATAGGTTTAATTCAATCCACTATTTTAAAATATTTACATTTCAACATATAATCAATAAACATCATTAATGTTATACTTTGCATTCTCTTCTTTTTGTTCTGAGTCCTCAAAATCACATCTGTATTTTTGAACTTACAGCACATCTCAATTCAGACCAGCCCCATTTCAAAGACTCAATGGCCACATGCACCTACTTAACACATCTCTAGACCCATCATGCAAAAGCTATTCATGCTACCCATTATTTCCTTTTAATATTGAATTAATTATTTCTCATTAAAGCTTTTGGTTAGTAAAAACCGTGAAAAAGAATTAAAATCCCTTAAGTTCTAAAGCTGAGCCAGTTTGAAATAGTATTTGTCGTATTATGCACTCAAGTCTGTGACTTTTGCTTCGTCTCTTTCTCATAACTTGCATATTAATGCACCTAACAATATATTTGAAATATTTAGCACCTTAGTAGCGGGTCACTAAACATCTCTGCTTTCCATTGCTTTTCATCTGTAGTGTCTTAGCTTGTCATTAAAAAACATAGCGGATTAATTGAGCTTTAAACGATATTCCACAAACAAACAAATTGCAAGATGTTTGATCTCATTAATAAGCAAATAAATGCAAAATGAAAGAACAATTGGGAGCCATTTTAGCCTATTAATTTAGCAATTTACTTTTAAATGACTACATCTAATGAGGATAAGACCTTGAAAACCATTTTTTCTGCACACCGTTAATGATATTGTCACATTTTAAGAAAATATTTTGACAATATGAGTCAGTAATGTTAAAAATATTTATCCCATTGATTCTGAATCATCCTTCATGGAATTTATCCTAGAGAAATTATCAGTGATATTGACAATAATATTCATATGGAATGCTTTCTTCAGAATTATTTATAAAAGCAAAAAGTGAAAACAACCTCACTGTCCACAATGGGAAATAAGATAAGTAAATTACACTATGTTCATTAGGCAGCATATTGACTAAGTATTAAAATTATAATAATGAAAAACTTTCAGGAATAATAAAAATATAAGAATAATATGTTAAGCGAGAAGCATATAATTAAATTACATAGGCCAGCTGCTGTGGCTCACGCCTGTAATCCCAACACTTTGGGAGGCTGAGTAATCCTCATAACAGCTCTAAAAAATTACCACTATTATTATCCCCATTTTGCAGATGAGAAAACTGAGGCCCAGGGAGATTCTAGTCACACAGCTTCTAAGTGGCAGATCCAATAATATTAGATGATGAGCTTACTGTTTGAAGTTACATGACAGTGTGGGACTAACATTTTTTAAATGTTTTACAAAACATTTAGCTGTATTGTAAAAAAAAAAAAAAGTATGTTTCAAAATAGAACTTAAAATGTTCCTGTGTTACTCCATTCTCACATTGCTATAAAGAACTACCTGAGACTGAGTAATTTATGAAGAAAAGAGGTTTAATTTACTCATGGTTCCACAGATCGTACTGGAAGCATGGCTGGGAGGCCTCAGGAAACTTACCATCACAGAGGAAGGGCAAAAGGGAAGCAAGCGCGTCTTCACATGGCGGCAGAAGAGAGAGCGAAGAGGGAAGTGCCACACACTTTTAAACCGTCAGATCTCATGAGAACTCACTCCCTATCATGACAACAGCAAGGGGGAAATCTGCCCCCATGATCCAATCACCTCCCACCAGGTCCCTCCCGCAACACTGGGAATTACAATTCAACATGAGATTTGGGTGAGGACACACAGGCAAACCATATCAGTTCCCAATACAAAAAAATTATGAATGCTTGAGGTGATGGAAATACCCAAATACCCTAACTTGATCATTACACATTCTATGCATGTAATGAAATATCACATGTACTGCATAAATATGTACAAATATTGTATATCCATTTAAAAATTTAAAAATATGTACTTCAGAGGTAAAAAATTACACACACACATTTCTATGAAACATACAAATCAAAGAAAAATACTGAAGAAAATATCCAAAAATAAAAATAATGGTTCTATTTGGGTAGTGCGATATAGATTATCTTTTAGATAGAACCATATTCCATGTTTTAAGAAGAAATATTGTAATTGATTTAAATTCTAAAATTAATTCGTACACTTAGGACGTCAGTCGTATGATATGAAGGTGTTGCAGAAGCATATTTAGCCATTGTCTAGTGGTCCATGAGAGGACTGAGATCCTGGTTCTAGCCCCCAATTAGCTGTGAGAACTGAACATACTTTATCATGTTTTCTGGCCTCAGTTCCCTCATCTATAAAATGAAGAATAGAAGTAAATGACATTGTACATTTTCCAGGTCTAATGTTCTATAATTTTACAAAAGCACAGGCCAAAATGATCTCTACTGTGTTTTCGTAGTGAGCATCAAATGAGATAACACTTAGGAAAGTAGTTTAAAATATGAAAAGCATTACCATGTTACATTGGTTCTATTATTAAAGTTCAGCTCTGTAACTACACCGTGTATTGGATTTTGGCAAAATTAATCAAACAATATTGACTATTGACTTCTGAATATATTTTATTAGGTCCTTTTTATTTATTAATTTTAAAAATTGTGTTCACTTATTTTTTAAATTTTTATTTTTTTTAGACAAAGTCTCACTCTGCTGCCCAGGCTGGAGTGCAGTGGCACAATCAGGCTTGCTGCAGCCTTGAACTTCTGGGCTCAAGCAATCCTCCCACCTGAGCCTCCTGAGTAGTTGGGACTACAGGCACACACCGCGACACGTGGCTAATTTCTTTAAAAGGTTTTTGTAGAGTTGGGGTCTCCCTGTGTTGCCCAGGCTGATCTTGAACTCCTGGGCTCAAGCCATCCTCCCACCTAGGCCTCCCAAAGTGCTGAGATTAGAGGTGTGAGCCACTGTGCCTAGCCTATGGTGTCCTTTTTAGATTGGTCGACAATATACAATGTTTTAACAAATCAATGTAGACAAAGTAACAGTGCTCCTAAACAAGTGTGGTTGCTCTGTATCTTGAATATATTAGCTTACCTCTTAGTTTACTGTTAGAATGCTATTGTGAGAATTAGACATTTTTGAGAATTTTTAAAAAACTGTTACTGGTATTATTAGCCCATTTAGTAACAGCTAAAATTACATTTTTCGGTGCTCTATTTTTTTTTCATATTTGGTTATCAAAACTTGGAGATTGTCAAGAAATATGCATATGCCAGCTGTGCCTGGAAGTTCAGCTTAGAAAGCAGTAGAAAATATTTGGCATCTTGAGAGTTTTAAATACTGAAAATAAGGGCCATATTTTTATACCTGTAAACCAATCAGTAAGACATTTATTCCTGCTAACTTGTAATACAAGCTTTTGGTCTTAAATGGGTGAATTAATTTATTCAAGAGATGTTAGCATTCCAACCCAGTTGCAATGTGTTGGGTACTCTTATAGGTGTTGACAAGAGAATAAAATAGAAATGGTAACTCAGGGAGTTTTCCATCCTGGGGAGGGGTGTGGAAAAACACTACAAGAGACAACAGATAAAGAAATTAAGTATGAAAGGAAGGAATTAGGTGCCACAAGAAAAGACTAAGAAAAATGGGCTCTATGTTAGAGTGGATGCCTAAGGAGGGTCTCTCTGAATGGGTGACCACCAAAGCCAAAAGAATAAGAAAGAGAGGGAGCCGGATCATGCAGAGTTGGGACAAAAGAGTTGCAGGCAGAAAGCAAGCAGTGCACAGGCTCCAAAGGGGCAAAACTGACTTGTGCAAGGAACTGAGAGAAGGTCAATAGAGTTGGAAACTGCAGAGTGGGAGGAGGTGGGAGGAACAAGGTGGGAATCAAGAAATGGGAATGAGCCAGTTCAAGGAGGGCCTGAACCTCTGGAAAGAAACTTTGTTCTGGATTCAATGGAAAGCCACTGAAATGTTTCTACCCTGCTTATTCAACTTTGAACATTTTTATTTTCTATTTTTAAAAATAATACATATGAACGGTAAATAATTCAAAAGGAACTAAAGGTTTTATATATAGAGTGAAGATTCAGCCTGTCCCATTTCTTCCCATTCCTACTACTCCCAAGTCCTGTATCCAGAAGGTACAAATGTTGGCAGCATACATCTGCATAAAGGATAAGAGTAAAGATGTGTGCATACATATTTATAGTTTTTCTCAAAAGGTAGCATAATATACACATTGTTCTACAATTTGCTTTCCTTTTTACTTAGTATATTTTAGCAACATATCAATACAATACGACACAACACAACACAACAATACAGTGTAAGTAGCCTTACTATTTTTTCTTTCAGTGACTCCATAGTATTCCACTGAAGGCATATCTTACAGTTTATTGAATCTCTTCCTTATTTGGCCATTTAGCTTGCTTCCAACTTTTGCTGTTACACATAAGGACATAAATATCATTGTTCACATTTTTCCCACATGTGAATATGTCAATAAGAATAAATTCCTAGAAATGGAATAAATTCCCAGAAATATGCATTTTTCATGTTTGATAGAAAGTGCCAAATTGTTCTCCAAATTGGTCAGACTAATTATTTTCCTGTCATTAATAGTATATGAAATTAATTATTACTCAATATAGTCCTTCAAATAGTGCACATTTTTGTTGTTGTTAATCATTTGTGGAAAACAGATATTGTACAGAAGTTTCAGTTGGCATTTCACTTATGAATGAGGTAGAACGTTTTTCAAAGATGCCAAATTCATTCACATGTCTCTTCCTATGAACTATTTCATGTTTTTGTTTATTTTTCCTTTGAATTATTGGCCTTTTCTAATCGATGTGTAGGTATTTTATCCATTTATAACTCATTTTGCATGTTGTATTTTTTATCCATGCAATTTAAAAAAAATTTCTATTTCATCAAATTTATTAGTCTTTTTTTATAGTTGCTGAATTTTGTGTAGTGCTTAGAAAGTGTTTTTTTTAACTCTCATATTATTAAAAATAATTATCCAGTCTTTTTACTGGTATTTTCATAATTTATTAAACGTTTAAAAAATATTATTTAATCAATCTGAAATTTATTTTGGTGAAAGGAGTAACGTGGGGTTCATATTAATTTTTCTCTTGATTGGCTATTAAAACACTCCACTGCTGTCTACTAAATAAATCATCATTTCTCTAGTGATGTGAAATTCAAATATTATGATATACAAAGTATACATTCAACATATATTTATTTATTTTTATACTCTGTAGTATTGCCTATTTATAAGGATATATATTTGCCAATTATAAACTGTTTTAATTATTTCCTATAATATTTGGAGTACGGACAGGAACAGTTTATTAATCTTTCTTCAGAATTTATTTGTTTTTTCTTGCTTATTTATTTTTCCATTGAACTTAGAATTGGTTCACTTAATTCCAAAAACAATTTTTTCTCGGGTATTTTTATTGAGATCACATTAAACTTGTGATTTAATTAAGAACACTGAACTTTACAATATTGAATCTATCAGCTCAGGAATAAGGCATACTATTCTATTTGGATAATATTTTTATGTTACTCAGTAGCATTTGAAAACCTTATATAGATCTTATATATTTCTTATAATATTTCTTGTAATCTTATAGCTATTATAAGTGATGTCATTTTATGTTCTGATTTTGATATAAGTAATTAACTGAATTTTGATATTAACTTCGTATCTTATCAAATTCACTTATTGTTTTTATGTTTTTCATGTGTACAATCATAGAATCTACAAATATCAATATAGTTGCTTCTTCCTTTCCTACTTTTCATTTCTCTTTTTTTCCCCTGGCTGTCTTATACATGGTGGTGGTCCTAGAAACTTGTGTATGTTTGTTAAGAAAGTATAGATCGATTCATGATTTGTTAATATTTTTGAAAGCTCAAGGAACATATCTAAAATCTCTATAGCATCCATGAAGATGATATGATGAATTTTCACCTTTGTAACATTAATATGGTAAAACAACAGATTGTCTAATGTGAAGCTATCATTGCATCACTGGTATGAACCCCATTTGGTTGTGGCTTGCCATTTTTTAAAGATGCACTTTGGTTTGATTAACTAATATTTTATTTATGACATTTATATTGCTATCCATAAGTGATAGATGATCTTAACTTTTATTAACTGAAAATCTCTCAGACTTTATTTTTAAAGGATAATTTTCTGGATATAGATTTTAGGCTGATAATTCAACTCTTTAAAGATGCTAGTCCCTGATAGGCTGTCTTGTATTGTTTTTAATGAGAGGTTAGCAGTCATTTTCTTAGTCTGTTTCTGCTGCTGTAAAGGAATACCTAAGACAGGGTTATTTATGAAGGAAAAAGATTTATGGCCAGGCATGGTGGCTCACACCTGTAATCCCAACACTTTGGGAAGCCAAGGCAGGCAGATCACTTGATGTCAGGGTTCAAGACCAGCCTGGACAACATGGTGAAACCTCATCTCTACAAAAAAAAATTAGCAAGCGTGGTGGTGCACACCTGCAATCCCAGCTACTCAGGGGGCTGAGGCATGAGAAATGCTTGAATTCTGGAGGCAGAGGTTGCAGTGAGCCAGGATCGTGCCACTGCACTCCAGCCTGGGCAACAGAGTGAGACTCCGTTTAAAAAAAGAGAGAGAGAGATTTATTTGGCTTATGATTCTGATAGCTGGAAAAGTTCAACATTGGGCTGCTTCCAGTAATGGTGGACGGAAGGCAAAGGGGAGCTGGTATGTGCAGAGATAACAGGGCAAGAGAGGACACAAGGGGTGGGTGAGGTGCCAGGCTCTCTTTAACAATCAGTTCCTATGCAGCTAACAGAGGGAGAACTCACTCACCACCCCGCAGGGAGGGCATTAATCCATTCATGAGGGGTTTGCCCCCATGACCCAAACACCTCCCATTAGATCGCCGCCTGTAGTATTGGGATCAAATTTCGACATGAGGTTTGAGTGGCACAAACATCCAAACTATAGCAGTAATTTTTACCTTTGGAAAATGTTCAGCCATTATTTTTGCAAATGTGTCCTCTGTTCTGAACTCTACTCTCCTTCTATGACCCCAGTTACCACTTGATAATATTTCAACCAACCACTGAAATTCTTCATTTTTAAGAAATCTCTCTTCTCTATATTTAAATTTAGATTTTCTGTTGCTCTATATTTAAGTTTTCTGATACTTCCTTCTGCATATTTCAATCTGCTATTCAGCCCATCCAGTGAATTTTTCATTTCTGACTTTTTTTAGTTCCAGATTTTCCATGTATTTAATTTATATAGTTTTGATTTCTCTGCTGAAATTCATCTTTTTGCTAAAAAAAAAAAAAGTTCATGCTCTTCTTTTAATCCTGAAAAAAAATTATAATACTCTTGGAAAATTTCTATTTCATAATTTCATCATCTGGGTCATCTCAGGTCTGTTTATTTCGACTTATTTTCTCCTGGGTATTTGGTCACATTTTCTTGCTTCTTTGCATGTCTAGTAACTTTCATCGCATATGGGATATTGCAGCTGCTATGTTGCTGAGAGTTTGGATTTTGTTGCCTTTCTTTAGTGTTGAGTTTTATTCTGGCAGGCAGTTAATTTACTGGTGAATCAACTGACTTTAGGCTTTATTAGGTAGCATTTACCTTACGGTTAGTATACCCCTATATTTTTTTTTTTTTTTTTTTTTTGAGACGGAGTCTCGCTCTGTCGCCCAGGCTGGAGTGCGGTGGCGCGATCTCGGCTCACTGCAAGCTCCGCCTCCCGGGTTCACGCCATTCTCCTGCCTCAGCCTTTCCGAGTAGCTGGGACTACAGGCGCCCGCCAACACGCCCGGCTAATTTTTTTGTATTTTTAGTAGAGACGGAGTTTCACCGTGGTCTCGATCTCCTGACCTCGTGATCAGCCCGCCTCGGCCTCCCAAAGTGCTGGGATTACAAGCATGAGCCACCGCGCCCGGCAGTATACCCCTATTTTTTAACGATTTGATGGTTTTAGTGAAATTATAGAATTGTGTCACCATCACCACAATCCTGTGTAAGAACATCTCCATCATCCCAGAAAGTTTCTTCACGCTGTTTCCAGTCAATTCCAATTCTTATCTTCAGCCCAAGACAAGCACTGATCTGCCTTCTGCCTTCATAAGTTTGCCTTTTCTAGACATTGCATATATATTTAGTAGTCTTTTGTGTCTGGCTTCTTTCACTTAGCATTTTTTCTAGCTTAATACATTTTATTATTAATTATATGTATATATGTATTATTAATATATATGTATTATTAATGCATATGCCAGTAATCATTCTACTTACTTGCTGAATATACAATTTCATTGTATGGATACACACATTTTGTTTATCTGATCACTAGTTGATGAAAATTTAGATTTTTACTTGCTTTTGGCTATTATAAATGAGTTTACAATTTCATTGCATGGATACACACATTCTGTTTATCTGATCACTAGTTGATGAAAATTTAGATCTTTACTTGCTTTTGGCTATTATAAATAATGCTGCGGTGAACATTCATGTACATATCTTTGTGTAGATGTTTTTAATTCTCTTGAGTAGATTTCTAGGAGTGAATTTGCTAGGTTGAATGATAAATTTTTGTTTAACATTTCAGTAAACCAGCAAAATGTGTTTCAAAGTGGATATACCATGTTCGTTTCCATCAGAATGCATGATGCTTCCCATTTCTCCATATCCTTGCCAACACTTGGCATTCTTGTTTCTTATTACAGCCACTCCAAGGGGTGTATAGTGGTAGATAGGCCACTGTTGTTTCAATTCACATTTCTCTAATAACTACTGGTATTGAGCAAATTTTCATGTGCTTATTAACCATTTATATATGTATACTTTTGTTTGTTTGTTTTGTTTTTTGTTGTTGTTTTTTTTCTTTTTAAGACGGAGTCTCGCTCTGTCACCCAGGCTGGAGTGCAGTGGCGCGATCTCAGCTCACTGCAAGCTCCGCCTCCCGGGTTCACGCCATTCTCCTGCCTCAGCCTTTCCGAGTAGCTGGGACTACAGGCACCCGCCACCACGCCCGGCTCATTTTTTTGTATTTTTAGTAGAGACGGGGTTTCACCGTGATCTCGATCTCCTGACCTCGTGATCCGCCCGCCTCGGCCTCCCAAAGTGCTGGGATTACAAGCGTGAGCCACCGCGCCCGGCCTATATATGTATACGTTTTTAAAATGAACCTCTAATTCAAGTCTTTTGCTCACTTTTTAATTTGGTTGTCAGTCCTACTTTTAAGGTGTGGCTTTTCTGTGATTTCAAAACAGAATGCCTGAGGTATTACGTGAAATGACTCCACTCTGCCAGGTCAGAACGCCAGTACCCCTCAGCACTGTGGAACCTGCAGTGTCCCAGAGCTTCTTATAGCCCTTCTCTGCCAGAAATCATGGAGCTTCACATGTGCATGCCAATGGCTCAAAAGAATCTATATGCAGATTTCTAGAGCTACGCTTCTGTGCAGCTTTTTCCTCTCTGGATATGCCTCTTCAAAAATTATAGCTGCGTCAGTAGCCCTGAACTCTACTGTTCCCTCCACCCAGCAAGACCACTGCTGTCAATCTGGGTGAACTCCTTATACCACAGTGTGGAAAGTGCCCCAGGCAGAAAGCTAAAGGCAAGGTGTGTCTGCCTGCCTGTGATTCCATCTTGAATGGACTACAGCCCTTTGTGGTAAGTTGTCCAATGTCTGAAAACAGTTACTTCATCATTTTTGTCCAGTTTGAGAGTTCATTACTTTTCAGTAGCTACATCCAAAACCTGTTATTTAGTCATATTCATAATCAGAAGTCCCTTTCTTTTTAATATAAAAATGTTTCTTTCAGAAATTTTACCTCTAAATATATATATTCATTGTGTGTGTATACACATGTATGAATATTAAACCTTAGCCTGAAATGTGTAAAAAATATTTTAAAGACTTCCACTGCTTTATTTTTAAATAAATAATGACTTCTCCTAGGAAAGTTTTATAAAGTTGCAATGAAATAATAATACATATCACTTTTCAGCTGAACCTTTTACTCTATTGGACAATTGCATAATGACCCATAAAAGTTTTGATTTTATTGGTGGAATTTAAATGTATGATATGAAGTGATTTTTTTTCGATTCTAACTGCTTCAGAGAAACAGGAAATGCATTCTAAGAAATTCCATCTGTGACAACAGATTGAGGCACAAAGGACTGCAGTTCAAATTTAAGAGGCAAATAAAAGGGAAAATGGAAGAAACCATCAATAGCTTCATTACGTTGATCGCAATGAAATTAAAATGCAAACATGGTCTGCCCAAATGGGATTGTTTGCGAATGCCACAGTAATCAATGGCAACAAATACAGATCAAAATATACCATTTTTGTGTTCCATTCTGGAATAGTGGAATGAAGAGAAGTTTGAGTCTGTGTTTAGTGTGATGATACTGTAATTGTTAAATAGGTGACAAGGAAAAAATTTTGACATGTGTGCTAAAAGTTCTTCAAGATATTTATTTCTAAATCTTTTGTAGGTAACATTCTAGGAAATTCCAGATCTGAGTACAAAATAGAGACAAATATATCATCTGTATTCTCAATACGAAGGCTTTGAGAGATCAAAAATCATGATGTTTGCTGAAAACACTGCCTATTGTCTCTTGAAGCCAAAGGAAAAGGTAATCCTCCATCATCTAAGTGTTCCCCGGGTAAAATGATTTGACAGAATTCAAATAGTTCTCTTTCACGTTCTGACAAATTGCTCCCACTTCCCCCCAAATCAGTCAGTCTGTCTGTCTGTCTATCTATCTATCTATCTATTATCTATCTATCTATCTTCCTACCTAACAGGCTTTGTGTGAGCAATAAAGCTGTTTATTTCACCTGGGTGCAGGTGGGCTGAGTCCGAAAAGAGTCAGCGAAGGGAGATAAGGGTGGGGCCGTTTTATAGGATTTGGGTAGGTAAAGGAAAATTACAGTCAAAGGGGGTTTGTTCTCTGGCAGGCAGGAGTGGGGGTCGCAAGGTGCTCAGTGGGGGCGCTTTTTGAGCCAGGATGAGCCAGGAAAAGGACTTTCACAAGGTAATGGCATCACTTAAGGCAAGGACCAGTCATTTACACTTCTTTTGTGGTGGAATGTCATCAGTTAAGGTGGGGCAGAGCATATTCACTTCTTTTGTGATTCTTCAGTTACTTCAGGCCATCTGGGCATATATGTGCAAGTCACAGGGGATGCGATGGCTTGACTTGGGCTCAGAGGCCTGACATTCCTGCCTTCTTATATTAGTAAGAAAAATAAAATAGTGTTGAAGTCTTGAGGCGGTGAAAATTTTTCGGGGGTGGTATGGAGAGAGGATGGGCGATGTTTCTCAGGGCTGCTTTGAGCGGGATTAGGGGCGGCGTGGGAACCTAGAGTGCGAGAGATTAAGCTGAAGGAAGATTTTGTGGTAAGGGGTGATATTGTGGGGATGTTAGAAGAAACATTTGTCGTGTAGAATTATTGGTGATGGCCTGGATACGGTTTTGGATGAATTGAGAAACTAAATGGAATAAGAGAAGGAGAAAAACAGGTATTAAAGGTCTAAGAATTGGGAGGACCGGCCGGGCGCAGTGGCTCACGCTTGTAATCCCAGCACTTTGGGAGGCCGAGGCGGGCGGATCACGAGGTCAGGAGATCGAGATCACGGTGAAACCCCATCTCTACTAAAAATACAAAAAAATTGGCCGGGCGTGGTGGCGGGCGCCTGTAGTCCCAGCTACTCGGAGAGGCTGAGGCAGGAGAATGGCGTGAACCCGGGAGGCGGAGCTTGCAGTGAGCCGAGATCGCGCCACTGCACTCCAGCCTGGGCGACAGAGCGAGACTCCATCTCAAAAAAAAAAAAAAAAGAATTGGGAAGACCTAGGACATCTGATTAGAGAGTGCCTAAGGAGATTCAGCATAGTCCTGCCAGCAAAGATTATTTATTTACTTCAAGGGCTAAAAGTGGCAGTTTGGGAATAGCACGAGGAGATATCAGCTGTGGTGGCTTGGAGAAACAGTGTAAACCGGCAGTGTAAACAAGAGCAGGGCATGTATGAGTAGTTGAGAACGGTGAATAGGAGTATGACTTGACAGAAAATAGTAGGGATGACAAGTTTTTATGGGGCACATTCTAAGTTGGTCTGGTGTCTGGAATGAGACTGGGGCCTAATAAAAAGGAGTGTCTACACAGGAGCTTAAATGGGCTGTATCTTGTAGCATTCTGAGGACAGGCCTGAACTCTGAGAAGCGAAAGTGGTAAAAGGATTGTCCAGTCCTTTTTAAGTTGGTGGCTGAGCTTGGTGAGGTGTGTTTTTAATAGACCATTAGTCTGTCACTGAATACTAAGAGCCTGAAAAAATGCTTGGCTGATTTGACTAATAAGGGCTGGTCTGTTATCAGACTGTATAGAGGTGGGAAGGCTAAACTGAGGAATTACGTCTGACAGAAGGGAAGAAATGACTGCGGTGGCCTTCTCAGACCCTGTAGGAAAGGACTCTACTTATCCAGTGAAAGTGTCTACCTAGACAAAGAGGTATTTTAGTTTTCTGACTCGGGGCATGTTGAGTAAAGCTAATTTGCCAGTCCCGGGTGGGGGCAAATCCTCGAGCTTGATGTGTAGGGAAGGGAAGGGGCCTGAATAATCCCTGAGGAGTAGTAGAATAGCAGATGGAACACTGGGAAGTTATTTCTTTGAGGATAGATTTCCACGATGGAAAGGAAATGAGAGGTTCTAAGAGGCGGGCTAGTGGCTTATACTATAGCATAGCCTGCCTTTGCTGGTGTGTGGTGATTAGGCCTGGTGGAACTGCCATCAATAAACTAAGTGTGATCAGGGTGACAAACAGGGAAGAAGGAAATGTGGGGAAATGGGGTGAACGTCAGGTGGATCAGAGAGATGTAGTCATGAGGGTCAGGTGTGGTATCTGGAATAATGTGGGAGGCCGGATTGAAGTCCGGGGCAGGAACAATGGTAATTGTGGAGACTTAACAAAGAGTGAGTACAGCTGAAGGAGCCAGGGAGCAGAAAGTATATGCGTCAGGTGTGAGTAAGAAAATAGATTTTGGAAATTATGGGAGCTGTAGAGAGTGAGTTGAGCATAGTTTGTGATTTTTAGGGCCTCTAAAAGTATTAAAGCAGCAGCAGCCGCTGCACGCAGACATGAGGGCTAGGCTAAAACAGTAAGGTCAAGTTGTTTGGACAGAAAGGCTACAGGGTGCGGTCCTGGCTTTTGTGTAAGAACTCTGACCTCACCATGCCTAGGAAGGAAAGGAGTTGTTGTTTTGTAAGGGATTGAGGTTTGGGAGATTAACTGGACACGATCAGCAGGGAGAGCACGTGTGTTTTTATGAAAATTATGCTGAGATAGGTAACAGATGAGGATGAAATTGGAGCTTGACTGAAGTAATGGGGGCTGCCTGTGAAACTTTGCAGCAGTACAGCCCAGGTAATTTGCTGAGCCTAATGGGTGTCAGGGTCAGTCTAAGTGAAAGCAAAGAGAGGCTGGGACAAGGGGTGCAGGGGAATAGTGAAAAAAGCATCTTTAAGATCGAGAACGGAATAGTGAGTTGTGGAGGAAGGTATTGAGGACAAAAGAGCGTACGGGTTGGGCACCACAGGATGGATAGGCAAAACAATTTGGTTGATAAGGAGCAGATCCTGAACTAATCTGTAAGACTTGTCCGGTTTTTGGACAGGTAAAATGGGGGAATTGTAAGGAGAGTTATAGGTTTTAGAAGCCCATGCTGCAGCAGGCGAGTGATAACAGGCTTTAATCCTTTTAAAGCGTGCTGTGGGATGGGATATTGGCGTTGAGCGGGGTAAGGGTGATTAGGTTTTAATGGGATGGTAACGGGCATGTGATCGGTTGCCAGGGAAGGAGTAGAGATGTCCCATACTTGTGGGTTAAGGTGGGGGGATACGAGAGGAAGACGCGAAGGAGGCTTTGGGTTGGGGAGAAGGGCGGCAATGAGATGTGGCTGTAGTCCAGGAATAGTCAGGGAAGCAGGTAATTTGGTTAAAATATCTCGGCCTAATAAGGGAACTGGGCAGGTGGGGATAACTAAAAAAGAGGGCATAAAAAGATTGTTGTCTAAATTGGCACGAGAGTGGGGGAGTTTTCAGGGGTTTAGAAGCCTGTCGTCAATATCCACAACAGTTATGGAGGCAAGGGAAACAGGCCCTTGAAAAGAAGGTAATGTGGAGTGGGTAGCCTCGGTATTGACAAGGGGACGGATTTACCTTCCACTGTGAGAGTTACCCGAAGCTCGGCGTCCGTGATGGTCTACGGGGCTTCCGAGGTGATCGGGCAGCGTCAGTCTTCAGCTGCTAAGCCGAGAAGGAGTCAGAGGGCCTTGGGCCAGAGTTCCAGGGGCTCTGGGAGTGGCTGCCAGGTGAGTTGAACAGTCCGATTTCCAGTGGGGTCCCGCACAGATGGGACAGGGCTTAGGAGGAATCCTGGGCTGCAGGCATTCCTTGGCATGGTGGTCAGATTTCTGGCACTTTAGCAAACTCCTGGGGGAGGAGGTTCTGGAGGAATGCCTGGCCGCTGCGGTTCAGGCGTTTGGAAGTTCTTGTGTGCTGGAGATGTGGCTGGGGTTTGTCTCACAGTGGAGGCAAGGAATTGCAACTTTTTTCTATTATTGTACACCTTGAAGGCGAGGTTAATTAAATCCTGTTGTGGGGTTTGAGGGCCGGAATTTAATTTTTGAAGTTTTTTCCTGATGTCAGGAGTGGATTGGGTGATAAAATGCATATTAAGAATAAGGCGGCCTTCTGGCCCTTTAGGGTCTAGGGCTGTAAAGTGTCTCAGGGTTGCTGCCAAACTAGTCATGAACTGGGCTGGATTTTTATATTTGATGAAAAAGAGCCTAAACGCTATCTGATTTGGGATAAAGAAAAAGGAGCATTAACCTTGACTATGCCTTTAGCTCTAGCCACCTTTTTAAGAGTAAATTGCTGGGCAGGTGGGGGAGGGCTAGTCACGGAACGAAACTGTAAGCCAGACCCGGTGTGAGGAGGGGAGGTGATAGAAGGATTATAGGGTGGAGGAGTGGAGGCTGAGGAAGAATTGGGACCTAGCTGGGCCTGGCGAGGAGCAGCCTGGGGAGGAGGGGAGAGGTCAGATGGGTCTGTAGAAAAGGAAGACTGATAAGACTCAGCGACGCTTGGGGTTGGGACTGAGGGGACAGGCGGGAGGGAAAGAAGGAGGATCTGGGAGGAATCGCATTGGGAACAGAGACTAGGAAGGGAACGAAGTGTGAAAAATGCCTGGATGTAAGGCACCTCAGACCATTTGCCCATTTTTCGACAAAAATTATTTAGGTCTTATAGGACGGAGAAATCGAAAGTGCCATTTTCTGGTCATTTAGAGCCATTGTCAAGTTTGTATTGGGGTCAAGCGGTGTTGCAGAAAAAAAATAAGGCGTTTAGGTTTTAGGTCAGGCATGAGTTGAAGAGGTTTTAAGTTCTTGAGAACACAGGCTAAGGGAGAAGGAGGAATGGAGGGTGGAAGGTTGCCTATGGTGAAGGAGGCAAACCTAGAGAGAAGAGAGCGTAGAGACACGGAGGGAAGGGGTTCGGAGGTTCTTACCCTCCAGAAAAGTGGGAAAGGGGTTGGGGCATGGAAATAAGGGATTGGGGCGTAGAGATATGAGATTGGGGCGCGGAAATAAGGGATCGGGGCACAGAGATAAGAGGTCGGGGTGTGGAAATAAGCAATTGGGGGTCCTTGCCCCCTAGAAAAGCGGGACTTGCCGCTAAGGGTGAAGGACCAAGGCAGGCGTCCCTGCGTGGTCTGACACCTCTGAAACGTGGGTGAATAATCAGAGAGGCGTCCCGCAATGATTAAACACCAAGGGAAGGCTGCCTTCCCAGTCCGTGACCGGTGCCGGAGTTTTAGGTCCACGGATAAAACGTGTCTCCTTTGTCTCTACCAGAAAATGAAAGGAATTGAAATTAAGAGAAGGGAGAGATTGATGAGTGGAAAGGAGAAAGTGGTTGAGGGATAGTGAGAGGGGTTGGAGAAGAGAGTAAGAAGAGGCCGCTTACCGGATTTGAAATTGATGAGATGTTCTTTGGGCTGGTTGGTCTGAGGACCTGAGGTCGTAGATGGATCTTTCTCACGGAGCAAAGTACAGGAGGACAGAGGATTGATCTCCCAAGGGAGGTCTCCCGATCCAAGTCACGGCACCAAATTTCACTCGCATCCGTGCGAAGAGACCACCAAACAGACTTTGTGGAGCAATAAAGCTGTTTATTTCACCTGGGTGCAGGTGGGCTGAGTCCGAAAAGAGAGTCAGCGAAGGGAGATAAGGGTGGGGCCGTTTTATAGGATTTGGGTAGCTAAAGGAAAATTACAGTCAAAGGGGGTTTGTTCTCTGGCAGGCAGGAGTGGGGGTCGCAAGGTGCTCAGTGGGGGCGCTTTTTGAACCGGGATGACCCAGGAAAAGGACTTTCACAAGGCAATGTCATACTTAAGGCAAGGACTGGCCATTTACACTTCTTTTTTGGTGGAATGTCATCAGTTAAGGTGGGACAGGGCATATTCACTTCTTTTGTGATTCTTTAGGCCATCTGGGCGTATACGTGCAAGTCACAGGGGATGCGATGCTTGGCTTGGGCTCAGAGGCCTGACACTATCTATCTATCTATCTATCTATCTATCTATCTATCTATCTATCTATCTATCTATCTATCTATCTATCTATCTATCTATCTATCTATCTATCTATCATCTATCTAACTATATTTACAATGTGATTTGGCCTGGAATCCCTGCCACTGTAGCTTCTTAAAATAATGTTGAGTTTAATTATCTGAAATTCTTTTAAATTTATTTTTGTTAGCTATTTATTGTTCAGACTTTAGTAACTTCACATGGGCAAATACAAGCATAAATTCTATCCCTTGCTTTTGTATATTGTATCTCAGGGGATACAACAAAATTATTACGATATAGTTAATTTGGGTTTATATATGAATATTAGAGGTATGTGCTACACTACGATTTTGAGTGTAGATGGCTAGACAGAATCCAAAAATGAGTTGAAATCACTGTCCCATAATTAAATGATCTTATCTTATAAATGTGAAAAACTGTGAAAGATGGCAAAGAGATGAGAAATCAGAACATCTAAATTCTAGTCCAAGTAGGACAAGATTAAATTAAGTGATTAAAACTTAGTTATCTCAGTTAAACTTCTCATCTAAAAAAGAAGGGCTTTTATCTGAAAGATCACTGTAGAACATAGCTCCAAGAACTCCATAACATAGCTGGCACCCCAGACATTTGCACAGAATATTTAATAAACACAAGAGGATGCTAAAGCGAGTCTGCTCCACGGAACAGGAGTCCTATCCTTTAAATTTGCCTTTCCTTCTCTTTCTCTCACTCAGTTCTCCTTCTGAGTGTTTCACGTATCTAATTAATGCTACAGAGGATGTTAGACCAGTAAAAACAACAACTTTGTTCTACCTTGTTTAGGAATTCTCTTGTTCTCAAGTTTTCCTATTTTTCAAAAGGATTACAACTAGGATTGGTAACTCCTGAAGTTTTTCTTGTTTCATTTTGGCTTAAATTTTTACCGGAATTAAAAAAAAATCATTTTTCTTAGCTGTTCTGGTTGAAAGTACATTTTCTTTTTTTATACATAAGTTTTCTCCCTTTAAATGTCCTGTGATACAGACTCCCCATGAATAATGTTATACTGCACTTTGGTCTCTGGCATCATTTTTACTTCTTCACTTTAGAAAAATCAGGTATCCTTCAATGCTGAGATGTGCATCCTTTCTTGAGTCACCGGGGAGGGCCACCATGTGATTGGACACCACATCTTGCAGTACTCATGCACACAGTGTCACCCGCATTTGTAATCGCAAAGGCATTCTGATGTTATTAATGACACCTTCTACTTGCACAGTACTGTTTATATATTATTAGGTAATTCTACACATTTCCTCACTGGATCTTCGTCGCAAGACTCTTTTGATGCAGGCATGGCACGCACTATTCTTTAAGAAGGAAAGAATGGAAGATCAGAAATAGCAAGTAACAAAGAACCCAAGAGGTGGGATTGAGGGAAGAACCCACGTACTCTGGCCCCTGGTTCAAGGCTCAATCACTATGTCACATCATCTTTCCTCTCCAAAGAAACAGACATTTCCTTCAGCCCTGATCTAAACTGAAAACCTTCTTTGAAATCACTATGAAACCTAATTTCATATCAATTCACATGTCATCAGAACTTTTGCTGCTAGTTGGGGATGGGACAATAGATCTCTTAGAGTCACCAATAACCTGTCAGCTTTATGATCAATACGCCTGTTACCTTTTTGCTTCACGTCCCTGAGGCATGACAGGAAGAAGCAATTTCTGAGTGTGATTCTTCATATACTTTATTTTCTCTTGTTTTCTTTTCTTTAAATAAAAAGGAAATTTTTGTTTTAAGAAAAGATGGTACTGATATCACATATAAATTATTTTCGATTTGACTTCTCAACATGATAAGTTCATGAAATTGATTTTTACATGCGTTAGTTGGCGTCTTCAATTCCTTTCCTATTTTTCATGTTATCTTTGTAATCTACTGTTAATACAGGAAGTGCTTGAAACTTTGGGACCCATGTATGAACTTGTCTAATTTCCAAATCTTAGGAAAATACACTGAGAATGAACTACAGAATAATGAATTTGGATATCTGGGTAATCAGCTTTCGGGAGAAGAAATATGAGGTATTCCATAGTTTCTATATCTCGGCTCTGATCATATTCTCAAGCTATTTTGGCAAAGAAAATAGCTTCTCTTATTTATACCACAAAATGCATTATTATGATCAAAAGAGAAAAAAATGGGATTTTAAGATAAGTCATCGAGATGTTAGCTTCCATGTTTTATGATGTAAGAAGAACCACCTGTACACGTTGACAAATACAAGCTCTCACCTTTGCAACTTGTATCAATATGATGGCATCCAGGATAATATTCACACTTTCCTGTACTGACTGTAACGAGGGCATCAATGTTTCAGCATTTGGGTGTCTGTTGTTTTGAGAATCTACTCAAAGTCTCCAGATAATTTTCTTTTGGATTACTTCAGTTCTCTGTGATAACAGATCTGACAGATTTTATGAGCCAAGTTAAAACACCTGGCATGGTGGCATGTGCCTGTAGTCCCAGCTACTTGGGAGGCTTAGGTGGGAGGATTGCTTGAGGCCAGGAGGTTGAGGCTGCAGTGAGATATGATCGTGTCACTGCATTCCAGGGTCTCACTCTGCCGCTCCGTCCTGGGCAATAGAGTGAGACCCTGTCTCTAAAAAAAAATTTTTATTTATTTATTTATTATTTTTTATTTTTTGAGATGGAGTCTCACTCTCTCACCCAGGCTGGAGTGCAGTGGCACAATCTCAGCTCACTGTAACCTCTGCCTCCCGGTTTCATGCCATTCTCCTGCCTCAGCCTCCCGAGTAGCTGGGACTACAGGCACCTGCCACCACGCCTGGCTAATTTTTTGTGTTTTTAGTAGAGACGGGGTTTCATCGTGTTAGCCAGGATGGTCTCGATCTCCTAACCTCGTGATCCACCTGCCTCGGCCTCCCAAATTGCTGGCATTACAGGCGTGAGCCACCATGCCTGGCTCTAAAAAAATTTTGCTTAAGTTGCAAAAAATAAACATACGTATAGTCAGAATTATAAGACTGTCTGCATATTCAGAGCATGAGGTCTTACCCTGACAGATGTTCATTGACCTATGAATCTGACCAAACTGCCATCATTGCAATATAGCTATGTCTATCTTAATGAAATCACATGTTGTTTACACCTGTACTTGATATATCTTTTCAAGCCTATTCAGCATTAAGCAGCATCTACAATAAAAGATCCTTTGCCACAAATGAAAACAAAGATATGTTCATGGACTTGAATATTAATCTCGTGTGGATTTATAACATCATAGAGTAAGACCTGAGGTGATCCAGAGGGAAAAGAAGTTGTGGCTTCTTCTCATACATGCTTAAGCCCAGAAGGTGGCCTAATGCTCTTACAATCCTTCAGTGGAAATTTTGATGAAAGAAAATGACATGGTGTTTATGAAATACAGGAAACACTGAATATCTTTCTTATTTTTCATAACAACACATCTATTTATAATTACTTGTTAAGAGATTAAGAAACAATAATTTTGGAGAAACTGACTATTAGAGCAAATCTGTAGGTGATTTTTAAATACTTAGTATAAACAGATACATTTTCTTTCTCTAAAAATATTGAATGCTTATAATTATAGTTTATAAGAATAAAGAACTCTTTCTCCTCAGTAGATGAAGATTGAAGTTTGTGAATCACTGCAAATGTATATGCCAAGAAAACAACTGAATTTATTTTAATTTAAAATGCTCTTATTCAGCTTACCAAATAATGGGCCTATAGTTGGAAAAGAATATGTATTAAGAAAAAGTAAGATGAATACACAGTAGAAGTAGGCCCACATTTTCCGGGGCCTCAGGCAAACATTTATCCATTCTCAGCCTCAGTTTCCTTAACTGAAAAAGAGTGCCAACCCCATAGTATTAATAGAAGGATTAAATGAAAAAAAAAAAAAACCATGTAAAACGTTTAGCGGAATACCTGGCACACAGTAAATGACCAGACATTTTAATAATTTTTTTATTTTGCAAATGCTATTCAGTATCTTGAGTGCATATTGATATAATATGCATATAAGTGCATATTGATATAATATGCATATAAGTGCATATTGATATAAAGCTTATTTGAAATTTCTACAAGATAAATGCTTTCCAGTCTTTTAAAAGAAAATTCATGTTATAGCTGTTTAGCTTCTCATGTTTTATATCCTAATTTTTGTTTTATATTAACAGGACCATTTTTGGAAGCATTATTTATAAATAAATAAGTAAATATAAGTAATAAATAAAACATTATTTATAAGTAACTACTGTTGGGGAAAATGCCTAACATCATTGTAGATTTCTATTGAACTTTTGGTTTTGCTTATGTGTATTACATGGATACATTTTCTTTTTTAAAAAAACATTAAAACATTACTTGTAGGTGATACTGTTACTTGTAGGTGATACTCACCTTCATGGAACAGTAGTAGTCATAATGGTAAAAGCAGGAGAGCAACCTTGGCCTTGAGCTCCTTGTGTTCCATGACTTCCATCCTCCCTGCTCCTGGGGATGAGAAGGAGCAACTCATTAACTAATTGTTGGTGGTGACCACTGGCTCATATTTTTAAGGAAGGTGGAGCCAATCTATGAAACTGCTGTAAGACTGAGCTATCCGTCTCTTTATTTTCTGGCTCCAATCAGAGGTGATGCAGAACTAAGCTCCCTTTCTCATGGACTGCCCCAAAGCTTAGCCTGCTGGCGGATGGTGCAGAGGGAATGCAGGGGAGCAAAAAATGATAGGAGGTGAGGAACAGGACCACTGCAAGCCTGCTTGATTATGAAACTAAGCCACCTGCTCCATTATCACCTTCATCTGTCACAAAGCTGACATTTGGGCCCCTATCTATGTATTAATCTGTTCCCAACTCAGGTAGAAAACAACTGTAATATTCATTTGCCTCACAAAACCCCATCACCTCCTGAATGCCTGTCCCACAACCTTCAGCGTCTCTCCAGGGACGTCCGGAGGTATGAGCTGCATGTATCATTCTATGCCTTTTCCTGTGCTTTTACATAGAGATACACGATTCCATCATTCTATACTTCATTTGTTTATATCTTTCTATATTTTTAAAATAAGTTAGATCCCATTGTATAAATTTTTCTGCAACTGGTTATTTTATCTCAAAACGTGTCTTAGAGATCCATCCATCTATCTAACGCTTTCTTTTTAGTTCTGCTTAGTATTCTAGAAAAAGGAAAATGCTATCATTTATTCAGACATTACTGAAAGGCATTTAGGTTCTTTACAATTTTTCAGTAGAGAAAAACGCCAAACAATGAATTTTTTCGTTCATGTCCCCTTGGCAAGTGTTCCTCTAGGGTTGATGTAGGGGAGTGGGGATTGCTGGAACATAGAGCCTGCACGTGTAGCTCTAATAAATACTGCCAGATGGTTCTTCCAAATGGCCCCATCAACTCAGACCTCCCTCTGCCAGTTGTGTCTGAAGACACTGCTTCCCCTACAGCCCTGCCACACCAGATGTGCTTAGGTTCTTAGTATTTGCCTACCTGGTTATAAAAACCATAGCTTGTTTTAATTTGCATTCCCCTCATTTTTATTAAAGATGTACTTATTTCCCATGTACTTGTCCATTTATATTTTTTTCTACTATGAATTGCATATTTTTTACATTTAAACAAATATTTTTGTAGAGATGGGGTCTCGCCATGTTGCCCAGGCTGGTCTCAAACTCCTGGCCCCAAGTAATCCTCCCACCTCAGCCTCTCAAAGTGCTGGGATTACAGGTGGGCACCACCACGCCCGGCTCTTATTCTCACAGTTTGAACATTTTCATGGTGTGTTGACTTTTCCCAACCAACTTGTAAAATAATTGAAATATGTTTTGGATGAGAATCCTCTGTCAGATATATATAGCAAATATTTTCTTCCAATTTAGTTTTAAACAGTTTTGAGTGTAGTACCAAAGTTTTGCCTCTTGATGAACTTGAATTTATGAGCCTTCATGATTTTGGGGTTTTGTTTCTTACCTGCAAGCCTTTCCCTATCTCAGTGTCATAAAGATAGCACTATATATTTTCCCTAGTAAATGTATAGCTTCCCTTTTTATAGTTATGCTTTGAAATGTTATCTTAAACATTTCAGATTAAAGTCACAAGAAACATAAACCCAACACAAACACTTTCAAATATTCTATATAAATTAATCAAATTTTTAAAAATATTTTACAAGTATAAATTGTATGTATTAATATCTGATTCTCTGAAGTACTTTGAATACTGACATGGGAGACATACAAATGAATAACAAATAACAAAAACAAATGTTACTAAACACAAAAATTCCCCCTATCATTTATCTGGCTTATTAGAAAGACACATTGAAGTTTAGAGTCAAAATTTCAGAGTGAGAAGGGACATTTGATTGTCAGTTATTGTCTTCTGGTTTCGAATTTCTGATGTTGGTCTCCCCAGATTAATAACCCTCAGTGTAATGATAATAATGAGAGAACTTTGAACACTTAATACAGGCTACACAGATCCTTTACTAAACACCTACATAAGATCTCATTTATTCACAGCGATTTCTGAGGTTGATATTATCATTAAGCCCATTTTATACATGAAGAAATTGAGGTACAGGAAGATATAATGACTTTCTCAAGTTTAGAAAACTTGTAGGTAGAGGAGGAAGAATAAAATCCCAAGCACAGTCTCCAAAGCCTGTGCTGGTAGCTACCATGGACATGGCCCCTTTGTATCATTTTATTTTTTTAACTTGTATTTTAGGTTTGGGGGTACATGTGCAGGTTTGTTATACAGGTAAACTCGTGTCACAGGGATTTGTTGTACAGATTATTTCATCACCCAGGTACTAAGCCTAGTAGTCAATAGTTGTTTCTTCTGCTCCTCTCCCTCCTCCCACCCTCCACCCTCAAGTAGATCCCAGTGTCTGCCGTTCCCTTCTTTGTGTCCATGAGTTCTCATCATTTAGCTCCCACTTGTGAGAACATGCAGTGTTTGTTTTTCTGTTCCTGCATTAGTTTGCTGAAGATAATGGCCCCCAGCTCCATCCATGTTCCCGCAGAAGATACGATCTTGTTCTTTTTTATGGCTGCATAGTATTCCATGGTGTATATGTACCACATTTGCTTTATACAATCTGTCATTGATGGGCATTTAGGTTGATTCCATATCTTTGCTATTGTGAATAGCCAAAAGCAATTACAACAAAAGCAAAAATTGATAAATGGGATCTAATTAAACAAGAGCTTCTGCACAGCAAAAGAATATATCGACAGAGTAAACAATCTACAGAATGGGCCGGGCGCGGTGGCTCACACTTGTAATCCCAGCACTTTGGGAGGCGGAGGCAGGCGGATCACGAGGTCAGGAGATCGAGACCACGGTGAAACCCCGTCTCTACTAAAAATACAAAAAAATTAGCCGGGCGTGGTGGCAGGACCCTGTAGTCCCAGCTACTCGGAGAGGCTGAGGCAGGAGAACGGCGTGAACCCGGGAGGCGGAGCTTGCAGTGAGCCGAGATTGCGCCACTGCACTCCAGCCTGGGCGACAGAGGGAGACTCCGTCTCAAAAAAAAAAAAAAAAAATCTACAGAATGGGAGAAAATATTTGCAAACTATGCATCTGACAAAGGTCTAATATCCAGCATCTGTGAGGAACTTAAACACATTTACAGGAAAAAAAACAAATAACCCTTTGTATCCTTTTAAAAGGATGGAGAGTATTCACCCTCTTTGGATATCGCTTTCTTCATTTACTAAATGAGGAAACTGGAGGAGTTAGCTCAAGCTTGCTTTTTACATCTGAGGTCCAATGGCTCTTAAAAACACACCCAAGACCGGCCGGGCACGGTGGCTCATGCCTGTAATCCCAGCATTTTAGGAGGCCGAGGCAGGTGGATCACCTGAGGTCAGGAGTTCGAGATCAGCCTGGCCAACGTGGTGAAACCCCATCTCTACTGAAAATACAAAAATTAGCTGGCTGTGATGGCAGGTGCCTGTAATCCCAGCTACTTGGGAAGCTGAAGCAAGAGAATCGCTTGAATCCGGAGGTGGACGTTGCAGTGAGCTGAGATGATACCATCGCACTCCAGCCTGGGGGACAAGAGCGCGACTTCGTTTCAAAAAAAAAAAAAAACCCCAAGACTTACAAAAACAAAATTACCCAGAGTCAAACCAAATACCACTCTGACTAATCAACTATTTCTAATCACTGCTTAACAATGTCACTCAGATACCCTCTTGTGCCAGTTGTGAGTAACCTGGAGGTTGCCAGGCCATCATAAGCATCCCTGATCCCAGCAGAACTGGAGATGCAGAGGCAGCTCACTGAGTGGCTGACGGGCTCCTAACAGCCTCAGGAGGCTTCTTCATTGTCTAATGCTGGTCTCCGGACAGGCCTGGGCTCCGTGGAGGGTCCAGCAGCGATCATCTGCAAAGATCACTTCTCTCTGTGCCCATTCCCTGTTAGGTTGCACCAAGAATAAAGACAACCCCAGAAGAGCCAGGCAATACGTACCCTCCCTTCTGGATGGTGCCGTGTCATCTACAAAGATGTCACACTTCGTCCTCCCTTAGAACATGCACAGAAAGACTCCACATTTTCGAACTTTTAGAAAGAAGACTTCACATAAACTGTCAGAGATGACCTGTTTGGTTTATTTGTTTTATTTCTGCCTTGTCTGGTTTTTCTGCAAAGCACTTAGGAAACATTTTAAACGTAGCGCAGTATTTAAAAATAGGGTGTAAGTGGTTTTGAACATAGCCACAGATACAGATCTGGCTATGGACTTGCATGTGGTAAGTGCTTCATAAGTATCTGTTGAATGAATGTTAGTATCTGTTCTATTGGAAAGCATTTAAAATTATTGAAAAACTCGAATAACTAGTGCTAACATTTATTCGGATATTACTATACACTAGGATTTGTTAAATACTTTGCATGCTATCTGTTTTTATCTTCCCAAAGGCCCTCTCATGTTGGCACTTTTGCCCTAAGTTACAGATGAGAAAACTGAAGCACAGAAAATAAATAATTTGACAATTCTCTGGTAAGTTGTTTCCATATGCAATACTTAAAAAAAATTAAGCTAATGTTTTGATTTGACAGATAAACTAGAAAACATCAGCACTATTTAATAGTAATTAGATACTAATATTAATATTCATTAGATACCAACTAATTATTAATTCAATACTAATAATATTGTTGCAGTATGTAGATGATAAGCCTTGAGATAGTATTTGCAAATCTTTGCCCATACCCCATTTAGTCATACATTTGTAGGATGACGCATAACAGTTAGAGACACAATCTATGGTCATTGAAATAAACCTTGAACAGAGATTGAACTTATGTTCATTCACACCAGCCACCAGATCTAAATGGCCCCTAACTCTGGACCGAAGTAAAGCGATGTACAGATTTTACAAATCATTCATTTATAAATCATTTAAATTACATTATAAATCATTTACAAATACATTTGGCATGTATTCTACGTGCTGAAGAGAGTTATTTAAATAGCAACAACAAGGACAACAACAACAAAAGTTGTAAGTGCCTCTAAGAGACAATACAAGTCCATCATGGAAATATGTTATCTATTTCAACTGAGATTCTAAATAACATATGACTCTACCTGTAGCAGAAACTTGAAATGTTTTGTCACCTGAATCTGTTGTGTCTTCCAAATGCTTCTTTTTTTGAAGGATTTAGAAAAACGACAACAAAGGGTTCACAGGAATTTGTTTAGTTACAAAACAAAACAAACAAAACCTTTTTCCAGGATTGGTCCCTGGGGTCCCTGTGTCAGTTCTGATCTTTATCTCCATTTAAAGGGCCTTCAGAGCACTGACCTGGGGGTACTAGGGTTGCTTAAGTATCAAAGAGGGTTGATGTACCGTATACTAAATATTTTACAACTATTCCCAACAGAGGCTTAATGCTTTCATTAAGCATTTAACTTCATTAGTTAAGTGAAGTTTTTAATAATTTGGGTCTGATTTTTAAAAAATAAATTTTAGAAATTATTTTATTTTTCTCCTCATAGACTATTTTTTGAAATTTGGTTTCTCATAATATTATGAATTCAAAAGTTTCCAACCCTTGTAGATTAGAAATGATGTGTATTATTTCATTAGAATAGTTAACATACTTTTAATGAAGACCAGATTGTTCAATCAATAATTATTATGATTGCACGTGGTTGAGTATAAATAATAAGTAGACTGCATGAAGTCGTAAAGTACTTCTGGCAAATAAAAATGTTGAAGGAACAGAAAATGTCTTGCTGTGTAATGAACGTATAGGGATGTTCCGAAATAACTAAATCCAAGTGTATTGAAGGGCACTACTGCTGAATCAAAACTGTTCTTAACATTTGACCCTACTGGGCAAAAATAAGCCTTGCTATTAGCAGAGAAAACTAAACATGCCTGGCTAATTGACTGATCTCAGAGCTGGCTTTTCTTTCCATGACTGATCTCCAGGAATGTAAAGCCCTGATGTCTTTCACCTATCATGGTTTCTTTAGATCTTATTTGGCAACATTCATAGGTAGCTAACTAAACATGCTGTCTTTCAAGTAACTGAAAACAAATGAATGAAAGATGTCTTGTCTCAAGCAAATTCAACAACATAACAAATGTCTATTGGTCTTCACGAAATATCTTTTTCAAGCCCACAAATATATAGACATCATCAAAGTTATCTAATTATTCACTTCTGCATTTCAGGACCAAAAGTAAGAATCAGACAAAGAAAAAAGTTATGTTTTACATATAGGGACCTCTATTGCCTTATACTGAAATATGGGATCATCTGCTAAACAGAACAAATATTTATTTTTCTCTCACACTTTTTATAGCTAAAATGTATAAATACCTTCATTTCCAAGTTCCTGTCATCGCTTTCTTTCCCTCATAAAGTCTGCACATAAAAAGCAGTGCAATTTGCTGTCCCCTTCATAGGAGAAATATGTTTAAATAATTATCTTCTTTATACAATGTAATGGAAAATTGCTCCATTTCTTTTTGGAAATATTTCTGAAAAGATCAAACTCAGGAACTTTATAATATAATATGTTATGCTGAATTCCAACCATGTCAATACTCAAAACAATGTGAATCCATGCTCCACTGTCTTCCCTCCAATCTTTTATCATAAGACATGTAACAAAGACATTTTTCTGAATAATGATTAAGAACTGAAACCTAATATACTTGGAAGTTTACATGTTTTATGCTTGATTAGAATTGTCACTTTGGATTGCTCTTTTATCTCCTGCTATTTAAGTTAAATGTTTCTTCACGAAATATTTTTATGGCTCCTATTATATCAGTTGTGAGAAAGGGCAAAGGAAAAGGTTACAAAATCTATTATTTATACAAATATGCACGGCACTGGACATACTCGTTTTCGTAGAAAATTTAAATGGGATGTTTTATGAAAACTAAATAGACTTTCATCTAGAAATGAATACAACACAACCCAATTATCATACATCATTACTGAAAAAGCAGCAAGGAACAGTAGAAAAAAAAAAAAAGGACCCTGTTTTAACTCCCAGCCTCACTACTTAACTAGCTTTGCAACCCTGGGCAATTATCTCAACCACAATGTAGGAATGACTTCATATAATGCAATATCTGTTGTAAATGTTAAAATCAAAAATACTGCACTATATAAAATGTGAGTTTTTTTTAATAAAACACTATCATACCAACAGAGCATGACCTATAATCTCAAAATTTAAATCTAGTATCTTGTTAGTTTAAGAAAATTTACCTATCTTTGAAAAGTCATTTATCAATATCTCTTTGAGCCAGGAAAATTTCCTGTTTAACTTGAGGTGTCTTAATAATTACATAAATCAGCTATATTTTTTTTCAGAATGAGGTTTATGCTCTAGGTGGTAAGGAAATAAAACTTACTTAGATCCTTAATTTCCACTTTTCCATCCTTACCTGAGCAGGCAGTTCCCAGTAACAATCTAGTTCCCAGTAACAATCTAGCACCTCAAAAGAATAATTGTTCAGTGTGCTGAAATAAACTCTTAATACAATATCTAATGTACACCTCTGGTATGATGGAATGAGACAGCCCTAGCTTCTCAGAGAACAAAAGCAAAGTAATTAGAAAAATTTGTTAAATGTCATGGGGACTTTTAATTATGTCTGAAAGGCCAAATCTACAAAATGAACAAAACTTGATTCCTGACTTAGAGAAATGTTTGCCTGATCCTTCTCCCTGATGACGGAATGTGAATGGGTCATGGGTTTGAGTCCCAGGCTCCTCTCAGCTGCCTCTATCTACTTTCTCAGAGCAGATGTAGTTGTCAGAGTCCAAGCTCTTGGAGGTGGTGTCCATTCAGAACTCGCTTGAGAATCAAGTGGAGGGGTGAACAGCTAAGCATTGCCTCCCCGGCTGATCCCAATACATCTTACAGGATTGGCGTGAATCATACTAGAATGTTTAACCTTGCAGTCTTCCTTGAAGAGAAATCACTATGTTCTTCCATATTTATGTCTGATTATTATGCAAATATGAGCTTTAGCTGTGAGCCATGAATTCCCACTAGCTTCTTGCTGTGAGGTTAATCTTAGTTTTACACAAAAATGAATGGGGACATGGCATTTCCCTCAGAATAGCCCACTTTCTCTTCTTTTATAATCCCTGAACTCTCTCTCCTTCCACCAGAAAGACAACTTCTTTTTTACTATTTCTGCTCTCTGACTCTCCCTAGGTGTGTCCTTAGCTATCGTGAGGAACCCTCCAGATTATCCTATTTCCAGCCCCTCTCACAGGGACCACTGTGAGCTTCGCCTCAGAGCCTGATGGCCTCAAAATGTGCTCTTTTGTCCGTATCTTGTTCAAGCCTGGAGTCTGATTATGGAGGATGCTCCCGGAATGCTCTGATCATGAGGGTACAGAGTGTGGTTTTACATAATGTATTATGAAATCGTGGATTTCTGGCTGGGCGTAGTGGCTCATGCCTGTAATCCCAGCACTTTGGGAGGCTGAGGCAGTAGGATTGCTTGCAGTCAGGAGTTCAAGACCAGTCTGGGCAACACAGCAAAATCCCACCTCTACAAAACATAAAAAATAAATAACATATTTCTACTATGCCCCAGATTAGGCTTTTCTTGGGAGAGGGAGGGATGAGGGTGGCACAAACTGAACTTTGTACAAAGCAAACTGCTGTTTTTTAATACACTTAAATTTTCAATCCAAGTGCCAGGGCTTTTGCTTTCTTGTTAAATTGTCTTATCCATATTCAGCCCATCTCTCCACTTGGTTAAATCTTCTGGACACTGATCCTGATCTATTTGGGTCATCAACAAATGTCTCCTCTATTTTATTGAGTCTGCCAACTAAAAAGAAAGGATACTGTGGCCAGCTTGGCACTGGGTCCCTTGTGATTGCTTCCACCCTCCTCTGCGTTACTTCCCTTTCCTCCTTACTTTTGTGTCCTGTGACTGCCTCACCCTCCCATAAGTTATTAACACATTAGAAAAGTGACGATGATGGTCTTTGGCATCCACAGCCCGTGCTCCTTTCCCTATAGTGCTCTGACCCCTAAGTGCTCTTTCCACTTGATGAGCCCACCGTACTAATCATCCTTAAATCCAACCATAATATTATTGCAGCTTCGTCAGATGCCTTGCTAAATCGCAAAATGCGGTTTATTCCCTTGGTCTCAATGCCCTTTCATGTTCCCTGCCATTTGCTTACGTGTTATGCTGTTGCGTCACACCATCCTGGTTTCAAATCCCAGCATCCGCATGGCAAGGTTTCATCACATCTGTGAGTTGCAACCTCTCCGCTTACAAAATGAGGAGATAATCCTTCCTGCTTGGAATGATTACATAAGATTATAGATGGCGGCCGGGCGCGGTGGCTCACGCTTGTAATCCCAGCACTTTGGGAGGCCAAGGCGGGCGGATCACGAGGTCAGGAGATCGAGACCACAGTGAAACCCTGTCTCTACTAAAAAATACAAAATTTAGCCGGGCGTGGTGGCGGGCGCCTGTAGTCCCAGCTACTCGGAGAGGCTGAGGCAGGAGAATGGCGTGAACCCGGGAGGCGGAGCTTGCAGTGAACCGAGATTGCGCCACTGCACTCCAGCCTGGGCGACAGAGCGGGACTCCGTCTCAAAAAAAAAAAAAAAAAAAAAAAAAAAATTATAGATGGCATGCCATAGGGATAAATACGGATTCTCCTCCACAGTGCTTCTGTCTGTTCTGTCTCATCCACTGTCTCTGCTTAACCAAGTCCCTTCAAGGCCATATTTAAATGTCTCATTCTCTTTGAAGCACTCCCTCATCAACTCAGCCAGGAATTCTCCTTCATTCGCACTCCTGCTGGACCTGGTGGTACCTTCTTTTGCCATTCAAGATACCTTGCATCTTGCTTGCTTACTCTTCTAGTAGAACTGAAGCTCCTGAAGGACAGGCATCATTTAATTTGCATCAAATTTGCATTCCCAAAGGTTTTTTTTTTTTTTTTTTTTTTTTTTT